>NW_026020416.1:2915250-2996154 GCF_900185275.1 Solanum verrucosum
TGGTTCAAGATTTGTGGGACAGGCTGAGCAAGGCATGCTGGTTCATGAAGCTAAACCTTAAGGTAGGCTACTGGAAGGTTAGAATCGTTGAAGGCGATGAGCCTAAGACAACTTGTGTAACTAGATATGGTTCTAAAAATTTCCCATAATGTCGTTTGCACTAACCAATGCCTCGGTTACTTTACACAACTTAATGAATGATGTATTGTTTGACTTCGTAGTTGTTTATTTAGACAACATAGTCATTTATAGACAAACATTGGATGAGCATGTGAAACAGTTAAGTATGGTTCTGTCTTGATTGAGGGATTATACACTTTATTTAAAAATGGAGAAGTGTGAGTTCTTTCAAAAAGAGATCCGAAGATAGTGCAGGCCATTATTGACTGTCAGGCACCATGCAACGCGAAGTATTTGAGGTCGTTCCTCGGATTAGCTAACTATTACATAATGTTTATTGCTCGGTATTCAAAAAGGGCTACAGCATTTACTGATTTATTAAGAAAGACGTCAAGTGGGTATGGTCAATGAGATATGAGGAAGCTTTTCAGAATTTGAAAGAAGCCATTGCATCGGAGCCAATAATTAGGCTTTGAGTTACCTATTGAAGTGCATACGGATGTGTTGGAAAAGGTTATTGGAGGTGTATTAGTGCAAGAGGATCATCTTATGGCCTTTGAAAGTAGAAATCTGAGCGATGCGGAGCAAAGGTATTCCACTCATGAGAAAGAAATGGTTGTTTGTTGTACATTGTTTACATGTTTGGAGGGTATACTTGTTGGGTACTCATTTTTTGATGCAGACTGATAATGTGGAAAATATTTTTTCAAGACACAGAAAAAGCTAAGTCCAAAGCACGCAAAGTGGCAAGAATTCTTGGCAGAATATGATTTCACGTGGGAACATAAGTCGGGAAAGCACAACCAAGTTGCGGATGCCTTAAACCGGAAAGAGGTATTTGTTGCCTCATATTCTATTTCTAAACTTGAGGCTGATTTCGTAGATAGATTCAGATTGTGAGCTTTGAATGAATCACTCTATGTCAAGTGGATGAGCCAGGTTCAAGAAGTGACAATGAAGAGGTACTGGATCGAGGAAAATCTACTTCATTTTAAAGAAGGGAGGATGGTGGTGGAATGCGTAAAGACATGATGAAAGAGGCACATGACACTACTTGGTTTGTTCGTCTAGGAGTTGAACGAATGTTAGCTCTACTGTACCGAGTATATTTCTGGCCAAAGATAGAAGATGACATAGAGGCATACGTGAAGACTTGCCATGTTTCTTAAGTGGACAAGAATGAACGTAAGAAGGAAGCAAGATTGTTGCAACCCTTGCCTATTCTAGAACGGTCATGGTTGTTGTTATTTGAACTATGGAAATAGAAGAACTTGTTTTTTTCACTATGTTAAGAAGTACATGTATATATACAATCACTAGAGGTTCTATCAAAGGTAAGTAAATATCCTACACATCTTTATATGATTTAGCTAGCTATATAAGGTAAGAGAATATCTTTACAATATCATATAATATTCTGTAACACTCCCCCTCAAGCTGGAGCATAGATATTGATCATGCCCAGCTTGTTGCATAGATAATTAACTCGAGCTCCATTTAGTGCCTTTGTGAACAAATCAGCTAGTTGCTCTCCGGTCTTCACATAGCCTGTGGAAATCAAGTTTTCCTGAATCTTCTCACGTATGAAATGACAATCAACCTCAATATGTTTAGTTCTTTCATGATACACCGGATTCGAGGCAATATGAAGAGCAGCTTGATTATCACACCAAAGTTTTGCTGGTGCATGATGTTTCAATCCAATTTCAGTTAAAAGATTGTGTATCCACATAATCTCACATGTAGACTGTGACATAGCTCTGTACTCAGATTCAGCACTAGATCGAGATACAACATTTTGCTTCTTGCTCCTCCATGATATTAAGTTTCCTCCAACGAATACACAATAGCCTGTAGTAGACCTTTTATCAATTTTGGATCCAGCCCAATCAGCATCGGCAAAACACTCAACACGAGTATGTCCATGATTATTATACAATAAGCCGAGTCCAGGAGCTCCTTTCAAGTAACATAGAATTTGTTCCAAAGCTGCCCAATGTTTGACCGTAGGTGCGGACATGAATTGGCTAACAATACTTACAGCAAATGCAATATCTGGACGAGTCACAATGAGGTAGTTTAACTTCCCAACTATCCTCCTATATCTCTCTGGATCATCAAAAAGATCACCATCATCTTTCATGAGATGCACATTGGGAATCATTGGGGTATTGCAGGGTTTTGCTGCCAACTTTCCAGTCTCTGCAAGTAGGTCAAGAATATACTTTCTCTGAGATAGAAGAATTCCGTTCTTGCTTCGATTTACTTCTACTCCTAGAAAGTATTTTAACTGTCCTAAGTCCTTCGTATGAAATCTCATATGCAGGAAAGACTTAAGGGATGAATCCGTGCATAATCACTTCCTGTAATGACAATATCATCTACATATACAACAAGGAGGACAATGCCAGCGGTTGATTGTTGATAGAAGACTGAGTGATCACATTTGCTCATTTTCAAACCAAACTCTTGAACCACCTCACTAAACTTTCCAAACCAAGCCCGGGGGCTTTGTTTCAAGCCATACAAAGACTTCTTCAAATGACAGACTTTCCCATACTCCCCCTGAGCAACAAAACCAGGTGGTTGCTCCATATACACTTCCTCTTGAAGATCACCATGAAGGAATGCATTCTTGATATCCAATTGATGTAAAGGCCAATTCTCGGAAGCAGCTAGAGAAATGAACAAGTGGACAGAAATGAGTTTGGCAACCGGAGAGAAGGTGTCTAAATAATCCACCCCATAAGTCTGAGCATACCCTTTAGCCACAAGTCTTGCCTTAAGTCTTGCCACAGAACCATCAGGATTAACTTTAATGGTAAAGACCCACTTACATCCTACTGATTTCTTCCCTTTGGGTAAATCCACCAAATCCCACGTGTGGTTTTCATCTAAGGCATGTATTTCCTCAAGCATTGCATTAGACCATCTCGTATGACTCAATGCCTCTTTCACTGTTTTGGGTACAGAGATGGAGTCTATAGAAGCAATCAAAGATCTAGAAATGGAGGACAAGCGATAATAGGAAACAAAATTAGCAATTGAATATGTGGATTTGCAAGTACGTGTACCTTTACGAAGAGCAATAGGGAGGTCAATGTTTTCAGAAGGATCAAGCAAAGGAGGATCTGATGATGAAGAAACTGGTGCGGGACATGTATCACCAATATCTCTTCTCCTCGAGTAAACTTGAACAATTGGTGGTTTTGCTAGCGCAGCTGGAGCAGGGGGCACAATACTCGATTGGTGTTCAATAGGCAAACTGGGAGATGGAGAAACAGAATGGGTAACCTGATAGACTAACCACTCATCTTCTTCCTCTTGACTCGTACAAATGGGAGGTGCATAGAAAAATGGTGTAGTTTCTGAAAATACCACATCATTTGATACCATATATTTGCCAAGTTCAGTAGAATAGCACCGATACCCCTTCTGGAGGCGAGAATATCCCAGAAAAACACACTTCAATGCCTTGGGATCCAGCTTGGTAACAGATGGTCGAACATCTCGAACATAACATGTGCTTCCAAATACCTTAGGTTCCACCGGAAATAATGCCTTGTTTGGAAAAAGAACACTATAAGGCATATCACCATTAAGCACAGTAGATGGCATGCGATTAATCAGAAAACAAGCCGTTGAGACTGCATCGGCCCAAAACTGTTTAGGCACCTTCATTTGGAATAATAGGGCCCGAGCTGTCTCAAGTAAATGTCTATTCTTCCTCTCAGCAACTCCATTTTGAGAGGGTGTATCAACACATGAAGACTGATGGAGAATACCGTGTTGTCTCATATAGGACAAAAATAATTCTGACATGTATTCTTTTGCATTATCACTCCTCAGAATACGCACAGAAGCATTGAATTGAGTCTTGATTTCAGCACAGAAGGCACCAAAGTGAGTAAATACTTCGGAGCGGCTCTTCATAAAATAAATCCAAGTCATTCGAGAGAAGTCATCCACAAAAGTGACAAAATACTTGTGCCCAGTTTTGGAGACGACAGGACATGGTCCCCAAACATCAGAATGAACTAACTCAAATGCCGACTCAGCTCGCTTATTAACCCTTGGACCAATTGAGTGACGATGATGTTTTGCAAACCGGCATGACTCACATTCCAATGATGGAATATTCTGGAATTGAGGGCAGAGCTTCTTCAATAGAGGTAGAGAAGGATGTCCCAATCGACAATGTGCTTCAAATGGAGACATGACACTAGAGCAAGCAACTGACCGAGACTCCATTTCATCAAGGATGTAGAGATCATCAGATACATGTCATTTACCAATAACCTGATTTGTCGTAAGATCACGAAACAAACAATGATCGGGAAAGAACGAGATATAGCAGTTAAGGTTTTTTGTAACTTTGCTAACAGAAATCAAATTGAAGGCCAACTTTGGTAGACTTAATACAGATGACAGAGTAATAGTCGAGGTTGGTTTAACAGTCCCAAATCCAACACTGTTACAAGTTGATCCGTCAGCTACAGTAACGGGAGAGGGTGCTTTGTGTGATCGAAAGCTAGAAAAAATATTGGAATTACCTGTCATGTGATTTGTGGCCCCCGAATCAATCACCCATTTATTTGATGAGGTGATAAGACATGTTTTATCCGACTCAGTGAAGGCATTAAATGAAGTGGATTCCTTCAATGATTTCTGATATTGAGAGAATTTAGCGAACTCTTTAGCTGAAACCAAAACCATTTTATCAGCTAATGGACTAGAAGCCGTCATTTTCCCAACCAATATATTCACTGTATCAAAATAAATCGATAGAAAATCCTCCAAAATTACCCAAACTAGGTGGTGTCTACCGGACACAGCTACACAATCCAGTAAATCACTCAAACAGATCACAAAATTATCACAAAATTGAAGTCCTGTATCAGCCAACAAATATGAAACACAAGATGACAACCGGGAAATCAACTCCAACACTTCACTTGAAAGGACGAATCTTCTCAAATAAAAACAAAAGACTCAAACAGGTCTCAAACAAACAAAGGACTAATCTGATCCCTCAATTAAAATTCTGCTCACCCAAATCAAAATAGTAGTCTAACACAAAATAGTAGATCCTTTGAGAGAAATAACCACTTACAGATCAGAGAAACGATCAGAGAACGGAAGCAAAAATGAATGATCTCACCAGATCTGATCAAGAGCACTACAAAGTGTATAAGCCAGAAAAGGCAGGAAAACGTCGGAGAGGACAAGAAAGTTAGACCGAAACGGAGTCTGGTGAGGCAATAAGCCTAACTCCGACGAAGCCAATGGTCTGGCTCTGATACCATGTTATTTGAACTATGGAAATAGAAGAACTTGTTTTTTCACTATGTTAAGAAGTACATGTATATATACAATCACTAGAGGTTCTATCAAAGGTAAGTAAATATCCTACACATCTTTATATGATTTAGCTAGCTATATAAGGTAAGAGAATATCTTTACAATATCATATAATATTCTGTAACAGTTGTCGATAAGCATGGACTTCATTTTGGGGTTTCCTACAGTTAATGGTATGGCATCTATAATGGTGATAGTGGACAGATTTTTAAAATACTCAGTCTTTACTGCTGCTCATAATTTTTATTAGTCTGAAGTTGTTGCTGAGTTATTTTATACGAATGTGGTTAATTATGTTGGTATTCCAACTTACATTTTGAGTTATAGAGATACTCGGTTCATGGGTAGATTTTAGACAACTTTGTTCAACATGATGGGGACTGATTCAAAATTTTCTACTGTAAACCATCCACAAAAATATGTATAGACAGAGAATTAATCACTTTCTAGAAGAATACTTGAGGCATTATGTGATGGTGAACCGGCAGAATTGGGTTGCTTTGCTTGACCCTACGTAGTTTTGCTACAATCTGCATAAGTCGTAAGCTATTCAGATGAGTCCATTCACAATTGTTTTGGGTAGACACCCCCATGACACCACTAGATGTTGCCATGTCCAACAGCGTAAAGGGTTGAAAGGGATAGGCAAGAAAGGATATATGAGGCACGAGACAGCTTGCGCAAAGCTACCGGCGCATGAAGAAGTACGCTGATAAAAATTGTCGGCCACTAGAGTTTAGTGTGGGTGACCAAGTGTTGCTGAAACTCACACCAAAAATCTAGATACATATTATGAGTAAGACTTGACATCGGGGATTGATACCTAAGTATGATGGCCCATTTGAAGTAGTACAGCGAGTGCATGAAGTTGCTTATAGACTGAAGCTGCCAGAAAGATTAAAGATCCATCCTACTTTCCATGTTAGTTTCTTGAAATCTTACTCTGCAGAAGAAGATGATCCGGAAAGGAAAGGTCGTAAAGGGCTCCACCATCTATACTAATACAGTTTGATGCTGATATAGAAAGGATCCTTGATCACCGGGTTGTTGGCACTAGTAAGAAGAACACACAACGATAGAGTTCTTGGTACATTGTAAAGGCTAGAGTGCAGCAGATGAAGGAGAAGGACTTGTAGTAGTTTGATGACCAAATCAATGATTATCTCAAATTAGTCTCGATAAGGGCATCGAATTCAACATGTGAGGTGGTTTGTTAGACCCCTAGTCTAACTAAGCAAGCGTCGAACAAACATGGCAAGGATTTGGACATTGGTCTTGGAAAGTGCGTGGGTAAAACAGTGCAGATGTGTGGCTAAGTGTTAGTGTGTAGCAAGGTGTTAAAGATACTTAGGCATTGGCAAGGCAGCTAGGTCATCCAAAGGCAAAGACATGTGTATGGCACCTTTAGGGCATTCATGTGGACAGTGCCATCAGCAAGGCAAGGTAGTGTGTAGGCTTGGCAAGGAAAGGTTGTGGGACTAGACGATGGCAAGACAAAGGAAATTCCTAGTGTTGATGTGAAGTGAAAGATTTGAAGAAATAAAACTGAGTGTTGGAAGCAAACTAAGATATTCTAAGTGTTGGCATGGGCCATTTTGGCTAAGGCATTGAAAGATCATGTGCAAGACACATGGACTTAATGTATTTGAATTTGAATTGTAATGTGGTTATTAGAATACAGTTGTTGAGACTTAGTTTAAATATGGCCATGACATGTGTTAGACACATGGCAAATGTAACTGCTTCTGTAACTGCCTTGTGTAGATTTTTATCAGGGGCTTAAATTTTTCTAAGGCATTAAGAGAGTTTTCTGTGCCTTAGACAAATTTGTGAGCTTCTTCCTTGGTTAGGCTTTGACATTAATAAAGGTTAGGGTTTTTCCTATATATATGTTGCTGAGTGTTTGAAAATACTATACACTACCAAAAAGTGAGACAGTCTTCAAGACTTAGTGAAATTTGTGAGGGTTGTTAGGCTGAAGTTTGCAAGCGTTATAAGCTGCCATGCAGTGGTGTAAGATGGAAAAACCACCCTGTTTCAATTGGTATAAGAGCACCGTTGTGCACTAATACCAACGAACCCTTAAACTCAGTGCAAGTATTCACGTAGTTCAATGTTTGTTCATTATGATGGAGCTTGAATTAAAATTCTCTACTGTGAATCATCCATAACCATATGGACATATGGAAAGAATTAATCACTTACTAGAAGAATACTTGAGGCATTATGTGACGGCGAGCCAGCAAAATTGGGTTGCATTGCTTGAAATTGCGCATTTTTGCTACTATCTGCATAAGTTGTCAACAACTGAGATGAGTCCATTCAAAAAAAAATTGGGTAGATAGCCAATGATACCACTAGATGTTGCCAAAACAAAAAACCAATGAAAGTGTCCAGCAGCGTGCAGGGTTGCAAGGGAAAGGCTTGAAATGATATCTGAGGCACAAGACAGCTTGTGCCAAGCTCAGCGGCGCATGAAGTATGTTGATCAACATTATCACTCACAAGAGTTCAGTGTGGGTGACAAAGTGTTGCTGTAACTGATACCTCAAATCTGGAAACAGATTGTGAGTAAGGCTCGGAATCGGGTTTTGATACCTAAGAATGACGGCCTATTTGAAGTAGTAAAACGAGTGGGTGTAGTTGTTTATAGACTGAAGCTACCAAAAAGGTTAAATATTCATCCTACTTCCCATGTTAGTTTCTTGAAACCTTACTTTGCAGACGAAGATGATCCGGAAAGAAAAAGGTCGAAGAGGGATCCACCATCTATACCAACAAAGTATGATGCTGATATAGAAAGGATCCTTGATCACCGAGTTGTTGGCACTAGCAAGAAGAACAGGTATTTGAAAGGAAAGAGAGCGACAAATGTTGTTTGGGAGAAGGCAAAGGACTTTTGGTAGTTTGATGACCGAATCGATGATTATCTCAAAATAGTCTCGATGAAGGCAGCGAGTTAATGAGGTGGAGGTGGTTTGTTAGAACCGTAGTCTAAACAAGCAATCGTCAGACAAGCATGGCAAGGATTTGGGCATTGGTCTTGGCATGTGTGTGGGTGAAAAAGTGCAACTGTACTGCTAAGTCTTAGTGTGCAGCAAGGTGGTCAAGATGCTTGGGTGTGTGTAAGACGCCTTGGACATTCAAAGGAAAAGATAGGCATATTGCACCTTTAGGGCATACGTGTGGATAATGGCATCGGCAAGGCAAGGTTGTGTGTTGCCTTGACAAGACAAGGCTATGGGACTTGAAGATGGAAAGACAAAGGCAATTCCAAGTGTTGACATGAGTTGGCAAATTTGAAGAAATAATACTAAGTGTTGGAAGCAGGCTAAAATATTCTAAGTGTTTGGAATGGGCTATTTCGGCTAAGGCATTGAAGAAGCATGGACCTAATGTATTTGAATTTGAATTGTAATATGGTTGTTAGAATATAGTTGTTGAAACTTACTTTAAATCAGGCAATGACATGTGTTAGACACATGGTAGATAGATGTAAATGCTTTTGAAACTTCTTGTAGCTGCCTTGTGCAGATATTTGTAAGGGGCTAAAATTCATCTAAGGCATTCAGAGAGTGTTTTGTTCCTTTGACAAATTTTTTAGGCTCTTCCTTTGTTGAGTTTTGATATTAATACTGGTTGGATTTTTTCCCGTATGTTATTGAGTGTTTGTTAATAGTATCAGAGCTAAGCAGTAGGATGGTGACAAATATTGAACTATGTGAACACTTGCACAGAATCGAAGCATTCATTCTAGTGGATCTTTTAACCCAGATTAATGGCATGAAAGAAGAGTTTGAGGCATTTCGGGGAGAACTTGGTCTTTATCATGCTGATGTAGATGAACAGATGTAGGGATGGCAATGGGGCGGGGTGGGGCAGCTGTGGAGCGGGGTGGGTTTAAGGCTATGTGGGGCAGGGCGGGTTGAAGTGGTTTTTTTTTAATTAATGTGGGGTGGGGCGGATTGCAAGTATATGTGATTTTATGTGGGTTCAAACTTAATTTTAACTTTTTACATGTTAGAAGAGTGATAGAGCATTATTTATTAAGATAATTTCATTAAAGCTACTAAAATATTCAAGATAATAAATGAAAATGATTCAATAAAAAATAATACAATTTCTTACATGTTTCCTAATTGACCTCGAAAAAATAAAATTTTAAGTCACTATCCTATTAAATTAATACAACTTAATGAAAAAATGATTTTTTTTTATGAATTTTTTTTTTTAGTATCAAACATAACTAGAAAAAGAAAATATTAAAAAAATTATGCGGGGCGGGTCTATGCGAGGCGGGGTGGGGCGGGTTGAAAGTGAAAAGAGTTGCTATGCAGGGAGGGGCGGATTAAAAATTTTGCGGGTTAAGCTCAACCCGCACTGCCCCGCCCTACACCTCCCCATTGCCATCCCTAAACAGATGGTAGAAAATCTCAACTTCCTGGAGGCAGCGGCACAACAGGTGGAAGGACTGCTGAAAGAGAATGAAAACCTTTGTTCTCCCGCGAAATGCCTTGAACTCATTGCGCCTAGATATTGCTACTTTAGGACCAACACGTGGGGAATAATCTAAGGTAAAAATTCTTTAACCAAAAGCCTTTGGGGGCTCAAGAAGTGCCAAAGAATTAGAAAATTTCATATGGGATATGGCGTAGTACTTCACGACTGCCCGTGTTGCTGAGACGCACAAGTTGAATATCACCGCAATGTATTTAACTGATGATAATAAACTTTTGTGGAAGACTTGGAATGTGGATGATGAGAGTTCTGGCCAGACTAGGATTGATGCATGGGCTAAATTGAAAAAGAAAATGTGTGATCAGTTCCTCCCTAGCAAGGCATCTTGGCTTGCAAGGGACAAATTGAAAAGGCTTAGACAGAACAGTTCGGTGAGGGATTATATAAAGGAGTTCACTTCTCTAATGTTGGAAATCCAGAACATGTCGGATGAGGACAAACTACATAAATTCATATATGGAATGCACGGCTGGGCTCAAAAGAACTAGGGAGGCAGAATGTAAATGACTTGTTGAGTGAAATTGTTGTCGCTGATTCCTTTGACGATTTCCAGTTGAATCTCCCTACTTTTGATGTTCCTTCTACTTCAAAACCTAAGAAAAGAGATGAGAATAAAGGGGACAAGAAAATGGAGAATCGTGGGGACAACGTTGTTGATAAAGGGAAAGCGCCAATGAAGGAAGGAAACAAAGACAGGCCAGGGGAAATGATGGAAATTTGAAGAGTTGTTGGACTTGTGGTTGTCCTCACTCGGCAAAGGCTTGTCCAAAATGGGAAAAAGAGTTAACGCTATGCTTGATGGAAACTTGAATCGTTGTGAGGGAGAAGAAGAAGAAGTTGTGGCTTCTTTGGCGAATCCTTTGGATTTGTCATTTAATTAAATCACTTTGATTAATACTGGTGGAGAAGCGTCCAAGGTTTCAAACACACATGCATCATTGATTCATACTGAGATGGAACTTAAAGGTTAGGATGTGGTGGCTATGGCAAATACCGGGGCTAATCATATGTTCATGGATGTCAAGGTTGCTGCAAAGTTAGGGCTTTAGTTGACAAAAGGTCCCTCCCACGTCAAGAGTGGTTTTCAAAGGCACAAGCCATTGTAGGCATGACATATTATGTGGTCAACTGAAAATTAGGTAGGAAACACAACTTGATGGTAATGTCACTAGATGACTTTGAAGACATACTTGGGATTGATCTCTTCAGGAAATTTATGTTTGTTCCCTTTCCTCACTTAGATGGGGTAATGATCATGAACAATGGCAATAGTGGTTTGATTAAGGGTATTTGTGACATCTTGCAAGTTGATATAACTATGAAGAAGCTTAAAATCGGAAATAGTCATTTTTGGAAAGAATTTAAAAATCTGGAAAATTTGGTGAAGTATGGGAAACCAATGAGTTTTTGGTCAACTTTGAGCAGTCATAACTCCTAGCTCAGGATGATTTAGGTGTATTTCCAGTTATGTTTGCAAATCTCGTGGAATGGTCTTTCCAACACCGCTGAGTTTGCTCGATTCCGAGTCGTATGAGTGAGTTATGCCCTTTGGAAGTTGGGCTGTTGGCATAGGAAAGTTCACCCGAATTTGTAAGGGTATTTTGGTCTTTTCCCTAATCATTTCTTTTGGTTATATTAAGGTGTTGGACTGATTTTAAATCAGTTTTTCCTTTTTAAAAAGAGTGAGAGTGAGGGTTTGTGAGTGAAGAGAGAAAGAAGAAGAGAAAGAGAAGAAGAAGCTAGATTCATCAAAGATCGTAGTGGTTTTCGTCGGGGGTGATCCCTATTAAGGTATGTGAGATCATAGTGTTGGGTTGGTTCATTCCCCCACACGCCAAACTCGTTTTAATTTCGAGAAAAGATTGGTTGTGTTGTTGAAGTTCCTTGTTGTCTTGGTACATGTTTCCGGTTGTGTTTTCGAGTTGAATCTATTGTATGTTAAGGGGTTTTATGATTCTAAGTGTTTGGGGCTGGAACCTTTGAGGTTGAGAAGGTTTAGAGTTGGAAAAACAAAGGAGAAAAGTCGGATTTTCGGGGAAAAAGGTTGGGGCGTCGCGCCAGCCAGCACGCCCCAACAGGGGTTCTGAAGCTTCCCCTTTGGGGTGGCGTGCCTAGAAGAGTGCCCGGAAGGCCCCTCTGAAGTCTGAAGTCTGAAGTCTGGCGCCCCGCGCCTCTCAAAGCGCCAAGGACGCCAATCTTTCCCATTCATTCCCCACTTTTTCATGCATGTTCCGTGGTAATGTACATATGTTTCATAGTTGTTTCCAACACTCCAAGGTACGTCTAAACGTCGAGAACTCATCCATAAACATGAGATCATTACCCTTGAATTCATAATCCAATTTGAGGAAAGTTCGGGTCAAAGTCAAGTGAAGTTAGAGTCAAGTCTAGAAGTTAAGAAGTAAGTCCAAGCAAGTCTTTAATGTTTTTTCCAGAGTCTTTGTTAAACGTTTTAACTTCGTTTTAAGGCTCAAGTTTCAAGTTAAGTAAAGAGTATCGAGTTTCAAGTTAAGTCAAGAGTATAGAGTCAAGTTCATTTCTCAAAAGTTATTAGGGAACTAAATATTCCCAAAGAAGTTCATAAATGTTTTTACATTTGAGTAAGAAAGGAACTATGTTTTCCAAGAGAGCCTTTGGGCTAAGCTTTGAGCAATTATCTCAAACTAAAGAAAGATGTGTTTAAAACACTGATGAGCCAAGGTATTTTTGGGAGTAGTATTGAGCACCGAATCGGGGACGCGAGTTCATATTAACTCAACTCTCCATAAGAACCATGTAGCCAACATGGGACTTGACGGGTCATTCTTTTTAGATGATCACGTAAGTTAAGCTAGTGGATCCACTAAGTAAAGTAAGGTCCTATATCACGGCAGGTATAGGATGGTCCTTGGGCAACGTGAGGTAAAACGTTGTATCATCACTAGGGCTCATAGTGGTGGTTGTCGGTTAAAGAATCTCCCACTAAAGTTATATTACTTTTATATAAGTAAAGTTGAGTTTGTTATTGCTTTGATCATTAACGAACTAAGTTGTTTAAACTGTTTTACAAGCTTTATATATTGCATGTGTCTTATTGCTTTATTTATTGAGTTCAGTTATTCATGAGTCGAACAGAGCCAAGGTAAGTGTTCCCTTGTACTCCTTTCAAGCTTAAGTTGTTGTTTAGCTTTCCAGCTCGCATACTCGTACATTCAATGTACTGATGCCAGTTGGCCTGCATCTTATTATGATGCAGACACAGGTACCCGGGATCAGCATCCAACACGCCGTTGATCCAACTGAGCACTCCAGAGTCAGTGGTGAGCCTCCTTGTTTTTCGGAGGACTCTGTTATTTTGTGTTCTTAGTTTTGTTTTGTTAGGATGTTGCGGGGTCTGTCCCAACATCTGTCCCAACATCCATCTCAGTATTTTAGAGGCTTCATAGACAGTCAGTCAGTTAGTATTGAGTCTCTCATCTATGTATATATATAAATATTGTATTTTGGGACTCGAGTTGCCTTTTTGGTCAGATTTTATCAGTTAGGTTGCTTTATGACCTTTCATTGCATTAAGTTATTCTATTGAGTTAGGTTTCCGCTAAGTTAAGAAATTCAGGCCAAGGGTTCGCTTGGGGGCCAGCAATGGTCTTCGAGTGCCGGCCACGTCCAGGGTGTAGGCTCGGAGCGTGACAGTATTCATACCTTTTGTAAGGCTGGTAAAGTTGGAAAGAACAAGGGTTCATTGTTGTCTACTCTTTTTGTTGGTAAAGGCTTAAGGAAGGGAGAAAAAACTTTTCTTGCTACTTTAATTGAATTGAAGCCTAACATTACAGTAGAGGTACCTGATTGTATAGCTGAAGTGTTGAGGTAGTTTGCTGATGTAATGCGGCCTGAACTGCCAAAGAAGCTGCTGCCAAGGATTGATCATAAAATCGAGTGGCTACCAGGTTCAATTGCTCCTGTGCAGGCTCATTATCGGATAGCTCCAAAGGAGTTAACTGAGTTACGCAGACAGTTGTATAAATTGTTGTATTTCAAAAGAAGTAGGATGGAATGCTGAGGATGTGTGTGGATTACATGGCGTTGAATAATGAAACTGTAAGGAAAAAATATCCAATTCAGTTGGTGCAGGATTTGATGGACTGGCTGAGCAAGGCATGTTGGTTCGCAAAGCTAGACCTTAGAACAGGCTACTGCCAGGTTAGAAAAGTTGAAGGCGCTGAGCCTAAGACAACTTCTGTAACTAGATATGGTTCTTACGAATTTATTGTAATGTCGTTTGGGCTAACCAATGCCTTGTCTACTTTCTGCAACTTAATGAAGGATGTATTATTTGACTGTCTTAATGAATTTGTAGTATTTCATTTAGACGACATAGTCATTTATAGCCGAACATTGGATGAGCATGTGAAACACTCAAGTATGGTTCTGTCTCGATTGAGGGATTATAAAAATTATCTAAAAATGGAGAAGTGTGAGTTCATTCAAAAAAGAGATAAATTTTTTGGGGCATCTAGCTAGTGTCAATCAGGATCGAATAGATCCGAAAAAAGTGAGGACCATTGTTGACTGGCAGGAACCACACAGCGTGAAAGATTTGAGGTCATTCCTAGGATTGGCTAACTATTACAGAAAGTTTATTTATGGGTATTTGAAATAGGTTGCACTATTGAATGATTTATTAAAGAAAGACGTCAAGTGGGTATGGTTGGTGAGATGTGAGGAAGCTTTTTGGAACTTGAAAGAAGCCATTGCATCCGAGCCAATAATTAGGCTGCCAAACTTTGAGTTACCTTTTGAAGTGTGTGTTGATGCGTTGGACAAGGTTGTTGGAGGCGTATTAGTGCAAAAGGGTCATCATGTGCCCTTCAAAAGTAGAAAGTTGAATGATGCGGGGCAAAAATACTCCACTCATGAGAAAGAAATGGTTGTTGTTGTCCATTATTTGCAGGTTTAGACATTTTTAAAGATGCAGAAAAAGTTAAGTCCAAGGCAAGCAAGGTAGCAAGAAATCTCGGTAGAATATGATTTAATGTGGGAACATAAGCCGGGAAAGCACAACCAAGTTGCAGATGCCTTAACCCAGAAAGAGGTATTTGCTGTCGTATATTCCATTTCTAAACTTGAGACTGATTTCTTAGATATAATCAGATTGTGTGTTTTGAATGACTCACTATATGTCAAGTTGATGAGTCAATTTCAAGAAGAGACAATGAGGAGGTACTGGATCACGGATCTACATTATTTTAAAGGATGAGGATCATGGTACCGAATGGTGGTGGTTTGTTGCAGCCCTTGCTTATTCCAGAACAGCCATGGTTGTCTGTAAGCATGGACTTCATTTGGCTTTTCCTAAAGTTAATGGTCTGGCATCTATAACGGTGGTAGTAGACAGATTTTTGGAATACTCAGTCTTTGTTGCTACTCCTAATTTATGTTCGTCTGAAGTTGCTGCTGAGTGCTGAGTTATTTTATAAGAATATGGTTAAGTATTTTGGTGTTCCAACTAACATTGTGACTGATAGAGATACTCGGTTCACGGGCATATTTTGGTTGCAAACTTCAGCCTCACAACCCTCACGAATTTGACTAAGTCTAGAAGCTTGTCTCACTTTTTTGCCGCGTATAGTAATAACAAACACTCAACAACATACAGGAACAATCCTAACCTTTATTAATATCAAAACTCAACAAAGGAAGAGCCTCATGAGTTTTTCTAAGGCAGAGAACACCCTCTGAATGCCTTGGATGAATTTTAAGCCCGTATAAAAATCTGCACAAGGTAGTTACAAAAGCAGTTACATTAGTCATATGTCTAACACATGCCATGGTCAGATTTAAACTATGTCTCAAAAGTTATATTCTAATAGCCACATTAGAATTCGAATTTAAATACATTAAGTCCATGTACCTTACATATGCTCCTTCAATGCCTTATTCGAAATTTCCCATGCCCAAAACATAGAATATTTCAGTCTGCTTCCAACACTTGGTTTTATTTCTTCAAATATGCCAACTCGTGTCAACACTTGGAAATGTCTTTGTATTGCCGTCATCAAGTCTTACAGCCTTGCCTAATCAAGCCAACACTGGCCATACCTTGTCGATGCCACTGCCCACATGCACTCCCCAAAGGTTCCATATGTCTGTCTTGCCTTTTCACGTCCAACCTGTCTTGCCAACACCCAAGCATCTTGAAAACATTTATACACACTAACACTTAGCCGCACAACTGCACTGTTTCACCTATGCACATGCAAAGACCAATGCCCAAATCCTTGCCATTCTTGTCTGGTGCTTGCTTAGTTAGATTAGGGGTCTATCAAACCACCCCCACCTCTTGAACTTGATTCCCTCATCGAGACTATTTTGAGATAGTTATCGATTCGTTCATCAAACTGCCACAAGTCATTCACCTTCTCCCAAACAGCATCTGTCGCACTCTTGCCTTTCCAATGTACCAAGAACTCTGTCTATGTGTTATTCTTACTAGTTTCAACAACCCGGTAATCAAGGACCTTTTCTATATCAGTATCAAACTATGTTGGTGTAGATGGTGGAGCCCTCTTTAAGATGTTCCTGTCCGGATCATCTTCGTCTGCAACGTAATGTTTCAAGAAACTAACATAGAAAGTAGGATAAATCTTTAACCTTTCTGGAAGCTTCAGTGTATAAGAAACTTCACTTGCTGACTGTACTACTTCAAATGGGCCATCATACTTGGGTATCAAACTCTGATGCCGAGTCTTACTTATAATCTGTTTCCAGATTTGGGGTGTGAATTTCACCAATACTTTGTCACCCCCACTGCACTCTAGTGAGTGCGATGTTGATCAGCATACTTCTTCATGCACCGCTGAGCTTTGCACAAGTTGTCTTGTGCCTCCTATATCATTTTAAGTTTGTCCCTTGCAACCCTGTACACTGTTGGACACTTTCCCTGGTTCTTTGTTTTGGAAAGTCTAGTGGTGTCAATCTGTCTACCCAAAACAATTTCAACGGACTCATCTCAGTTTGACAACTTATGCAGATTGTAGCAAAAATGCGCAGTGTCAAGCAATGCAACCCAATTATACTGTCTCAACCGTCACATAATGCCTCAAGTATTTTTCTAGAAAATGCTTAATTCTTTCCGTATTTCCATACGTTTATGGATGATATGCAGTAGATAATTTTAAGTCAGTCCCCATCATGTTGAACAAAGTCGTCCAAAATTTGCTCGTGAACCGAGTATCTCTATCCAAAATTAGTTGGACAACCAAAATACTTAAACCACATTCTTATAAAATAACTCATCAACAACTTCAGATGAACATAAATTAGGAGAAGCAATAAAGACTGGTATTTTGAAAATCTATTCACTACCACCATTATAGATGTCATACCATCAACTTCAAGAAAACCCGAAATGAATTCCATGCTTACCGACAACCATGGCCGTTCTGGAATAGGCAAGGGCTGCAATAATTTGCTTTCTTCTTATGTTCTGTATTGCCCACTAAACAAACATGGCAAATCTTCACGTATGCCTTAATGTCATCTTCCATATTTGGCCAGAGGTATACCGGGACAGTAGAGTTAACATCCGTTCAACTCCTGAATGACCATCCTAGGTAGGGTCATGCGCCTCTTTCATCAAGTGTTAATGCAATCCATCACCATTTGGTACCACGATCCTCCCCCTTTAAAATGAAGTAGATCATCCTCTATCCAGTACCTCCTCATTGTCGCTTCTTGATCTTGACTCATCCACTTGACGTAGAGTGAGTCATTCAAAGCACACAATCTGATTCTATCTAAGAAATCAGTCTCAAGTTTTGAAATAGAATATACAGCAACAAATACCTCTTTTCGGCTTAAGGTATCCATAACTTGGTTGTGATTTACAGAGTTATGTTCCCGTATGATATCATATTCTGCCAAGAATTCTTGCCACCTTGCCTGCCTTAGACTTAGATTTTTTAGCTTCTTGAAAAATGTATTTTCCACATTATCAATGTGACAAATACATTTTTCACGACGCAGAAAAAGCTAAGTCCAAAGTAAAGGTAGCAAGAATTCTTGGCAGAATATGATTTCATATAAGAACAAAAGTAGGGAAAGCACAACCAAGTAGCAGATGCCATAAGGGGGAAAGAGGTATTTGTTGTCGTATATTCTATTTCTAAACTTGAGATTGATTTCTTAGATTGAATTAGATTTTGTGCTTTCAATGACTCACTCTATGTCAAGTGGATGAGTCAAGTTCAAGAAGGGACAATGAGGAGGTACTGGATCGAGGTGATGTTTTTCATTTTAAAGGAGGGACGATAGTGGTACTGAATGGTGGTGGACTGCTTAAGGACTTGATAAAAGAGGTGCATGACACTACTTGGGATGGTCATCTCGGAGTTTAATGGATCTTAGCTCTACTATCCAGTGTATATTTCTGGCCAAAGGTGGAAGATGACATTAAGGCATACGTGAAAACTTGCCCTGTTTGTGAAGTGGATAAGACTGAACATAAGAAGGAAGCTAGTTTGTTGCATCCCATTCCTATTCCAGAACCGTAATGGTTGTCAGTAAGTATGGACTTCATTTTGGGTTTTCCTAAAGTTGATGGTATGGAATCTATAATGGCAGTAGTAGACAAATTTTTGAAATACTCAATCTTTATTGTTGTTCCTAGTTTATGTTTGTCTGAAGTTGTTGCCGAGTTATTTTATATGAATGTGGTTTCTTATTTTGGTATTCCAGCTCACATTGGGAGTGATAGAGATACTCGAATCACGGGCAAATTCTGGACAGCTTTGTTCAACATGATGGTGACTAATTTAAAATTATCTACTACGAATCATCCACCAAGAGATGGACAGACAGAAAGAGTTAATCACTTGCTAGAAGAACACTTGAGGCATTATGTGACGGTGAGCCAGCGGAATTGGGTTGCATTGCTTGACACTGCACATCTTTCCTACAATCTTCATAAGTCGTCAGCACCTGAGATGAGTCTGTTCCAAAAAAATTTGGGTAGACAGCCCATCACACCACTAGACGTTGCCAAAACAAAGAATGAGGGAAAATGTCAAGCAACGTCCAGGGTTGCAATGGACATGCTTGAAATGATATTTATGGCACAAGACAACATGTGCAATGCTCAGTGGCACATGAAGAAGTATGTTGATCAATATTGTTGCTCACTAGAGTTTTGTGTGGTGACCTAGTGTTGCTGAAACTCACACCCGAAATCTGGAAATAGATTGTGAGTAAGACTTGGCAACATGGTTGGATGCCTAAGTATGACAGCCCATTTGAAGTAATACATCGAGTGGGTGAAGGTGCTTGTAGACTGAAGTTGTTAGAAAGGTTAAAGATTGTTCCTACTTTCCATGTTAGTTTCTTGATACCTTACTTCGTAGACGAAGATGATCCGGACAGAAACAGGTTGAAAAGGGCTCCACCATCTATTCCAACACAGTTTGATGTTGATATAGAAAAGATCCTTGATCACCGAGTTGTTGGCACTAGTAAGTAGAACACAAGACAGAGTTCTGGGTATACTGGTAAGGCAATAGTTTGGCAGATGTTGTTTGGGAGAAGGTGAAGGACTTGTGGTAGTTTGATGACTGAATCGATGACTATCTCAAAATAGTCTTGATGAGAGCATCGAGTTCAAGAGGTGGGGGTGGTTTGTTAGACCCTTGGTCTAACTAAGCAAGCGTCGGACAAGCATGGCAAGGATTTGGGCATTGGTCTTGGCATATGCGTAGGTCAAACAGTGCATCTGTGCAGCTAAGTGTTAGTGTGCAGCAAGGTGTTCAAGATGCTTGGGTGTTGGCAAGGTAGCTTGGACATGCAAAGGCAAAGACAGGTGTATGGAACCTTTGGGGCATACGTGTTGGTAGTGGCATCGTCAAGGCAAGGTAGTGTGTTGGCTTGAATAGGCAAGGCTGTGGGACTTGACGATTGAAAGACAAAGACAATTCAAGTGCTGACACGAGTTGGCAGATTTGATGAAATAAAACTAAGTGTTGGAAGCAGGCTGAAATATTCTAAGTGTTGGGAATGGGCATTTTCAGCTAAGGCATTGAAGGAGCATGTGCAACGCACGTGGACTTAATGTATTTGAATTGTAATGTGGCTGTTTGAATATAGTTGTTGAGACTTAGTTTAAATCTGGCCATAACATGTGTTACACACATGATAAATGTTATTGCTTTTGTAACTGCTTGTAACTGCCTTGTGCAGATTTTTATAAGGGGCTGAAATTCGTCTAAGGTATTCAGAGAGTATTTTGTGCCTTAGAAAAATTCGTGAGGCTCTTCCTTTGTTGAGTTTTGATATTAATAAAGGTTAGGATTGTTCCTGTATGTTGCTGAGTGTTTGTTAATACTATACGCTTCCAAAAGGTGAGACAATCTTCCAGACTTAATCAAATATGTGAGGGTTGTGAGGCTAAAGTTTGCAAGCTTTGTAAGTTGTGGTGCAGTGGTGTAAGGCGAAAAAATCACCCTCGTTTCGATGGAAAGCAAGTGTGTGATGCAACAAGGGAATAGTAACCTTAGGGCAGTTCAAAAAGAAGATTCAGGCATACTTAGATTATGTCTCATCGAGGAAGATGAGCTCATTTGGTGGGGGAAGTTTGTTAGACCCTCAACTTGATAGTTAGAGTGACTCAGGCTTGTTTAGGGATTTACATGATGAACCTAGTCAAGACCTAATGACTTCAGCCAAGGTTAAGTTCAAGTAAAGAAGACCTTGGCATTGGCGTGGTTAAGGCATGCAAGGAAAGACGTGGCTAAGACATTACAATGGTTGGACAAGCTAAGTCATGCGAGGAAAGACGTGGCTAAGGCATGACAAAGGTTGGGCAAGCTAAGGCAAGGCAAAACTGTGATCCTGACATGGTCGTGGCTAAACAAGTTTGAATGTTAAGTGTTGGGCAAGGGCGGCGACTCATGAAATTAGACCACAATGGCAAGCTAAGCGAGGAAAGACAAGCCCACATGGCTGGCATGTGAACCGGCACGAGATTTGGCGGCTGAAGGATGATTTTGGCACCAAAGTTGAAGGGTGCTCGCTTATGCCTCGCACGTGCATGGGCAGTTGGGCAGTTTTGGTAGTTTCTAGCTGTTGTGGATTAGTTAGCATTGTAGATAAGATTATTTGTTTAAAATTCAAATTTGGCCTATAAGTTAGGGTTGTCAACTGAAATACTAGGCATGTGTCTGGCATTTGACTCGGCGTTGTGGCCTATTTTAAGGCACAAGCAGACCAGTCTCATGGGAGTGTCTTTCGTCAAATTTTGTAAGGCTTAAACATTTGTGTGCTTCTTTGTGGAACGAGTTTAATATAAAGTTGGGACTGGTTCCTGTAATGTGCTTGTGTGTTCTGATTTTTTATGATTGTCTAGTGTTGATCTATAACATGAGTGAAAAGAAAAAGAGTGTTTAGTCTAAGTGGCTTAGACACAATGAATCTGGACACAAGTAGTTACAAAAAGTGTAAGGGGCCTGATCCTTAAACTCGACAGATGGCATGGTGGTGGCAAAGGTTGGCATGAATGACTTTGTCAAGGGTCTAGGTGCAGGTTGAACCAATCATGTGGGAAAGATGTTGGTGTTACTACGTTGATGACAAACAAATTGACAAGGCAGTGCCATGACTTGACATTGGCTGTGGCAAGGACGTGGGTTGTGGCATGTCATGGGCTTTGGCTGACGTCAGACATGGGCAAGTTGGCATGTGTAAAATGGCATTGTCTGGTTCAGTGGGGGAAAATCAAGTTGAGCTAAATTAAAAATATAATAAAAGGCAAAGCTAAGGCAGAAAGAATAAAATGAATGGCACAAGGGAAACAAAAGTTAGCATGGCCAAGGAAAACTCAAGCAACGGCAAGGCGTTGGCAGTGTGTCGGCAGTGGCATGTGTGGCCTTGTCCAAGTTGGCTATCAAAAGAAATGGCTAGGAAAATCCTAGACAGTCTATTGGCACAAAAAATAGGACATGAAGCTGGAAACAAGGGGCGGAATTGGGTAGCACATGGCACATGCCAAATACATGCGGCGGTTACTTTTTGTAACTACTTGGGTCCAAATTCATTGTATCTTTGTAATAGCTTTTGTAATTTGAATTTTAAATGCCTTATCAGTTGGGGATGTCAACTGAACTTCAGCCTTGATTTTCCTTGATCAGGTCAAGTGTTGGACAGGTGTCGGCAAGTTGTTTATTGTAAGCCAAAGGCTGCCACATGGTCTATAAATCTGCAGCCTTGACCTTGGACAAATGAGTAGTTAAAGAGGGAAGAAATAAGTCTAGAATTTTACTAAGGACACTAAGAATAAACGCGAGGGTTTCAAGATTTTTTGTGGGCAGTAATCAACTAGTGGCTGTGCCTTAGTTGAAGTCGAAGTTGTGGCAGAATTGTTGTCATAATGAATGAGGGTCCTTTGTATATTTTTGAATTAATATAAAGGTTAGGTTCTCCCGTACATGTTCTATTCATTTCAGTTCTGGCATCAAAACTAATTTAAGGCCAAGCAGTAGGCGTTGTCGAAAACACAGAGACTTGACTGCAAGCAGGCACGTCTGGTAGCTGACCTTGTTGGATCCTTAGCATCCTCATGAAAGGGTTTCAGAAAACTCACATGAAATGAGGGTGAATCTTCAATTTAACATTACGTTTATACACTCTACCAAGTGTATTAATCTAAATTTGCACTAATAAATAAAATTATCATTATTTACCAAAATATAATAATCTAGCTGAAAATATTGGCATAATACATAAATATACACTCAGATTTCGCCTCAATTGGAAAGTACACACTCTAACTTTGAGAGTTCACGTCTAGACACCTCAACTGATGACTAAACACTCCAACTCTCCCCTCATTATGACTCATGGACTCTCGATACTAACGTGACACGTAAATTTTGGAGGTGTCTAGATGATCAGTATGTAAATTGAAATGTTCACAGGGAAGAAAAATTGAGGAACTTATTAGATACCAGATACAATGGTATCTAATAAGGTTTATGGACAATTTTTTCTTCCCCGCTTCCTTATGTCTAGTATTTAGACAAAGTGTATAAATGTGCACTCCCAAAGTTGGAGTGCTTACTTACCAGTTGAGTCCAAGTTTGAGTGTTTGTTTAAGTATTATGACGAACATTTTCTTTTCCCCACTACTACTAATTACGATTAGCATTTTAGTTTGAGGATAGTAAAGTAGCAAAACATAACTTGCCTGCATCTTGTTGAGACTTTGGTGAAGCAAATAGGCCTGGAAATGGAAAACCTGCCTCCCCTGGTATTACAATCTTTTCCAGACCAAGGTTAATTATTGACTTCTTCCCTTCAGCTAAAGTTCTGCTGCCTTCTAGCCTCTTCAAAGCCAAATTGATATACAAAGTCAAATAGATGAGAAGTTTATCAGCCGAGCTTTTATAATCAAAGTTCTTGAAGAAGATATTTGCCCGAAAGAATGTGATTGCTTCATCCACGATATCTGACGTTGCATCTTCTAGAAATTATATATATGATGAGGAATATCACTCTTAAAGTATGTAAGATATTGTCACCGGAAAGATGAGATGCACCAAAGCTAACCTTGTTCTGCATCAGAATCAGGTTCATTTATATGACTTTTCAGAGGTAGTAAAGGACATCCACAAGCTTTGCTAACTCCTTCCTCGTCAACAAAACTTGAATGGTAACCCTGCGATTAATAGACTAAATTATATTTTCGTATTGACAACCATGACCATAATTTGGTTTTATCCGCCCCCATCAAAAGAATTGTAAGGAATTAAATCAAAGCTCATACCATGTTCTTGCACGCAACTTCCTAGCCAAAGATGGAAAACCAATCTGAAGAGATAATTATCGCAAGCATTAGTATTAGGCAGCTCGTATCAATTCAAAAGGAGAAAGAAACAATATTTAGCTTATAGGTTCACTTCATCTTGTTAAACTTTAGAAATTGATGAACACCAGTTGTCCCTTCCAAGAATAATGGTTTGTGGGTGTCAAAATTAAAAAAAAATATTGTGATATTTGGGGTTTGAACCCAAAACTCCTACATTCAAATGGGCATTCATTACCACTACACCAAATGCATAACTTTTGTCAACGGTGACCAACTTTAAATATATATCCTTTAAATGTAGAATTTGACATTCATATACAATGTAATTTTCCGACCCAAGGTGTCCACTTAAGCTAGCTATAAGCATTCAGAATCCTCAACAAAATACAAATGCTTTACATGTGGAATTCAGTTAAACTGGTCTTGGGCCTAACTCAAACCCCAAAAGCTAGATTCATAAAGAGTTGGATTGTCTAGGCCTTATAAGGAGCCCATGGATTCACCGATATGGGATCCATTCCATTCATCAACACCAAATCAAATGCATTTACCAAATGTAGATTTGAGGGAATGGTTGGACCGAGAAAAACGGCAGTCTGTTCCAGATCATTGAAAAAGAAAAAAACAAATGAAATGCAAAAAAGAGTTGAATATAGATTAGTAAAACAGAATTTGATCTTCAAATAAGAAAATACAAGATCAGAATTCCAGATTAACATTCAATTAATTTTTTGATTAAATAACACAAGCACAAATGCAAATATGATGCCCCAAGCCTATATTTAATAGTAAAAATTAAAGATATGGAGATGATTAATTAGGCCTTTTGAAGGAGTAACTGTATTACAGATATATATTGATAAAGTTCCGTTTTAGCAGGATCTGGATTATGCCAATGAAGACTTGGTCTATTACAGATTTTTTCTTTTTGTTACTACTCTAATATTCTTCATCTTAAAAGTGTGTATTTCAGGGGTGTTAATTTATGCATTGCTGACATCAATTTTATTGGATCCAAGTCTTACATTTTTGGCTAATTAAAGTGAATCAATATTAAGTCTAAAACTAAATGAATTAATTCAAATTCAATTATATTTTGGGATATATTATTAAGTTAGGTATTGATGAGTTGGTATTTTACCTACTCATTGGACTCAAATTCATGAATTATTATTGACTTGTGTTTAATGTTAATTGAAGGGGTTTTAGGCACTAGTTCTCTTGGATGCATACATTCTTTAGAAAAAACAAGTTTGATGAATTTGAAGCTGAAAATCACGAAAGCACACCGGTGAAGGAATTGGCGTCCCGCAAGAACAAACAGGCATCTCACCGGCCAAATGGCGGCTTGAAAGGAGCAAAGATGCCTTAGAATCGGTGTTGCAATTGGCGCAATAAAATGGTTGATCGGCAATTCACTGATCCAGCACTAATACTCCTGTGACAATTGAAATTCTAAACGAGGAGGTGATTGGCGCTCCACCATTTTATATCGGTGTTCCGCCGGTCCAACACAAGTCTAAAAACAGAACTGAAGGGCAAAAACTTAATTATGGTAATTAGTGTTCCTTTTGGAATGTTCCGAGGATAGAATAGGAATTTGTGCAATTATGTACCATTATCATCTTTCCAATTAGGAATAGAGAGGAGAGACCTATTTTTGTGAAAAATATATATACAGTATAGTGAATACCTTCTTAGCTTGTAGAGGAAGAAACCTCATATTTGTGTTGATCCAAGCTTGGAATTCAAAGTTTGTTAATCGAATTAGCTTGGAATGGAGATTTTTTATATGGGTATTGGCTATATTTCTTTTATGAGTAACTAGACCCTTACCTAGGGGTATGTACTAGATGGGGGTGTAAAACCCCGAATGGATATTGATTAATCGGCTGTAATATTGATTGTATGACATGGATCTATTGTTGTCTTAAAGTTTTAATTTAAAAATAAGCAATTGCAAACATTGATGGAGCTCTCTAACACCGTTTTGGCATGGAAAAGCAAAATAGAGTTGGGTAAGACTCAATAGCAAGGATTTGTTAAAATTACTTTATGGGTTTGAGCCAGTGATGGAATAATCCGATTAATTTCTCATTTAATGATATGAGCTAGGGACAGTCTATCTACTCATTGGTGTTTTGTTTGAAAGGGTTTGGAGTACCTCAGGCACAACTTTCCACTCATTTGCAAAAACAATTACGTCAAATGCAGATGTCAAACTCACAATATCTCCAATCCTGCGAACGCAATGGTCAAATGCCCAGGCCTCCGCGAATGCGGCCCAAGGCTCACGAGCACGGAGAACAAAGCATGATGCACTAGTAAGGTTGCATCAGATCAACTTTAAGTTGGAACCCCGTGAACGCAAGCAAACTATGCTACCCCACCAAAATGGATATTCCGGAATCAACTGAATCGACGAAACAATCAGTGGAGGTTGTTTTGATAGAATATTGACCCAAGTCAACACTTACACAAAGCTACCAAAACAATAAATCACCAAATGCCACAAAATCGCACTGGTCACTTTGGGATATGAACCAAAAGTTGTTCTAGATCAAACTCGACATTACGGATCTAATCGCACTAACATAATCCTCATTCGGGTGTATTTACCAAGAATATTGACCGAACTCAAACTCTTGCCAAACTTTCAGAAACTTCATGCCTAACGGCTCAAACTCACATCAAAGGCCTCGGGACCCAAACCAACCATGTCACTAATCCAAAAAGGACCTTCCAGAGTAGATGAAACTGACAAAACTCTCATATGACATCAGATCTCTGAATATTGACCAAAAGCAGTTGTTTCACTTAAAAATAGAGGTGCAAGAACCGAATCGAAAAAAGTGTTATTGGTTTATTGTTATTGGGTTAACGATTATTCAATGGTTTTATAAAAAAAAAGTTATTGGGTTATCAGTTCGATATTGGTTTGTTAATATGGGTTATTGGGTTAACCGATAACCCATTAAGAATATAAGAATTTACTATTTTAATTTTTAGTCATGCATAAATATCAAACAAAAAATATTAATATAATTACTATATTAGACTATAACTATAAGTAGGGGTGTGCAAAAACCGAACCGACCGATAAACCGAACCGAAAAAAGTGTTATTGGTTTATTGCTATTGGGTTATTGGGTTAACGGTTTCCTAATGGTTTTATAAAAAAATTTATCGGGTTATCGGTTCGATATTGGTTTTCAATATTGGGTTATTGGGTAAACCGATAACCCATTAAGAGTTAAGACTATAGTAATTTAATACTTTTACATATACAACATACATATTAATAAATATTAATCTCAAAGTTATGTCTTAGTCATTTAGCCATCAATTCATACTTCGCTGTAACTTTGAGTTCACAATTTTACATTATACAAATCATCAAAACCTAAAGTAAGAATCATATTCCTCTTTATTTCTCTTTGTGTTACACATGTATAGTTCTTTTCATGTTTGTTATTATTATTTCTATTTTATGAGCTTTTGTAAAGTAATATTATTGTCTTGTCGTGTCAAATTTATTAGAGAAGTCATATTTTGTTTTATAAGCATATTCTTATTGGTTAAACCGAAAACCGAACCGTTAAGGACCAAAACCGATAAACCAAAAACCGATAAAAAATTATCTTATTGGTTTGTTATTGGTTTAGCGTATTTAAAAACCAAAAACCGATAAACCGAACCGATAATTCATAAAACCGAACCGATAATTTATAAAACCGAACCGAACCGACCGATGAACACCCCTAACTATAAGGACCCTACACAATTAACACTACTTATAACTCTGGCCTCTGCATTTACCCTTTAGGTAGTATTACTTTGGTCTTTATTATTGCAATTTAGTCTGATTTGTTTGTTTCGATGTATGCCTGTATCGCTTCAAATTATTGGACAAGTCATATATTTTTTTTGAAAGAATTTTCTTATTTGTTAAACCGAAAACCGAATCGTTAAAGACCAAAAACTGATAAAATGAAAATCAATAACAAATAACTTATTAGTTTGGTTATTGGTTTAGCATATTTAAAAACCAAAAACCGATAAACCAAACTGATAATGCTTAAAATCAAACTGAACCGACCGATACACACCCCTACTTAAAAACCTCCAAAAAGGGGGAAAACTCACACAGCTCACTTCCGACCACCTCGGAAAGCGTGCCACCCATCCCAACACACCATAAGTACTACAACAAAGCTGGGAAAGGAGCAACACTGTAAAATCACACAAAAACACGCAAATGACCAATAGGGTCACTACAACTAACCACTCCCAGCAAGCAAGACCATATGGCACCATGCTTTCATCACAGTATAAATGGTGAAAAATGTAAAGTATCATTGGTAAACCATTTAACACTGTTGAAAGACACAATTTTCTTGGATTATAATGGATCTCTAAAGCAATACATAAAATTGCTCCAGTAGTTTAGAATCTAGAATAGTTGAGTGATTTTTGTAGATGAAAGTCTTACGTTGAATAATTTCATTGGTATAAAATAAATCTTAATGACTTTGCTAGATAAATTTTATAGTTCAATGACTTTTTAAGATATCAACTCGTCAAAATTCTGTTTGATGTATTCCTTAATTTCTCCAAGGCTTCTGGTTTGGTGGCAATTAATAGTGAGTAAAGGTGTGTGTTTTATGAGTTTTGTGAAAGTGGATTTACCTATCAGGCACAATTAAGCACCAAAAGACAGCCATTATAAGTGCAAACCCCTTCTTCATAAGACACCAATTGGACTTCAAAGTATTTATGTTATGTCCTATTTGCAGTACAAAACTTCTAGTCTCAAATACTCACCCTACCAAAGAAGGTTGTCCAGCTTGTGTCAAAGCACATTTAAGAGACTTGTATGGACTAGAGGAGTAGACAAAGACTGAACTCATAGCTCAGGAGGTGGAGTCAATATTTTGGACCTCTTCATTTGGAATAGAGTAGCTATGTGTAAATTGTTCTGAAACCTATGCAAAAAGAAGGACAAACACTTATTAAGATAATACAGCCTGTGAAGGCATGGTAGATGGTGCGAAAAATTCTCAAAGAAACTACTTATCTGGATCAACTAGGAAAGCAGGAGCATGACCTCATACAAATTCAGTAATTCTCAATCAAGTGGATGTATAATCATCTCAGAGGTGATTTTCCAAAAGCAACTTGAAGAAATCTTGTAAGTTGTATGCAACAACTATAGATGATTGTTTATCTTGTATCCTGCCGCCATACATGGCAGGTTACAAACTAATGATAGTGTCTAGATGGACAAATATAGAAGATCGATTGTGTCCTTTTGTGTGCTAGACATGATGAGACACTGGACACTTAGGGGGCATTTGAAATAGTTTAGTATAACCATTCTGTTACCTATTAGCTTATTTTGTTAGATTATGAGGATGAACTTAATGAAAACTTATGAGTTTGAAAGTGATTTTATTGTTCACTTTCATGAATTCCTCCTAGGATTTGCAAGAGGTAACCTTCGCCTTGAGGAATCTATTGGCTTAAGTATTATCGAAATTCGAATGTATTAGAGGTGAGTAGAATTTAAATTCTCATTATTGCATACAATTCTTCAATGTTTATGGTTACTTTATACGTTTCCCTGCCTTTCAATTCCTTGCAATTTCATTTTAGTTGCTATCAGCAGCCCATTTCTTTTCTTCACTTATCCTCTTATGGGGATCAAGGGTGCTCTACTGTTTATTACTAGTGTGACATTTGAACTTTTGATTTAGTACTTGTAAGTTAGAATTTTTTTTACCAATAAAACAATCTCTAGATTTTTTTCATAAGCCATAAAAAATTTCTCTGAAAATTAATCCATGGTATTTCATAAAGGGTTATTGTACACTATCACACTACAATAAAAACAACTTCTAACGGCAACAAATATACACGTTAACAAAGAGTGCTAAAGTCTTTTTTCGACATTAGTTAGTTTTGATTGGATCCAATGTCGCTATAGGCATTAAGGACATTTACAAAGAGTGTTAATTGCTGCTAAAAATACATATTTAGCGGTAATTAAGCTATTAACATTAATTAATTGTCACTAAAAATCATTTCAGATGTAGTGTCAATGCACATATCATTACCTCTTTCGTATGCCTTTTTGTCTTTTTTTTTTTGTCTTTCCATTGTCATATAGGCGCAGGTAACTAAAAAAAATAACATGAAAGAAAAGGAAGGAATAACTGAAATGGTTGCCTAAGGATAGTGGAATGATGAATAAATGTAGTAGGTTAAAATTAACTACATAAGTTAATTGTTTATGAACGTTGTGATTGTTCCAGTTGATCCTCAGAGCAAAGTAACTAGTCCAAGCATGGCTGAAAAGAAGATAGCAACAACATTAATTGTGGTAGCAGTTGCGGTGCTTGGAGTTTGGGCTTGTTCAGGAGGAGGTGAAGGCGAAGAAGGAGCATTGGTGTTGGTGTTGTTTGAGGAAGCAGAACCTTTATCATCATCTTTGGAAATTGCAGCTACAGCAGGTAGTGGTGGAGTAACAAAGTCCTTAGTCTCCAAGTGCACTGGAGGGGGAGGCTTGTACTCTTCTACTTCTTTTGGATCAAGGGAAGTTGTTATCACATCTCCTGGATTTATGTCTGGTATCCTATATGACTCTAGATTCCCGGTGCACAAGTTCCCTGTGGCAAGAAGAAAAATGTGATTTTTCTATCTACACAATTAAGTAGATTAGATAAATTTGAGTGTTGATTTACTTACTGGTGTACGCATTAGCAGTGCCTGGGTACTGCGTTATAATTCCATCCGCACCATAGTAAATGAGGTTATGGATCAACGAATATGGATCAGAGCTATAATCCATGTAAATATCTTGGAATTCATTTAGAACAGTTCCAGCGTAGACACTAACATTGGCCCAATGCAAACATTCAATAAGGTTGGTGAAGTTCAAAGTGAAACCCTCTCCTCGAAACTGCGTGTATAAGGAATGCTTATGTAAAAATACTGCATCTGCATGCTTCTTGATTTCCAATGCTGTCTCATTCGTTACGAATTCCACCTGTTTCTTAATGTGAAGTACTTTTTGGTAAGTCGGGATATCCTTGAATTTGTCCAGCACTGAACTTTCACCTGACATGATCAGAACCTTCTGAGTTGACTGCTTATCAAGTGTGGCGTTGCTCAAAGCAGTTGTGACTGCACCCACAACGTCAAGGCCCTTGTTGGCAAGGTAGGCAGCATTCTTTAACACACCCAAGATGCAGATATTAATAACTCTGAACTATATATATATATATATATGTATATGCACAATAGAGTAGAAAAGAAAATTACTTCTATGTTGATAAGAACTCCTGGAACAGCCTTTGCCTTGGCAAATTCCAAGAAATCTGAGAGAGTTACAAACTTGCCCACATTCTTGCGTGCTGGATCCCTTATCAAATCTCCATTAAATTCACTGAACATTTGAGCTGTGGCCCGGACCATATAAAATAAATAGAGAAAAGAAGAGAATTAGATTTCAGAAATCAAATCATGATAGTAATATTTGAAATATTATTGGTTGAAAGAGATGACTCGAATGCTCACGTTTTAAAGACAGAATTTCGTCCCATTTAAAATCGAAAGAGAAAATTCCCATAGAGGATTGAATTGAATCAACCTTAGCTGCTCGGCTCATGAAAGGTCCGGATGCAGTGGTGGTTGGGATGAGGTCAACTGAAGGTAAGCAGAATGCAACTCCGTCTTTTGTCATTTGGACAGAACAATCGATTATGTCAGCACCATCATTAACTGCTTTTTGATAGGCAAGATCTGTTGATCCTGGATACTCTCCATTGGCTCCGTTTGCAGAAATGATCAGAGCTGCCAATTAAATTTGCACAATAGAATTGAGATGTCATCTTTTTCAAAAGTAAAACAGGAACGCTATCTACTACTTAGTTCTTTCATTGCACAGAGAGATTCATTTCCTTACTAGGTACTTTCCTTGAAGCATTCTTACTTCCTGCCAAGCACGCTGCAACCAGAACGAGCAACAGTAAGCTTCTAGATTTGTACAAAATAAACTTGTATTTCCTCTTAATCTCAAGAGAAAAAAAATATATTCTTACCAATGGCCGTTGATGCAGATGTAGGGAAGTCTGTGACCACACCGTCAACAGCAAACTTAGAGTTGTCAACGAATTGCAGATACTCTCTTTGTACATCATAGCTGTAATTGTGAGGCAAATAGTTGTCATTTGCGAATCCATATGCAAAAACTTCAAGTCCTTGTTTATGAGCATCAGCCACTAAATTGGTACTAGGCTCTAAATAGCGAGCTTTATTGACTGGCCATATGAATTCTCTTGGCACAACAATTCCAGTAGCGAATGTCTTGATCATTGGCAACTTTGTTAATAGTGAAGCATATGGTTCATTTGTTGTGGGTTCAACTGCATTTCTATCAATGGGAAACTTGAACATTAGCTTCGTTTTGAGACCGTGCACAACTGGTCCCATGCTCTTCAAAAAACCAATCTCTGGAGACGATATGTAAGTGATATCCTTCTTTGTCTCCACAAGTTGCTTCATATGATCAAGTAAACTCAGTTTGTGCTGGTTGTAGAATGTCGCATACTGCAATACAGTTTAAGAAATTAATTACCAACAATAGCATTTAATCAAATGTTTCAACAATGAGAAAAAAAAGAACCTCGGCATTGATCCAGAGTAGAGCATTCCTGTTTTCTTCTAAATATAGGTCAGTTGGATATGGTGATAAAAAATCAAATAGATCTGTTCTGCTGAATATTGATTGTGTCACTGTAGAACAAGAACACAACAAAGTCAGGGTATTCGTAGTAGGATATATCGATTTTGATGCGTTAGTTGCGACGTACCAATTAATTTATCAAACATCTCATCACTTGTAAGGTCCAATGCAAACCATCCTTGAAGTTCTTTTCCATTAACAATGTAAGTTTTTTTACGATTAGGAAAAGCATCCGCTGCATTTGTTGTATTCTGTAGGTTTAATTGTGAGAGACAAAATCCATGTCCATCGCGACTCATATGAAGATCACATAGCAAAACAGTACCACCCTTTCCAAATATAATTGATTGACTATAAGCTAGTTCTGTTTGTGGGGGATAAAGTCCCGAAAATCCCCCATTTGCAACGACAAATGGTTCATCACCATGTAGAGTTAACCATGTATGCTTCGGAAGAGGCGGAACAGAAACAGGAACAGGAGGAATAGGAACAGGAACTGCAGCTTTTGGATCAGCTATAGTACAATGGATCATCAAGCATAATAATAACACATGTTTGATCATTTTCTTCCAATCCTGTCATTATATTTATTTAACCAAAAACAAAAGGTGATTAAGTTATATAATTTCCACTTCAAATTCAATAATGCAACCTTAACCATTTAATCCCTAATTTCAATAATGAGGTTTACTAATCTTAATCTTGTAACACCATTTGAAACAAATCTTCCTTAGAATACATAGAAACCCTTTTATATTTCTCCATTCCTTATCATATAATTCATAAGTTTCATCATTTCAATAATTTTATTAAATAATAAAATGACTAAAAATGAAACATCATTATAAATGTAAACATGCAATGACATATATATATAACATCAAGAATTAAGAAGAAAGCAAGAAATACAATTAACACTCACATGAATCTTGAGATCAAAGGAAGAAAGAAGCATTTCTCCCTTGAGTTTTACAAGGCCAAAAATTAAAGATAAAAATGAAAAAAAAAAAGATGAGGTAAGAAACTTTCAAAGAAATAAAAAGGGAGAGGAAATTTTAAATAAAATGGAGAGAATATTAAGAGGCTTTAATTAATTTTCTTTATCGCATATTTCGGACTAATATCTAGTTAGTTCTTATTTGTTTTTGGAATAATCGAGATGCCTATACTAATACAGAATTAATATTTTTCTTCAAGGATAATTTTAAAGACCTTCCTTCAAATTTATTTTTATAATACTAATCTCTTTTGCGATTTATTATATGTTGTTTATCTTCTTTAGTTTGATATATTGGTAACAATTATTTTTTTATCTATTTATTTTTAAAATAAAAGGGTAGACTTTTCCACAATTACCCTTTTCAACAACTTTGAATATATTTACTACTATATTCTAAATTTAAATGCTTAAAAACCATCTCAAAATTATGTAAGATGAATAATATTCCACTTAAGATTCAAGAATGCAACTTTTCTTACCATACAATCTCTAATTTGTACACATAATGTAATTGTTCATAAGTTGCCTCCTTATATACAAAAAGTGTAAAAGACAATAATAACAATAATCTAGAAAAGAAAAAAAAAAGTTATAATGCTACATAAATATGAATTAAATAATGTTCACTAAATACATGTTGTAACAACAATTGAAACTGTCAAACCACACATTCTTTAGAATAATAAATACATAGAAGAGCTTATGTATTTCTTTTCTTCATCTACATAATTCATAAGTTGCCTCATTTAAAATAACTTTCTTAAATAATTAAATGACTAAAAATCAAACATGCATGTTACATCATCATAAATGTAAATCTGAAAAAATATATGTGCAATAAAATATATGACATCAAGAATTAAGAGATGAAATAGAATAATACTCACTTGAATCTTGAGATCACCAAAGGAAGAGAGAAGCATTCCCCTTTGAGTTTCAGAAGGACAAAAAAATAAAGATAAAAAAAAAGAAAGAAAAAAAATGATGAGGTAAGAAACTCTCAAGGGAATGGAGAAAAGCCGGAAAAGAAAATGAAGAGTTTTATATAAAATGAAGAGAATATTTAGAGGCTTTAATTAATTTTCTTTCTCGCATATCTCGGATTTTATTTGGTTCTTATTATTTTATTTTCCTTTTTAATGGATTTTACTATTTTTATTCTTTCCTTTTAGTTTTTTGGTTGAATTATTTATTTTCTTTTTCTATCTTCGCACATGTGTTTATAGTTCAAACAATTATTCTCATTTTGTGAATAAACATTTACTCATGCATATTTGTCAAGGGTTGATGCATCCTAGCATAACGAGTTTGAATCAATTAATTATTAAAAACATTTTAATTTTATCTTTCTATTCTACATGTGGATTTTTAAAAAAGGAAACCACCTTTTGGTTTAATCTTTAGTTTCTTTCTTTTGTTTTTCTAATAATTGTGATTACAATTCCAGAGAAAAGAAAGATAAGCATAGATCAACAAAGGATTAGTCTGTCATGATACAAAATTTTCTAAGTCATGATGACACCTATACTCAGCTCAACAGGTGAATCATTTTCATATTTTAATTAATTTATATTGTTGACACCCAATTTTTCCCCTCCACAATTTAATTAATTTTCAAGTTTCTTCTTCAATTTGAAATAATTATTTTGAAAATCAAAAATACTTTCAAAATCATTTTCAAGGCAATGTTGACATTTATATATATATATATATATATATATATATATAGAGAGAGAGAGAGAGAGAGAGAGAGAGAGAGAGAGAGCTAATGTTTTATCTTCAAAACAATTATTTTCAAATTGTTAAATTTAAGAAGTTTTATAGTTAATTAGATATATAATTTATTTCATTTCCAATCTTATCCAAATTGAATTTTCAAGTAAAGGGCCCAAGTTCCTTCACCCTCATTATTCCCAAATTTGGACTTCAATTGTTTCAGTCATATTTGGCCAAACAAATCATGAGGGTCCGTTTAGAGACTTTGAAAATTAGTAGAACTTGATTTTTCTTGTGTAGACTTTTAGTGATGGATATCAGACTTTTAGAGACCAGAAATAAATTTTAGCGACTAGATTTCTAATATTTGAATGACAAATTTCAGCTTTCGTCTACATTTTCTAAATTCAATTTCCTGAGCTAGGAAGCTCTGATTAAGGCGATTTTAGTTGCGATGACTCAGGTTTTGGCGTGGCTACGTTTTGGAGTGATCGGGGAAGCTTGAAAGTCGTTGTTTCAAGGTGATTTCCACCCCCAAAGGTGTTATCTAAGCTTGATTTTGGAGCTTCTATGGTGATTTTATTGCATGGGCTATTTTAGCCCATTTTCGAGCTTGGATTGTGCCATTTTTCGGGGCACAAGTTCCTTAGCTATGTATGAATTTCTGAAGGAGACAATTTTGGGATTTCCAATGTGTGTCCTGCATTCCCATTTTGATTCGATTTTCGATCCATCTCCAATTATTGTGATTATAGTGTCTAAACATCCGTATTGATATTGTGATCAATAATTTGTCAGCATGACAGTGTTCAGAGTTGTTTCGAAAGCGGATAACTCTTGTGTGGTGGATTCAAAGAACGTGTGATCGACTTTGAGGTAGGCTTTGGTCTACTTTCTTGATTGGTCTTTATTAGATAATATTTAGAATAAATTACATGTAATTTAGGACTATATTTGTCGGGCATTAGACTTGCTTCTTTTATTCTACTTTTTCTTGATTTCCATATAAGTGTTGGGCTTATTGTGTGTGACAAGATCATTAGTTTAGGCTTGTAGCCTTACTTGTAGTATGACTTAGCGTGATTATCCTTGTTAGGATTGAAACTTATGGTTTGAGGCTAGTATTGAGCCTTAGAGTATGCTTTATCACCCTTGTAGTGGTGTGTTGCTTCTGGTAGGGCTTATTTCGTGTGGTTTATCTTATGTTAGTGCTTGAGACCTTAAAGGCTCGTTATAGTTGTAGGTTGGCATTAGTTATGCTCGGTTGTGGGCAGGATCACTATGAAAGGGGTAAGGCGTAATTCCTTAAGTTATTTCTCTCCCTTGTTGATTTAAAAGCTCTTCTGGACTCTTTTGCTTGTTGATTAACGGTAGGTTTGTGTTGATTTATTGAGCTATTAATATATTATTAGGCTCGAGGCCATGGTCGAGGACCAATTGGATTTCAGGTTAGTACGCTCCGCCTTGGTAGTGTGGTAGGTTTGGTATTGTATATCTAATTGTGAGAACTTTTTTGAATGATGGTGATGTCATGCACTGCATAGGTTGTTCATTCTCACGTGTTTTGTGGTGCGATCTCGGTTCATGTATGTGTTCATCATTATCATTCACAGAGAAAGACTATTTTCACTTAGTTATTATTCTAAATTGGTCTTAACAAGAGTCATACCACATGGATCACTTTGTAAAGCTAATTTTTAAGATCTATGAGGCGTCGAGGATGTGCTCCTTTTCTACTTGAAATATTAGAGGCATCTAGGATGCACTCAGCTTTTACTTGGCTAGTCAGCGCATCAGCGCCCTTTCCTGCTTGGCTTTGGCTACTTATACCTCTAGTACCACGACAAAGAGAACTTATTGTAAGACCTGGATTCAGGCCCAGGCAGTGTATATAGACTTCCCATGTCTCCTATGGGTCCCTCTAGTTGTTTGTTCCATTGTACAGGAATAGTGAGTTGCATGGGTCCTACCTCCCTTAACGGGGTAGAGGGTAGGTGTATATACTTGTTTACTGATGGTTCTACTACATTTTCTGCATTCATATGCATCACCTATCACATGTATAATTAATTTTTGATGCACCCTCTTGTTTTTTGGGGGCATTGGGTCATGTTTGTTGTTTGTACCATTCATGATTATGGGGGTCCGGTTAGGTTATTGTTTGACTATATTACGTATTCCTTTGTTGTTGATCTGATAGTTGATAGTTTGTGGTTTAGATTTGTGGATGTTAGTCCTACTGACCTTGGGTAGTTGACTCTTGTATCATAGCTTGCCTGTGAGTAGGTTGTTGGCTTGCGTTTCTAGGTACATTCTTTGACTCTATTTCTTTACTCTATGTATCATATTCCTTCATTCTTATTGCATGTTCCGTCATATTATATCTCTTGCTTAGATACTTTTCTCGTACTTTCCTTACTACCTGCTATTTATACTTGCTTTATCATTGGAGCTTAGTTGGTCGATGTCTACTGAGTATCGCTTGTTGGAATTCATACTACACTTCTACAACATGCATATGACTATACGAGTTCTGGCCGGAGACTTGAAGCTCTTGCGGAGCAGCTTTTGTGACTTAAAGACTATGGTGAGCTCCTGCGTTCAGAGCTACCAGTTTCCATTTATTTTGGTTAGGTTAGTCTTTATGAGTTAGGTCACCCATGAGATATCAAATCAAAGGTCATTGAGTCCTCTTTCCAACGTCACCGAGTTTGCTAAATTTCGAGTTCAGATGAGGGAGATATGCCCGTTTTAGTATAGCCTGTACAGATAAGGAAATTCATCTGAATTAAGGAAGGGTACTTTGGTCATTTCCTTACCCCCACTAGGCCTACACGTTTTGTTCACCCTTTTAGGAGTCTAAACTGATTGAGATCAGTTTTAGCCATTCATAAAATAAAGCTCTTGGGGTTTTTAGCAAGAAGTTCAAGAGGAGAAAAAGGAGAAGTTCAAGCGTTCGTTCGAATTCGAGGACTTTTTGCCAAGAACTTGATTCTTTCGAGGTATGTAAGTTTTCATAGTGATGGGTTAATTCAGCCTCACACCAATCATGAGTTTTCCATTGGAATCATTCATAAGATTCCGTATATTGAGTTCTTGAAGTTTCGTTCTTCAATCTTTATTACTGGAGTTTGATGAGTTCTTGAGGTGAGGGTTATGAGTTTGAGGCATGTTCTTGAGGAAAGTTGAGTAGAATTTTGTTTACTTATGTTGGGTTTATGAATCTAAGGAAGTTTGGAAGAAATCAATTGGTTCTAGGTGAATTAGGACCAAAAAATAAGAAGAAAAATTTGTTAGAATGTTCTGTGGGAGGGGTGGCACGGCACGCCCCAGATGTACAGAGGGGCTGGCGTGGGGCGCCTGCAGTGCGCCATAATTGACCCTCTGAAGTTGAGGGGCTAGTGCCCTGTGCCAGGGATGGGCCAATGTCACTTACCCCCATTTTTCTTCGGTCTTTCGTTCCGTCTGAGTTCTTTTAAAACATATCTTTGATCTCTTCATGATTATAACTATCCAAACTACATCTAATCATTGAGAAATCCTATATATCCTAATCATAATTCTTGAATTCACATTTCAAATTCAAGATAGAGTTAAGAGTAAAGTTTGAGGGAGTCCTTTGAGAAGTCTTTTACAAACTATTAAAACTTGTTTTAAGACTTGAGTACTTGAGCATGAGGATGAGGAGAGTTGAGTTCATGTTTCCAAAATGAATATAAGGAAACTAAGTATTCCCGAGTGTAAATGTTTTACATTTAAAAATGAGAGGAAATTTTGATTTCCAAATGAGTTCATGAGGAGTTTTGAGCATAATCTCTTTTAAGAGAACCTTTTGAGTAATAATATCAAAGTTTGAGGATGAGAAAATGTTTTTCAACATATGTGCATGAGTTATATTATTGGAAGTAGTATTGAGCACTTATATAGGGACGAATTCAGACAACTTAAAGTCCATATAAACCATGTATGCCAACATGGGTAAAAGGTCATACTTTTTAGATGATTCCTTATTGCTTTTTAAGCATAGCTTAGTGGATCTACTTAGTTGAGAATGTCTTATACTCCGGCAAGGTATAGGACAGTTCTGGCAGCGTGGGAGAGACGTTGTATCATCACATAGCTCATAGTGATGGTTGCTGGTTAGAGAATCTTTCAAATAAGAGTAAAGAGTTTGTTATTGTATTTTTATATACATTGAGTTATTATCTACTATTTGAAAACCTTTCTTTATACTGCATCTTTATTGTTACTTTTATATTGAACTGAGTTGAGTATTTCTGAGTTAAGTATCATTGAGTTGAGTTGAGTTGAGATGAGGTGAGTATGTTCTTCCTTTTTATCAGTTCAAGATTATGTCTATGCTTTAGAGTTCCACTTGCATGCTTGTACATTCAATGTATTGACGTCATTTGGCCTGCATCTTTTTATAATGCAGATACAGGTATTCAAGGTCATCAACAGGCGCTCTGTTGATACCACTTGCAGTCCCAGTCAACTTTGGTGAGCCTCCTTGCTTCTGGAGGGTTCCACATTTACTTTCAGTCTTGTTAGAATGTTGTGGATCTTGTCTCGACTTCCATCATAGTTATTAGAGGCTTTTTGAGGAATCTTTTCCATTTCAATTGTTAATTTCAAGACTTGAGTTGCCTTTTTTGGCTAGTTGAATGTTTTTTATAAATATTCTGAGTTATTTACTTTGAGACTTTTTGAGAAACCTTTACTTTTGAGTTCATACACTATTGAGTAAGTCTTCCGGTGAGTACTGAGTCAGGTCTACGGTTCGATTAGGGACCAGTAATAATTCTCGAGTGTCGGCCACGTCCAGGGTGTAGGCTCGGGGTGTGACATTAAAATTTTAAACTTCTTTTCCAACACCAACTATAGTGAAGCAATTCTTATCCTCAAAAAGATCGTTTGTATCCCTTTTCTACCAACTAACAAATACTCAACTAGTTTTGATCAATATTAGGTACATAAAGAACATCTGAAATGGCCTTATTACCTGAACTTGTTTTGATGACAATAGTTTCTTTTCCTTCAACAAAAATTTGATCACCATTTACAATCCTAACTTTGGATATTTTAATAAGCTTTATTTCTTTAAACAAACTCTTGTCATAAGTCATGTGGTTAGTCCAATCACTATCAATCAGCCAAAAATTTGTCGAAACCTTACTTGAGTTACATGTTGCAACAAAACGATGGTCTTCTTCTTTATTAGCAACACGTACATCTACTTCATGGTTCTCAAATTTATTTTTTCAAATCATTGTTTCATGGCCAAGTTGATTGCACTTGCTACACTACATGTTTGGCATTTTCCAACATTTGTATGGTGGATGACCCATTTTTCCACAACGCTCACGAGGTGGGTAATTTTTGAAATTTTTACCCCTATTTTGAGCTTTATGGTTGGCTGCTAAGGCTCCTTCAACAATACCAACTTACCTCGTAAGTCTTCTTTGTTTCTGTTCCTAAAAAGAATTTAACAATTCCATCAAGTTATACATACTTCATATCTTTGGTATTGTAACAAGAATTTTTTTCAACAATTCTTGAATCTTTAAATTCAATGCCTAGTAACTTTACCTTGTTATAAGAGAGAGCAAAAGACGCTAGGCACTCTTATTTAAACCTTTCTAATCTCTCTTAGCTCCCGACCAAATCCATGTTCTAGTTCTTATTCACAGGAAATGCTTCCTTTACTGGAACAGATAATGGAAATGCTGAAGTTTGAGCTTGTTTTTTCATGTTTTCTCTGCCTTGCCCACTCCACCTTATTTGCTAGAGGGAACTATTCAAAGCAATCTGTTTGAATATTCTTTGACTTTCTCAGAGTCTTTCATTCTCTGCAACTTGAACTCCCTTATTAAATTCAATACTTGTATTTCCCAAGTTCTTTCATCTCCAATATATTCTTTCTTTAGATAATCCCAAATTTCTTTTGGTGATGTGAGAGACATAATTCTTATGAAAATAGTTATTGAAACAATAGCAAACAAAATTTCCTTCACCTTAGACTTCGTAATTTTCTTTTCCTTGTGACTCTTAATTTGAGCTATGGTGAAATTATTTGGCAACGGATTAATTTCATAATCCTCTTTCAAATCTTTCCAAAGATCAAGAGCCTCTAAGTATGTTTCCATTCTTACAACCCGTAATTGATAATTTTCACCATGAAAAATACATGGTGCCATTTGTGAAAAACTATTTTCAAATTCATCTCTTCACTCGGGTCCCTTGAGAAAATGGTTCTAGATACCAATTGTTGGTTTTAGAAAAGAATTTACACGGAAAGAATAAAAATATTGAAAGAATGAAAAACAAGAAAGAGAACTTATAAAATGAAGTTGAAATTTAAACATATTTTACGACAGTCTAAGAATACAATTTATAATAAAAGTATTAACTTCTAAACCTAAAAATAAGCAAAAAGATATATTGAAAATACCACTCCTAAAGTCTATAAAATACAACTTATTCAAAATTCAAATAGAATTCAACTCCTAATTAAAAGTGCTAACTAGTTGACTAGGTTTATCTTAATAAAATTACTTGCAGTAATAATTTAACAATCCTAAAAAATAGAAGAGCTTCAGCACTGTTGTTTCCTTCCGGTAGCGCTACACTACAATGTGTATCTTTGCATTTCACATTTTACCAACTCACATCCTGCCTGACATGAAGCAACAATGGAGGAGAAAATCCTCCTCTGTAAATCTTTGAAATCCACTGCAAGCTTTACATCCCAACTTGTGGTCTCCCTGACATGTTAAAGTACATTTTGGTTAGGCCAATGCAATTCATCTCTCTAAAGTGATGTGTTGTCTGTTACCTGTTATCCAATTCAGGATCTCCTAGCCCATCCCGCATCTCTTCGAACATAGAACAAAGGTCCCTAAGTATTTCGAGTTCAATTTCCAAGTTCTTTGGTGTCTGTACAGATTGATATATGTATTTCAGGTGAAGTAAATCATATAGCTAATTAGGTAAGTGGAAAAAAAGTTGATAAAATTAAGAAAGTATGCAATATGTATAAGGGTTATGGGGTAAAGAAAAGCCGTGACAGAGAATTAATATGGGATTACAAGAGTCATTGACTGCAAGGAAGGATTCCGAGATCTACGCATACGATCCAGTAAAGGCGGTGGTAACCCATAATGGAAGATGCCGTGATTCTTTGAGAACCAGGTTCCACGGACCATATGGGAGGTCCAATCAGGTGTAGGGTCTGTGTCTGCACAATCTTCATTACTTGCAACATCAATATCTGCCAGGAAAACATGCCCTTGTTCAAATAATAATTACAGGAGTGCCCATGAATGGTATTTAGGTGTAAAGCGATCTTGACATAGAGGAAATTACCTAGCGGAATCACATCATAGTAGTTATCTAGTTGTGGTAGAAAACCATAGAAGGTCAGTAGATGAGAACTAGAGAAGCTCCCGTAGCCAAGAAAACATTGTTGTCCTGCATTACACGACCTTGACAAAGGAAATTTTATAGAATTTGTCGTGGAATCAACTTTCCCATAGTGCATTATGTGTGGACAAGTCTGAAGAAAAGAGAAGTGAGCATAACCAGAAAGATGTCAAAATTTGTATGTGAAGAACCTGATATATAAAATTTCTGTACTATACTCCACCTAAAATACTCAGAACACAACAAATATTCCAATTTATGATATTTAAACTTTGGAGACACAGATGGCACGTTACAAGAGCTCAAGTCAGCAAGTATAACTCCAGCTCCAGGCACATCAAACAATTTCACAATATTACAGTTCCCTGTTACCAACAATATAAAGCACATGAAGGGAAAGAAAATATACTATAGGGAAGAATAAACTTACCGAATGATTAAGAAAACCTGCAATTGGAATCAAGCAGGTTCTCAGTTTTCCATCAGTAAACATAATTTTCATGCTATTGGAGTACCAAAGTTCACAAGCCCATAAGAATTGCTCCCATCTGTACTGCTCCGGAGGAAATACATCTGGGTGATCATTGCATAGGGATGGAAATAATTCATCATATTGTGCACGCAAGTGCTGCAGGAATATTATTCAAGTCATGCTGGGAAATGGGACAAATAGTAAATGAGAGACGAGTTCAGAAATAAAGCATTAAAAAGTGTAAACAAGCCAACTTGCTTTGCCCCAGCGGCCCAGCCTGTCACATATTCTAATGACATTTGAAAAAGTACGGGAAATTAAAAGGAAACACTGATGGCAAACCAAATATAGACAAAAGAACAACTTACTACACTATTACCAACTGAAGGAATATGATATAAAATTTAGTTGATCGAGTGATATACGAAGGAATAACAGTTCTGAAACAAAATGAAGAATCTCAAATGTAATTATTCTTTTGCCACCATACTGCTTGTAGACATGTACCAATTAATAAGCATTAACCATCAAAATATGACTCCATCTTGAATGAAAAAAGAGCTTTGTATTGAGACTGGCTTGGTTGAACAACCTTGTTAACATGTTATCAGTCATATTAGCAACAAGAAAACATGGCTCTTTTTTTTCTACCGAACAAGTTTATGCAGTTTTGGAGAGTTTCCCTGTTCTATGAACATACTAGCCTAAATCAAATTGGATCAAAGACTGGAACCTCTTTTGCTTGGACAATCTCTTCTAGCAGCAAGGTTCCATCTAAAGCCATTATAGCCTCCATTCCAAAACTCAAACCTGTATAGTATAAAACAACCAAAAGGATGTCATATAAGGCATAAAACTGAACCATGATAGAAACCTGAAGAAATAGTAATAGAGGAGCAAGTACAATAAACTGAATAGGGCTTCAAATAAGTACAATGATCTATGTAAGTACACAAGAATGTGGAGTAATTTCCTTGTCATGTATTCCACAATGTGGTAGGTACATAAACATTTACTGCTATGCTATTAAGGAAATAATCAAAAGAGAAATTCTATCCATCTCTAAAGATGGGTTGCTTGATTATCACATACAAGTTCCATCTGATCAATTTCACCAAATTTTAGTTTTCCCAGCAACTGTTTGATCCAAACTAGTTCACCAGTTGCTGCCGCCATTACTCGACATTCTGATTCTGCACTAGATCGAGCAACCACACTCTGTTTCTTACTCTTCCACAACACCAAATTACCTCCTACTAAAACACAATATCCGGATGTCGAACGTCTATCAGAGGGTGATCCTGCCCAATCAGCGTCTGTATATCCAGTGATATGCTCATGGCCTTGATCCTCATAGAGTAGTCCTTTACCGGGAGCTGATTTTATATATCGTAGGGTACGAACAACTGCATCCCAATGACTATCACAAGGGGAAGTCATAAATTGACTTACAACACTCACAGGAAAAGAGATGTTAGGTCTAGTTACTGTGAGATAATTCAACTTTCCAACGAGCCGTTTACACCTTTCAGGATTACTAAGTGGCTCCCCCTGTCCTAGAAGGAGTTAAACATTCAGATCCATAGGGTGACCTAAATAACCACACTTTTTCTAAAAAAACAGATTTTGAAAATATTGAGCAAAACTTTGAGCCCTAGAGGCTCTAATACCATGTAACTTAACAAAAATGCGGAGTAATTTCCTTGTCATCTATTCAACAATGTGATAGGTACATATACATTCATGTTATGCTAATTAACGAAATAACCAAAAAAGAGAGTTTATCAATCCCTAAGGATATGTTATGCCATGTACATTATAAAGAAGAGTGTCCACATGCATTCTTTTAACAATATACAGACCATATTGTTGTATGTCAAACTCGTGAACAATTTTCTTTCTTTCTATCGGGTGGGTAAAAATATACGGGGGAAGGAGCAACAAGTTTACTTTATATAACAAAAGAAGGTTGGTAATTTATACAACCAGAAGGTCGCATGCCATTCTCAAACCAACTGCGCACCTGAGACACCCGCATACATAAAACATAAACATATGCACACATGTAAATTGTCCACTTATGGATCAACAGGCTAAGGTCGATAACTACTCAGTGCTCACAAGATAGGGACAAGTATAGAGGAAGGCCCAACTCCATATTAGATGGACTTACAAACCGACAATACTTTATTTAATTAGAGTGAAAACATTGTTGCAAGAGACAAACCTGTATTAAATACCTCTGGCAGCGTATCAAAGTACAATTTAAATTTGGAATCAGGGTTGTGCTTCTCCTTCATGCTCCACAACAGTACCATTGTTTCTGCTGACATGCCCTCGACCCTTTCCAAAATGGAATACTGTCACATAATGAAAAGTTTGTTAGCTACTCTTATAAGACTGTCAGTGGTAGGGTGTAAATACCTATACACTCTTCTCAGCTTTTCATGCCGATAAAGCATGAGAATTTGCAGTTGAGAGGTTTCATAAAATAAGTTGAACTATTGTAGATTTTAAAAATTAGGTTTGGATTTTTCAGATTGGATTTCATATATATCATTTCTCCCAATTAAAGATGGACATAAAGTTATTTCATAAGTCTAATATGCTCAGGGTTCCCTACTCTATAAACAGGACCCTTCGTACTTTTCTTTGACACATTTGATGAATATTTTTTTATTAGTTGTTCTACTTCTTCCTCTTATTTTTGCTGTTCTCTTTCTATTCTTCTCCCTTTTCCCTCTCCCTTCTAGTGTTACATCAGTCTTGGCACTTACTAAGAATCTTGTAATTATTGTAGTATCCTGTAATTATGTGATTGATTATATTTTACTTTCTTAGGACATGTACACTTTGCTATTTAAACCTCAATCGCTTGAGGGAATAATCAAGAAGCGTTGTCTCTCAATATATTCTTCCTTGTTTCATCTCTCACATGGTAACTGAGCTTTCGTGAGTTACTAGTTATTGTGCATTTACAGTGATATCAAGAAGAATATAAATAGTCATTATGCAATTATTCTTTCTTTCCAGCAATTGTCTCGTCCTACTTCAATTTTGTGGATGTTGTGGGTGTTGAGCATCAACCAACATATGAGTTGGACTCAGCACATCTTGGTGAGAAAACCCATAAATGGGCAACCCTATCGAAGTTGTCATGCGGCAGGAAAAACCCCAACTTTTTTGGCTAGATTTGTCCACGGGCCTGCGTATGCAAGTAATTCTAAAGACTTTCCAGTGAGGTTCCTTATTCTGTAGCGCTCGCCTCTTCATCCGAGCTAGTCCATCCAATTTTTGTTACAATCCATCCACCAAAACCCTAGTCTAAGAGGGACAGTTCAGTTATCCGGTGGAGTTGAAGATGAGGGCATCCAATTAATAATAGCAAGATGTGAGAACTGCGTCGCCCCAAACCGCAGCAGAAAATAAGATTGAATTAGAAGAGTGTGTGAAGTCTCAATGAGTTACCTGTTCTTCCTCTCTAGTATCCCATTTATTGAGGGGATTACGGGCAAGATGTTTGATGAATAATTCCTTGGTGAAAGGCATTATCACTATGAAAGGCAAGCATAGAGACACCAAATTGATTTTGTATTTTAGCACAAGTACTCTTAAATAAAGAAACAGCTCAGAACAATCTTTTATTAATAAATTCTAAGTACATCTTGACTAATCATCAATGAAACTAACATAATAATAATATTCTAAGGTTGACCTGACTCTACTAGGACCCCAAATATCATAGTGGACTAAGAAAAAAATTAACTCTCCACGACTCTCAGAACTACGTGGAAAGTTAGTGCCAGTCTGTTTCCCAAGTTGTACACGACTCACAATCTACATGGACAGATTAGACAAACTAGGTTCCATCTTCTGTAAGCTTGAACAAACTTGAATGTCCTACTCGTTTCTGAATTAAATTGGGAGGATCTATAGCAAGACAAGCTTTGGAGGAATCGGGAGTGGTAAGGTAGTTGATTCATATTCTATGCCAATCATCTGTCCCAAAATGCAGTCCTGTTTAACAAAAGAATCATCAAAAAATATTATGGTACAATTTAGGGCACGAGTCAAATGACTGGCCTGATGCAAGATTAAAAGACAACTAGGGACATTTTGCTTAGACCTCATTGGCTAAACTCTAAAGTAACAGCGGAAAGAGACTGAATAATCAATATTTGACAAAAGTGATTTATCACCAAAAACATGATCAGAAGCGTCCCAGTCCACAACCCACAAACCAAGGGTGTTAGACTGTGCGATGGAGGCTACTTGTGGAGATGCATTCTTACTTGCTCCTTATTGAAGGAACTCATTATATTCTTCTTTAGATGAATAAACTCGTTGGTTACATGTAGTTTAGTTTTAGCAACATTAGCATTCTTGGGTGGTGGACCATGCAGAATATAACATACTTCACAAGTGTGTCTAAAACCTATTACAACAACTACACTTAGGTCGAGACCTTCTAAAATGATCTCCTCCTTGTTTATTCTTCATTGACCATGGAGCTCGATTTTCTGGTCTCCCAAGGGTTTTGAAGTAACCATAGGACTTGATTCCAACTCCCGTGTTTTTTTGGAATTCAATGCATCAACTCCGAGAGACATGGCTGGATTGAAGGGAGTTCTCAGCAAATAATGCAAAGAGAGATTTGAAACATTGCTGGAAAACACAGTTTACCACAAAAATAGATTTGATTGTGCCAAACCCAAGTCTAGCAATCGGAATCTAGTGCAAACCCGTAGCATGTGCTCAAAAGAGCTAGGCAGCCTCAATTGAAGAGGAACAAATTGGAACAATATCAACCAAAAAAAAAAAAGGAATCCCAAAGTCTTTGTTCTGGCGAAAAAAACACTGTTCGGACGACTATTTCCATAAACAAATTTGTGGATTATGGTCGGAAACAGTAGGTGACCACAAGGGAAGAAAAAATCCCGCCAGACTAGATCTACGGAACCTTTTTACAATCACCCCGGCAAGTGGGGAAACATGGAAGGTTTATACCGGATGATGTACTTTGGATTTGGTCGCGGTGAGATGCTGGCCCTGATAGTGTAATTCGATTTTGCACAACACCTATTGAAACCAGAATCGGGTCGTCTGACAGTGCCGGAATAATCTTTAGTCACAAAACAAAATGCAAGGTGATGATATTTTGTGATGGCTTTGATATCATATGAGAAATAAACAAGAAAAATATTATTGAAGGGTGTATCTATCTACACAGCCATTTACAAGATACTAAAATTCGCCCTCAGTTGGTGCACATAATAGCTGGTCCAAATTAAGTCATAGGAAACCAAGAAGGCATTAATTTATTTATTTTCAAATCTACCCTTGCTCCTATCAATGATCTATACAATTTTGTAAAACATCTATCAACAGTTATTACTCATTGTTAAGAGAGATAAATGTGTAATATGGCCAACACCTATAATTAATGCTATTGAATGTTTTTCTTGATCGGTGTGTCAAACCCTAAGACAATATCTAAAATATACCAAAGGAGATAATGTATACACTAATATAGTGGTATATTTTTCTCTCTTTGTGTTTAGTGGTTCCTTTGGGTTTTTTTATCAACAGCATAGCAAAAGGGTCCTTTTTTTTTAGGGAAAGAAGGAAAAAATTTGTGGACCATCCTATAAACTAATATAAACCTGATACCAAGTGGAATAATAGGTGGGTTAGGTTCCCACTTGTAGCAGTGTCTCATATGACCTTAATACTCTCTCCAAATTTCAAATTGCAATACATTTGAAAGCGATAATTGAGAGATTAAGCCTCTATATTGTGTCCTCTTCTTAAATGTTGTAGAAGAGGGTTCTTTAACTTTAGAGGATTGCCCTTATTTATAGAGGGTTATGTGTATTCCTATTTCCGAGGAGTCATAAAAAGTGCATTAGTCTGTAATTAATAAGAATTTGAACTTTAGTATTGTTCGAATCATTAAGATATTCTAGGGATATCCTAGAATATCTACAACATTCTAGCAAAGGACTTTTTTTTGGTAATATTTGTACATGTTAAGAATCTTTGTATATCCCTGTAATTAAGATGTTAAAGCATGTAAAATCCTGTACTTACAACAAATATATCTTTATTTTGAAATATTTAACAATATTCCTGGATGTAAATATAGATCATCTTATTAATACCATTTGAAAACACTGTACAATTCCAAAGAGCATGAAGAGTAACAGAGCCAAATATTCCTAAAATCCTTACTCTCTTCTTCTCCTGCCTATAATATCCAGAATGACTTTCTACAAAAAAGCCAAGGCGGAAGTGCCTAGTTTTGACGGGGAAACTTGGCCACATAGTTCTGTTCATTGAAAGTGCCTAGCTTTGAGGGGGAAACTTGACATATTGTTCTGTTACTTGATTGGATAGATATCTTTTTTGAGAAAGGTAACATTACTTCTATATATCCACAGGTATACTACATCAAAGTGTAGTCCACCTCCAAAAAGTTTTACTTACATCATTCCTAGGATCTTCTAATTACAACCAGTCAAGATTTGGATAGATATCTTAGAAGATCACTTTGATTGGTATGACAAGCTCAATATCCTTTTTTGCTAAAGTAAAGCTAGTTGGATTCGAGTTGATTGCTGAGTGGTATGAAAATCTGATATCATGATTTGAACTTATCTTGAACAGATGTCGACCAAGAAATTCCTTTAAAAAAGCTACTGCCCCTACTGTTGGTCCTTATTCCATCCATCTCAATGAGCTTGGGATAAAATACATATTTGATGGATTCACCAAATTATATGGCCATTAGTTTTGCGTATCATTCTCTAGTAGCTCTGCACGTATCTTAAAGCCTACACCTCCTCAGATTCTAGTATGTTGATTAATGCAATCATAGTTTCTCAACTAGTGGCTTGTTTAGGTACCCATAGCAGTCGAGTTCTCTTCCACCAGAAGACAATGGTGCAGCTTTAAGTGATTTGGGAGAATATAGAGTAGGAAATGAAGAAGGTAAAATTTTGAAATCTCGTCAGATTTAAGAATATTTTATTTTTTCATCTTTACCTTTTAGATTTTGTATTATGTTCAAATCATTGTACATTATATTTTTATCCTCATTATTATTAAAATCACCATCTTAGTTTGATTTATCATAATTTTTAATTTAGCCCCTTTTTAGAAGTGGTGATGCGTTCACCACCTCACACAGACCTCGACTAATTCAGTGGGTAGCTGGTCCCCTCCCCCCCTCCCACACACAAGCACATGCTCCTGAAGTATTCCTGCCCATACATGTTGTGAGAGAATCTTTAATTTTATCCTTATCTTTTCATTAAAGACAAAGTTCTAACAGTCTCCAAAATGTACATGGTTTTCTACTCTATAGATATATCCCACTCTTCTTTGTTTTGACACACTTAGTACTTTATCATTGATCTCTTGTACTCTTATCTTTCTCTGATGGTTCTCTTATTTCCTCACTACTATTCTCAGTTTCTCCCTTCTCGTCTCTAGTGCTGTATAAATTTCCCAATACTACCCAAAATCTTCGAAAAATCATTATTGCACAGAAGAAAGCATCTTAACTGGTACCACAGGGCAAAATTTTGAACTCAAAGCAAATGGAGAAGTGCCTTCAAAGTATCAAGTTGAGAGTCAGTGTGTGGAGACAAGGTTCCTACAAGACTACTAGAATTGAAGTGTTGACTCCAAATGGACTTGCAAGTCAATTCTCCCATCCAATCTCATTTTAGGTTATGCTCTATTCCTGAAAATTAGACATTGTACTTTACAAAATTATGACGACTTCATTTAAAGGCGCTTCAATCAGCTATAGTTTAAAATTGATAAGTGTCAAGCATGCAAAAGCCAAAACAGTGAAATCTAATTGTAAAAGGAGAAAAAACATAACTGATTCAATCAACAAATGCCCATAACATTGACAAAGTATACCATGTCATATTCATGTACAAGATCATCTGAAATGACAATGGATAAAGGGATCTCCAAGGCAATGTCTCCAATTCTCATATCTTGTCTTGCAACGGCTCCCCTTCCAGCTCCTTCAAAGTCTGCATCACAAGATACACAAATGTGCAAGGAAATCAAAATAGTATTTCTACCTTATTCAATCAATAAGTTAGCCATTGAAGGAGCTTACTAATACAGTTTGTAAGTGAAATAATGTCCGGAAATGAACATAGAAAGTGTCAGATTAACCAGTGAAAATTTTCTCCTGCACTGGAGGTAATTGTCCAACTATCTAGTAAGACTAGGACGCTAAATTGCTGAAACGGTACCAGTTTATAAGGCTGCATACGGCTGAAACAATGGGAAAAGTGTGATGGTAAAGTTGTTGTGCTATAGCTGAAGGATGGTGAGAACTTGGGCAATCAACAAAAGAGAATAAGAAAAGAAATTCACTATGTCATTGGCATTGGAAAAGAAACTGCAACTTCAAGAGGAAGATGATGAGTATTATTCCAGGAATCTCACCATAAAATTTCCCTAACGATAAACACCAAAGGTAAGACCGCATCATAAAGCATTATAGAAGCACAGACTTAATACATACTTCCCCCCTTGACGTGCATTTTTTCCCATTGGCACTCACACACCTTAACAGGTTGGCTTCCCTTTACACACCTTAACTTGAAATTCCATTCTAAGTTGCTCGGACTCGCGTGCGGGTGTCCAATACGGGGGCGGATCTAGAGGTCAGATCCTTCATGATCTAATTTTTAAGATACTGGGATATGGATCCATGTACGGATACGGGTGGGGGGATTTGCCTAAAAATAATTAAAATATCTAAAAAATAGTTAATAGAGTTATAAATCCTAGATAATGAGATATTATGTGGAAAACTTGAGGAGAATCCTGGAAGGAGATTAAAAGAAGAAGAGTGACAAAAATTTCTATATAAAAGATATTCCATTTCCTTCAATTTCACCTTAGCTTTTGTATTGGTTATAGAAACCATTAAAATTGTCCAGACTTTCCCCATCGATTTTGGTCAAAGAACCCAAAATCCGTTGACCAAATCGTACATGGATCCCACACCCACACCCATGTCGTGTCGTCATGGGTGCGGCACCAAAAGTGAAGAGTCCGAGCAACTTAGCCGTAGCTAGTACCCCAGCGTTTCACCTTGGACCATGCTGGAAGAACATGTTTGCCTCACTCCGCCTTGAAGTTTCATTCGTTCCAATCCTTTTTTCTTGCAAAATTCCACAAAACCGTACTCTTCAAGATAAATTGACACACACAGGACCTAGGACCTGTACCACCTTTCCACCCATTTTTCAGCAAGTAACAAACCATCCTCTGAAACAAAAAATACCACATCTAATTCACCATGTAAACCATCCATACTTGCCACCAAGCACAGCCATCATTTCCACCCAATGCCATTCAAGCAAAAAATCACCTTCAATATAAAAGTCCATACACATTTAAAACAAATTCACAAAGTTACCAGGGGAAAAAGCTCGCCAGTATTATCCATCTTTTGACACCTTCACTAAAAATTCTTCACTGGCCCACTCTTTTTAACAAACATACAGCAGGCATTCGATCCTAAACAAGCAGCAAACAACAGATTTCACAGTTGAATTCACCATTTCTTTACACGGAGAGTACAAAAAGAATGACACTCGTCCAAAGTTACACTCACCTTTAACCACTGCAAGACCACAAATAACTGAAGCCAGAACAGCCGATATTTCCTTTCTTTAATAAAAGTGTAAACCCTATGTAATTCACCTTAGGTCTATAAAGGCCGAGCAGAAATTACTTATTATTTGAGAAGAACAAAGCCAAGTTATTGCAAAACTACGGGATTTCATTGTGTAAGGTAGTGCTTTAGTTTTTCACTAGAAGCTCAGCGTAGAGTTGATCAACAGGTTAAACCCAAAACGAGTTGATTGGCCGGTTACGCCACGCCCGTAATTGACCTGATCCCACCTCTCAATCCTCTACCATATTCCTTCACCATCTCACCATAGCTCAACCAAACAGAACAACAAACAATCCACAGAGAACATTTTAGCGACGATGGTAGGAAGAGCAGGTGAAGAAGTGAAGGAAAAACGGAGAATTTGTTTTTTCCTTATTAAAATGTTGGTGGTCTCCACGCCAGCTTTATTGCACCTCGACTTATAAACCCTGCAGCCTTCCCAACCCACAACCACAGGTTGCTATGGTAATCCTGCCCACCAAGATTGACACAGATGAGCCCACATCAAGTGTTCCAAGTTGTTACTCCCATACCTCAACCACAAAGCATTTATTTGAAAACATGTGCTAATTTGTTTCACTAAACATGTAATGAAAGACATGATTTTATATAATAAAAAAAACAAAAGAGCAAGTTTAATAGGCATAAAATGTTCTTGCAACAAGTTTTGAAAGTAGAAAGTAGATGGCAAGAGGTTAAGACGAGGAGAGTATGGGCAAGAGGGTCTGCAGGGTAGGTGCAAGAAAGGCAACAAGAAGATGAAGGTTGCCTTGAAAAACTTTCAAATAAGTGAAAATAAGACAGTAGTCAACGTTATTCCATTTTATTTGAAGTAGTTTTCTGACACTAAAGACAAGTACAAGTGTACAACTCAAACGAAAAAGAATTGAAATTCACAGAAGTGATTTAGTAACACCAACTAAATGACAATCATACAAAACTCCCATGTAACCAGGGAAGTTATATACACAATGGTAAACTGAAATGCAATTCTATAGTCCTAGATTAGGCTCCAAAGCTTAGCCCAGAAAAAATATAAGTTTCCCCTTTTTCCCCATCGCATTTTCGATCATGCATGCCAAAAATAACTACGTTATTTTGACTTTTGGATTAATGGTAAGATGAGAACTTACAAGATATCTCCAATTGTGACTTCACACCTTGGTCTTCGCCCCACTGTTGTAAACATTTCTCTGGCTCACAGCTAGACCGAGTAACAACTTTGCTCTCCTCTTTACATTTCTTTCCCAACTCAGAAATCAAGTCGACAGCTGCAATTCGTAATTCTTCCAATATGGTGGTTGAACAATGTTCTCCATCCAACTTAGCAATGGCTGTAAGAATTGAATTCAAGGATTCCATCTCATTCCTCGGACTATTAAAGCCAACCATATCCATGACATCTTCGCCACCAAAGTAAAGTTCCAGCTAAACCAAAGACAGCATTTATCAGTGCCAAAAATCTCATCAACAAAATGAAACTAGGAGATGTTTTGATTAGCATTATGTTTTTTTTTTTTTAGAATGGTAAAGTTGTATTCATCAGCAATGAGGGTATGTTGGCAACCAAACAAAAATAAAAAATAAAAAAAATTCAAAGGCAAAGTAGTCATGATTACAAAGAGCCTAGGAAATCTACTAACTGATCTACTTCATATATACCCTCTTCTTTACACCAAAAATATAGAGTATTAATGCAGTTTTCTTTAACTTTCTGCATTGGGTTAGTAATATTCTTAAAGCACTTATTGTTTCTTTTCTTCCAAATTGACCACCATATGCAAGATGGAACTAGATTCCACCATTGTATTGATTAGCATTATGTTAGTGGCACGCTAATGATTTTTCCCCTCCTTTGACAAACTGTGGTATATTCAGAGAACTTAACTTGTAGTAAAACTGTTCTTTTGGCAGATATAAAACCGACATAGCAAGGAGCTTGTTAGAAAGAAACTGATACATAATTTTGCTTCACCAACCATCCATAGGCAAATTTTAACAGTTCTATCGACAACTGATTGTTCACATAATTCATAGAATTAAAGAGGATTTATGAACTGCTACTCGTGGAAAGCTACTCAAAAAAGTGTTATTAGCATTATTTCATATTTTTTGAGAAGGGTAAGATTTTTTAATTAGAGGCACAAAGTGTATGACAAAATACACGCAAATTAATTCCTTTACATCACTTTAGGAAACTGAACATCCTATCTGTTGTACTTAACATCTTCTAGTTATACCAAAAGGCCAAAAAAAAGAAGATGTTTATTTCAATGTATGTACACTTCCACGTTTTCTCTCAGAAGATCCTTGTTTCCTTTTTTTCCAAATCACCCACCATATGCAGGAGGGAATGGTCTCCCAGACTCGTCTTTTCTCCTTCCCAATACCCTTACCAGTCCAACAGTGCAGAAATTGTTTGATAATTCTAGCCTTCTAGGCATCACCCAGCTAACATAAGTAGTGTTTAAAAACATATTCCAGATTTGAGTTGTGAAGCTACAAGGCAAAAGCAGATGATAAGCATCCTCATTCTTTTCGCAGTGTTGTGTAAGAACTGTTTCATATGTGACAGTCCAACAAAAACATACCACTTTGTAAGGTGCCCTGGATCTCCATATCTGCCTCCAAGCAAACAAGCTGTGATTCTGTTCAATTGTAGTGGTCATTATGAGGACTTACCTTGAATGTTATTAGTGCAAATGCACCACAGGCAAGCTTGGGTGAGGAGGATAAAAGGGAGTTTTGGGAGGATTCGGACGAGGTAGTGAGGGGTCCCGCACACCGAGAAGCTATTCATAGGAGGTGATTTCAATGGCCACATCAGGAATACTTCAAGGGGTTATGTTGATGTCCGAGGCAGTTTTGATTTGGGATAGAAATGAAGGAGGAGTTTCGCTTTTGGACTTTGCTAACGCTTTTGAATTGGTGATAGCTAATTCGAGTTCCCCGAAGGAGGAGGATCACTAGGTGACCTTTTCGTAGTATCGTGACTAAGATTTAGATAAATTACTTACTCCTTAGAAAGTGCGATAGAAGTCTATGTAAGAACTGCAAGGATATATTCAGTATCTTTTTTTTTTAGATGAAGGAATTGATTCCATTCATGGCATCAAGAAGTTACAAAAGAGTGAGCACTAGTATGTTATCTCTAGTACACTATCATACAGCTAACAAACTCTAAAAACCTTATAGGGGAATCCATTGGGGAAAAAAAAAACTATATAAATACAAAATACATTTAGCTTTGAGCATAGTTTGGCTAGTTGAGAGACCAGAGGACATCTTCTGTTTCTTTCATTCCAGATAGTCCATAAGATGACAGTTGGTATCATCTTCCAAATCTTTGACGGTGCTGTCAACTTTCCAGTGGCTCCAGCATTCAAAAACCTCCCTGATAGTATCAGGCATTACCCATCTGAGGCCAAAAAGGGTGAGGAACATGTGCCATAAGTCTGTTGCGGCCAGGCACTGCAGAAACAGATGGCTATGAGTTTCTGTTTCTCTATAACATATGTGGCATCTATTCACAATCCGAATCTTCCTCCTTGCAAGGTTGTCCTGTGTAAACTGGCTTCATGCATCGCTGTCCAGCTAAAGCAAACAACTTTGGGTGGAAGTTTGACCTTCCAGATTAGCTTCCAAAGTCAGTTGTCAGTGATAGCATTCAGGTCCATCGCTATCTTGTAGGCTGCCTTCACTGTTAACTTTTCTCCATCAGTATGCCCCCATCCTGAGTGAGTATCTTACAACTCAACATAAGCTCATAGCAATGGATTTAGAGATTAAGAGGAAGAGGAAGAAGAGGACCTTGTATGACCTATCAAGGATCAAGTGCAGTGGCTTGACTACTGTCAAAACACAGGAGATGGGGGAGAAGTTTCTGGCGATGGGGGGGCTTGTATGACCTACACAATGTCTATTTTTCCCATAACTCCACAAGTTGAGAAAAGACTGGATATGTTGAAAAGTAACTTTCTGTGGCAACACAACAAGGAAAAAAAGGGTGTTCATCATGTCAACTGGAAAACTTCAACACTAAGAAAACAACAAAAGGGGGATTGGGATACAAAATCTTAGGAAGCAAAATCAAAGTTCACTCATTAAGTGGCTCTGGAGATACTCAAATGAAGATCAATCATTATAGAGGAGGGTGATTAAAGAAAATTATGGAGAAGAATACTAGGAAAACCAAAGTTATTAGCACTGTTTATAGGGTCAGTGTTTGGAGGACTATTAGAAATCATTGGATGATATCAGCATTAATATCAGATTGAAAGTTGGGAATGGGCAAGATAGTTCTCTTTGGGGAGATAATTGGCTAGGTAATGGCTTACTTAGGAACTTATACCCTGATGTTTACATACTGAATCTGCAGCAAAGGGCCAGTATCAATGAGGGTATGGAACAATCAAGGATGAGACCGCAGTTTCAGAGGACTTTTCAGTGACTGCAAAATGGACAGATATAGTGCCTTCCTTAACACACTTAATTTCTTCAATGGAAGCTCAATAGAGAAAGGTAGACTATGGTGATTGAGAGACAGAAGGAGTTTTCACAGTCAAGACAGCATATCACTTGAAAATCATAACAAGAATCTTCAAGTAAACTGACCCTAGAGACAGCTATGGAAGACAAACATACCATAGAAGGTGGCATGATTTGTTTGGTTGGCAGTAAAAAAGGCTCGTTTGACACAAGACAGACTGCAAAGAAAGAGAATACACCTTTGCTCTATCCGCCACTTATGATGCTGAAACAAATAGTCACCTCTTTTTGTATTGTAGGGTGACTACTCAACTGTCAAACATATTCTTGCTAGCATTGGTTTGAGTTGAGCAAATGCCAACAAATACACTAGATGTACTACCTAGTTGGAGCAGAAGAAGAGGAACTAAAGCTCAAAAAAAATGTTGGAGCGTGATGCCAGGTTGCATATGGTGGACTATCTGGGGGGAAAGGAACTCAAGATGTTTTCAAAACAAAAGCAACCCTATTCAGAATATAAAGCTTAATTGTATTCAACTTTGCATTTTTGGTGTAAAGACAAGTACATATATGACGCAGAGACACTAATATTCCTAGAGTCTCTTTATTTGCTAGTTAATAATTTCTGCAGTTTCGATTTAGCGTCCTTGTAATTAGGTCTTCACTGGCCCCTTTTGATTTTGATTTTACTACAACTTGTTACTATCTCAAAAAAAAAACTCTTGAATGAAGAGAGGGGGGAGTGGGGACACGAACATTTTTTTGGGTGACTTAGAGCACCCCGAGAGTCGTCAAGATTTTGAGTATTGTAGGGGAAAGCATGAGGTTAATGGTCATTTTTTCTCCCAGACACAGTTCCCAAAATATGTTTTAGATTCACCTCATCATCCCCTTTTCGGTGGTCCTTCCGATCACCGGAAACCCTCACTTTCATCTTTTTTCTATTAAACCTTCCTCTATTATGGAGGACTGTATTTATTTTGCGATAGGTTTTAAGTCTTTTGACATCGAGAGAATTAGCGATACGGCTGGCGATGGTACGAATGGACGGAAAGGAGCAGAAGGGTCATCACAAGAACCTCCTTTAGCAAGAGGTCTATGATATGGATCACCCAGATCTTGCAGGAAGCTTCAAAGGAAAAAGGAAATTCCGTCAGAAGGTGGAAGAAAACAGAATCCCTCTCGGAAATTTTCTGTGCTAGGAATTTCATCAAACACGGCAGATACTTTAGCCTGATAAATATAAGAGGTAGAAGGAGGTCCGTTATAATCATCCCTGAGTTGTCTTTTAACTCAGGATGGGACATCTTTGCAGATAAAATAGGGAGTTTTCTCGCTAGACATAGAGTGGAGGAAAACAGAATGAAACAGAGACTAGTGGATAGCAATGTCTCTTTTGTAGAGGCGGTTAGGATCTTTAAATGGTCAAACAGTAAAGGAGATGGAGTTAATGTTAGAGCAACATTAATGAAGGAGAAGGATTAGGAAATCATTCGCATTAATGATGCCCCGAATACCCATAATGAAGTCCTACAGAGAAGCTTAGTTGGAAGCTTTGAAGGAAGGGATATGACCGTACCTACCCTGTCGGAAGTGAGGGGTTGGACCAACAAGAACTGGAGACAAACTCATGGTTTGAATACTTACGAGATGGGGGGTGGAAAATTCTTGTTCGAGTTTGCGACAAGAGATACGGCTGAATAAGTGATTGCAGGGGATTGGGTCTGGTGTAACACAAAAGTCTGTTTGGACTGGTGGACATCAACAATAGTGACCTCAAACAGAGAGATTAGGCCAAGCTCGACCTGGATTAGAATTGTAGGCCCCCACTGCATCTATGGTCGCAGACAATCTTCAAATCCATCGGAGATTTTTGCGGGGGTTGGGTCGAAACAGAGGAAGAGACGCAACTAAGAAATCACCTTAAATGGGCAAGAATTAGGGTTGAAGGCGACGGTTCGAGGATCCCGAAGGAGGTGACAATCCTCAATGCCGGAATTTCCTTCTCCATGCAACTGTGGACAGAGTTGCCGATGAGATACGTTGTTGGAAAAGAAAGTGAGTCGCCCCCTATTATCCATCAGTTCGCGAGGAATTATCCAGTGGCTAATAGAAGGACTGATGGGGCTGCCAGCTTTAAAACACGTGGGGTGACAGTAAAGGACAAAGGGCCTGGGCCCACTTCTAATTCAAATTTGATGGCAAATTTGGGCCGGTTCTCGCCCTTATTAAATCAAGGCCCAAAACACAATCAACATCACAAACAGCCAGATCCAACTGATAATACTAAAAATCCCAAAATTCTAAATGATTTCTCACATGAGAGAGGCACGAAGGGGGAGAAAGATCTTAGAGAAATTAAAGACCTGGCAATTAAGTTCCTGCAAGCTTTCAAAAACTGGGAAAAAGAAGCCGAGGTGGAGGAAGACATGATGGGGCAAAAAGAAGGGGATGCGAAAAACGTTTCCAACCAGGAAACGACTCGTAATCGAGAATGCTCCAAGAAAGGAAAAGAATCCAAAATAAGAACTAATATCATGCAAGAGGCAGAACAAAACTTGCAGATACAGCAGATTCATGAGGCTGACCCAGTCAATATTCAATTCCCAAGTTCTCAAGAAATTAGACTCAGTCAATATTCAATTCCCAAGTTCTCAAGAAATTAGACCCAGTCAATATTCAATTCCCAAGTTCTCAAGAAATTATCGAGACAGAAGCATCAAATTGGGTCAATTCTCATATCCTAGAGCTGAGCAATACCTATGGGGTAGCTTTCGAAGGCTTCAAAAAAGAAACCATAGCCCTGTTAATGAAGATCGATGAGAGGAAATCAATGTTGGATAATAAGGGGTCTGGTAAGGCAGTGTCTACTCCAAAGAGCAGAGTTGGGAAAAATGAACTGAAAAATTTAAAATCCAGCCTTAATGAAGAAGTGGAAGGCAGCAGGAGCAGGGGGAGGAATTTAAGTTTAACTTTTAAATGAAAGTCAAACTATTGACATGGAATGTAAGGAGGCAAAATCTACTTGGAGTCTTATGCAAACTGGACATTAAGAAGGCTTATGACCATGTAAATTGGTCCTTCCTCTTGAATATTTGAGAGATATGGGCTTTGGAAATAAATGGATCAACTGGATTGAGACTTGTATATCTACTGTGAAGTTCTCCCTTATCATTAATGGCAATCCCGAAGGGTTTTTTCAGTCACAAAGAGGTTTGAGACAAGGTGACCCTATGTCACCATTCCTATTTATCTTAGCTATGGAGGGCCTCAACTCCATGATCAGGAAAGCAAGTGAGAATGGGTGGCTGCAAGGTTTTTGTGCAAATGCAAATAGGGGAGAGGTTATGGAGATCTCACACCTGTTATATGCAGATGATTCATTGGTTTTCTGTGGAGCTGAAGTTAACCAAATAAGACACTTGAGGGCCATCTTAACCATCTTTGAAGGAATATCAGGACTGCATGTCAATTGGCATAAAAGTTGTTTATACCCAGTTAACCAGGTGGCAAATATGCAGGTGCTTGCTTGGTGCAAAGAACAAAGAGGTGGAAGTCTGGAATGCAGTACTAGAAAGATGTGAGAGGAAGCTATCAAGATGGAAAAGCCAGTATCTATCCTTGGGAGGAATAACTCTTATCAAATCAGTGATGGATGCACTCCCTACTTATATGATGAGCTTATTCCCAATACCAAGAAGTATAGAGAAGAAAATCAACAAATCAAGAAGAATCTTCCTGTGGCAGGGAGATAAAGAGAAGCTTGGGTATAATCTTGTTAAATGGGATGTAGTGACACTAAACAAAATTCAGGGTGGTTTGAGTATAAAAAAGTTGAGTACGCAGAATGTCAGCTTGTTGAAGAAATGGCTATGGAGGTTCTGTAGTGAAGATCTGGCTTTGTGGAGGAGATTCATATCACATAAATATGGTTTCCAAAACAATTGGATCACTGAAAAAGCAAATGGTACTTTTGGATGCTATGTTTGGAAGACAATCAGAAGACTGTGGCCATCTTTTATCCCCAATCTATCCTTTAGGATTGGGAATGGGGTGAAAACCAGTTTCTAGAATGAACTCTGGTTAGGAGAAGAGAATTTGAAGATCATGTTCCCAGATCTTTATATATTGAGTCTACAACAGATGGACACTGTGGCACAGGTGTGGAGCCCTCAAGGTTGGGATTTGATCTTTAGGAGGGCATTAAATGACTGGAAGATTGACAGAGTAGCATAATTGCTACAGACACTAAATGCATTTCCAGGTGTCACTGAAGGTCCTGACACTCCAATTTGGAAGATGCAAAAGAAAGGGATTTTCACTATGAAGTCTAGTTACTAGAGTTTAAATTCTAATCAGACTATGGAAATGGAATGGCCTTGGAAACTAATTTGGAAAATCAAGATCCCTCACAAGGTTTCAGGTTTCACTTGGTTGGCAATCAGGAAAGCATGTCTAACCCATGAAGTGTTACAAAGAAGAGGTATACAGATTTGCTCAAGGTGTTACATGTGTGGGGAAGTGGCAGAAGTTAACAGTCACCTTTTCTTACACTGCAGAACAGCTGTAAATCTGTAGGACATGTTCTTATGTATACTTGGAGTTAACTGGGTAATGCCCAAGACTACTTTAGATTTGCTGAGACAGTGGGAAGGAGTGGGCAGAAGAAGAAGATCCAAAGAAGACTGGTGGAAGTGCATCCCAGCCTGCATTTGGTGGACATTGTGGAAGGAAAGGAATGAAAGATCACATGATGGGAAACTTAACAACACTCAAAAAATCAAGATGAATAGCTTGAGCTTGCTGTATTTTTGGTGTAAACAGGATTTGGTGGGGGAGGTAGATAGCTTAGTAGATTTTATAGCTCAATTGTAAAGTTTTTACCCAGTTTCGGCTTTTGAAACTACCCCCTAGGGGCTGTAAATCCCACCTCATCATGCTCTGCTGATGAGTTTTGACCTGAATATAAAGTTATCTTTATAAAAAAAAAAGAGTATTGTAGGGGTATAACGTTTGAGGAGGTTATTAGTAGGATGAGAAGGGGAAGGGCGACAGAGCCAGACAGGTCCAGTGAAATTTTTGGTGTCAGAATAGGAATCCTAGTTGGAAAAGGGGTCTAATGTAGTGTCTATAAATAGGGTCTCGATGTAATAATGTAGATACAATTCAATAATATTTTTCTTCTATATTTCTCACATGGTATCAGAGCATTGGTGAGAAACTTAAGTCACCGTGTCAAATTTCGGACGGTTAGGGCTGATTTGTGTCATCTTTCGTTCTGAAGGTGTTCTGTAAAAGCCAACACCATCACGAGGCTCGGGAAGCTCAGGCGACCAAACCCCAGCCACATCCACCAGAAAACAACCCCCTCATGCACCGTTCGAAGGTGGAATTTTTCTAGCGAGATTTGGGTCATGCGCCGGCGCATGAAGGCTGCTCTGGTCATTTTTTTCGAGTTGTTTTCTTCTGATGGGGTTGTCCAGTATTTCCGATCAAAATCCATCCTGTTTTCTCTATAGATTCGATCACCGGAATTAGGGTTCTGATGAAAATTCCGACGATTTTCAGGCAAGTTCCTAGCGAAATCAGAATTTTCAGACCACTGTAGGCAGATTCTGGCAGTTTCCAGCAAGTCTCTTACTATTTTCAAGTCAAATTTAGAAAAGAAAAAAAAAGCCTTTCGGGTGTGATGTTTTTGGCTCCAAAAATATGGGGATTGGAAGTTCAAGCCCTATAATCACTTCAGAACGATTAATGGGAAGTTCAAACTATTTCGCTTGGGCTTCTTCAGTTGAGTTGTGGTGCAAGGGTCAAGGTGTTCAAGATCACTTAACAAACAATGCTTGCGTGGTAGATGAAAAGACAAAGTCTAATGACAAAGGTGCAAAAGCCAAAGCACAATGGGAGAAAGTGGATGCCCAATTATGTAGTCTCCTATGGCGCTCTATTGATTCAAAGTTGATGCCCTTGTTTCTCCCATTCCAGACATGTTATTTAGTTTGGGAAAAGGCACGTGCTTTATACACTAACGACATATCTTGATTCTATTATGTGATATCTCGGATGACCAACTTAAAGAAGCAAGAACCCGATATGTCTACTTACTTGGGACAAGTACAAGTCGTCATGGAGGAATTTGAAACGTTGATGCCTATCACTACAAACGTGGAAAAGCAACAAGAGCAAAGGCAAACATTGTTTCTAGTTCTTAGACTTGCTGGACATCCTACTGACCATAATTTTGTGTGTGACCAGATTCTAGCCAGTCCTACGATTCCTTCAATTGATGAATTATTCTCTCGTCTACTTCGTCTTGCCGCGCCTCCGAGTCACACAGAAGTTTCATCACCCACTATTGACTCCTCTATTCTCGCATCTCAAACCATAGGAAAACGAACATATCATTCTATGGACAATAGGCGAGGATGACTTTTTGGAAAACCTCGATCCAAGTGTAGTTATTGTCATAAACTTGGACACGCTCGTGACATATGTTACACGTTGCATGGTTCACCACCCAGCTATGATCCCATTGCTCTAAATGAATATAATGATTTCCTTCGAAATCGTGCAAGTAGAAATCTCCACAAGTTGTTGAGCCAGATCGACCCTCCAATAATATTATTCATATTGCTCAGACAAAATATGATGAGTTCCTTCAGTATCAATCAAGTAAGCAAACACCTACGCAAGTAGCTTCAATTGCTCAACCTAATGTTTCTGTTGCGGGTAAATCTTTTGCTTGTGTTTCACAGTCTAGTACTATTGGATCATGGATAATGGAATCAGGCGCTTCTGATCATATTTCTGGTAAAAATCACTTTTGCCTGATATTGTTTATTCACAATCTCTTCCTCCTATTACTTTAGCTAATCGGATCCAAACAAAACCAGAAGGAGTTGAAAAAGCCAAACCCATATCTTCTGTCACTCTAGACTCTATTCTTTATGCCCTTGGTTCTCCTTTTAATCTGGCATCTGTTAGTCGTTTGACACATGCCTTACAATGTGGCATAACATTTTTTGATGATTTTTTTCTCATGTAGGACTGCAGTACGTGAAAGATGATTTGCAGAGGACATAAATCACAAGGCCTTTACTATCTTACCTCTTCAAATTCCTTTACAGCACGCTCCATTACAGATCCTCCAGACCTAATCCACAAACATTTAGGACATCCGAGTTTATCCAAGCTACAAAAGATGGTGCCTAGTTTGTCTAGTTTATCCACATTAGATTGTGAGTCGTGTCAACTTGGGAAACACACTCATGCTACATTTTCACATAGTGCTGAGGGTCGTTTTGAGTCAATTTTTTCATTAGTTCATTTTGATATTTGGGGCCCTAGTAGCCAGTTCAACCTTAGGATTTCGTTATTTTGTTAGTTTCATTGATGATTATTCAAGATGTACTTAGGTCTTCTTAATGAAAAGATCGTTTTGAGTTATTTTCTATATTCAAAAGTTTCTTTGCTGAAATACAAAATCAGTTTGGTGTTTCTATTTGTACTTTTCGTAGTGATAATGCCTTAGAATACTTATTCTCCCAATTTCAGGAGTTTATGACTCACCAAGGCATTATTCACTAGACTACTTGTCCATGCACTCCTCAATAGAATAGTGTAGCAAAAAGGAAATATAGGCATCTCATTGAGACCACTCGTACTCTTCTCCTTTAATCCCATGTTCTGTTGCGTTTTTGGGGAGATGCAGTCCTTACGTCTTGTTATTTAATAAATAGAATGCCCTAATCCTCTATTCAAAATCAGGTTCCACATTCCATATTGGTTCCTCAGTCACATCTCTACTCTATCCCTCCTCGTGTCTTTGGGAGCACATGTTTCGTTCATAACTTAGCCCCAAGAAAAAATAAATTAGCCCCCCATGCCCTCAAATGTGTTTTTCTTGGTTACTCTCGAATTCAAAAAGGGTATCGTTGTTATTCACATGATCTTCATCGATACCTTATGTCCGCCGATGTCACATTCTTTGAATTTGAACCTTACTATACATCTTCTGATCATCTTGGTGTATCTGTGATCTTACCCATACCTCAACCTCGGGTTTTGCATGTAGCCCTGTACCGACTTTTGAGAAATCTACGGTTACTTCTACATCTCCAATTGCAGTGCCACTACTTCTAACTTATCATCGTCGTCCGCATCCAACACTAGTCCCAGATGATTCATGTCATGCGTCGGGCCCTGCTCCTACTACGAACTTGTCTCATCCAAGCCAACCGCTTGCACTTCAAAAAGGTATACGATCCACTTGAAATGCTAACCCACGTCGTCTTTGTCCTCTATTTCCATTCCTTAGACTATAGATGAAACACTTTCTCATTCTGGATGGAGGCACGCTATGGTTGATGAGATGTTTGTTTTGCATGCGAGTGGTATTTGGTGTTGTGGAAGAGAAAGAAATAGAGTGTGGTTGCTCGATCTAGTGCAGAATCAGAATATCGAGCAATGGCTGCAACAACTTCTGAGCTAGTTTGGATCAAACAGTTGATGAGAGAGCTAAAATTTGGCTAATTCAATCAGATGGAACTTGTGTGTGATAATCAAGCGGCCCTTCATATCACATCAAGTCCAGTATTTCAAGAAAGGACTAAGCGCATTGAGATTGACTGCCACTTTGTCAGAAAAGATACTCTCAGGAGATATTATTACGAAATTTGTGAAGTCAAATGATCAGCTTGCAAATATCTTCACCAAGTCTCTCACTGGTCCTCGTATTAATTACATCTGTAACAAGCTAGGTACATATGATTTGCATGAACCAACTTGAGGGCAGTGTTAGAATATGAATAAGAAAATATATAGGAATTCTAGTTGGAAAAGGAGTCTAATGTAGTGTCTATAAATACAGTCTCAATGTAATAATGTAGATACGATTCAATAATATTTTTCTTCTATATTTCTCACATTTGGAAGAGTGCAGGTAAAGCGGGTATGGAGTAGCAAACTGGGTTGTTTAACATCATTTCTAGGATGTCTAAAATGCCTGAAGAATGGAAGTGGAATATGATCTCATTGTACAAGAACAAGGATATTCACAATTGCAACAATTATAGGGGTATTAAGTTGCTAAGCCACAATATGAAAGTTTGGGAGAGGATGAGGAGGGGTGTGTCTACTACCGAGAACCAATTTGGATTCATGTCGAAATGTTCCACTACAAAGCCATACATCTCATCCAGTAAGGACATTGATGTAGTATAGGGAGAGAAAGATGAACTTACATATGGTATTCATTGACCTAGAAAACACATACAACAAAGTCTCTAGGGGTTCTATGGAGATGTTCGGAGGCTAGAGGTGTACTTGTGTCTTACATTAGGGGGATTAAGGACATGTACGATGGAGCCAAGACCCAAGTAAGGATGTTGGATGAGACACGGAGCACTTCCAAGTCGTGATGGGGTTGCACCAAGGATCAGCCATTAGTTTGTTTCTATTTGCTTTGGTGATGGATGAACTAACGCGGCATACCCAAGGAAAGGTGACTTGTTGTATGTTATTTGCAAAGGACATAGTTTAATTGACGAGACACGCGATAGAGATAATAATAGATTGTTGGTTTGGAGACTTGACCTTGGAGTCTTAAGGACTCAGGTTGATCAAGACTAAGACAAAATACGTAGAATACAAGTTTAATGACATAAATCACGTGGCGGATGTGAATGTGGGGATTGATACATAAATCATCTCCAAGAGAGAAAGTTCCAAATATTTGGGGTCAATAATCCAAGGAAATGGAAAGATTGATAAGAATGTTAGACATCATATTAGAGCGAGGTGATGAAATGGAGGCTCACATCTAGTGTATTGTGTGTTAAAAATGAGCCACCAAGCCTTCGGTTGTAAGTTTTATAAAGTGGTGGTCAGACCAGCTATGTTATATAGGGCGGAGTGTTGGCACCTGGCGGGTCCAGAACTCACACGTCTAGAAGATAGAAGTAGCGGAAATGAGGATGTTGAAATAGATGTGTGGGCATACTAGAAAAGATAGGACCAGGAACAAAGACATCAGGGAAAAGGTGGAGTAGGCTTAGTGGTAGACAAGATGAGGGAAGCGAGGCTAAGGTGATTTGGGAAATGTGAAGAGAAGATGCACAGGTGCCTCAGTGAGGAGGTGTGTGAGAGGTTGGCTATGGTGGGTAAAAAGAGAGGTACATAATGGCCGAAGAATTACTAGGTAGAAGTGATTAGATAGGACATGGAACACCTTCAGCTAGCTAACAGAGGACATGACCCTAGATAGGAGGATATGGAGGTCGGGGGATTAAAGTAGAAGCTTAGAAGGTAGCCGACCGTTATTTAGCTCCCTTATCAATATTGTTGTTATTACTCTCCTACTAGCTTATTCTTCGATTTTAGAACTATATGACGTTTCCAGTGCTTCAGTTATCATATTATTTGTTGTTGCTTGCGTTTTCTTCTAAATTATTGTTAGTATGGCTTCTTTACTACTGGTATTTGTTTTACATATTTGATTTTTGATATGCATTACTTGAGGTCAAGGGGCTATCAGAAACAACATTTCTACCTTAACAAGGTAGAGGTAAGGTTACGTACACACCATCCTCCCCAGACCCCACTTGTGGCATTACAATGAGTATGTTGTTGTTATTGTAGTTGTGCTCCCTTCTATACTTTTTGGTAACCACCACTTTCCATAAAGCTCCTTCATTTTGATTGAATGACAGTTCTTCAATTCACTTGGTGTAATTCTTTTTTCTCCTTGTTTCCCCTCCAGGAGAAATTCACTTCTTATAGTATCTAGTCTCTTTTCCACCTATTTTGATGAAGAAAATAGAGACAGCATACATAGGATGTGAGTCTCTAAAACACTATTAATAAGCACCACCTGCCCCCAAACCCCCAAGGATAAGTACTGTCTTTTTTCCAATTAGCTAGTCTTTTTTCACACTTCACCAAAATATTCTGCGATATAACTGAAGCTTTGAGTTTGGCACCTAAAGGCAGTCCCAGGTATACAGTTGGCAAACTTCCAGTATTACACCCAAGTGTTGTTGACAGCTCCTGTAAATTATGTGCTTTATTAACTGGAATCAAGTGGGCATCTTAGCAAGATTAGTTTGAAGACCAGATCAAAAACCAGCCTTAGGAACCTTAATTGTGCTCCTTCTGCCTCATATAGAACTAAGGTATCATCAGCATATATGATGTGCAATAAAAGTGTCTGTATGGCACCTCATATCAAGAAATGAAGACCTGAATCCACCTTCAGAATGATGCTAAGACATTCCATAACAAGGATAAAAAGGAAGGGGTTTAAGAGGATCCCCTTGCCTTAGTCCTCTATAAGCTGGGAAGAAGCCCTCCGGGGTTCCATTGATAATCACAAAACCTCAAGTAGAAATACATATTACACATTTTGATCCATTTTATCCACTTGTTACCAAATCCCAAAACCTTCAAAAGGTAAAGTAGAAACTCCCATTTAACATGATCATAAGCCTTCTCTAAGTCTAGTTACAGATGACTAAACGCTTCTTTTGTTTCTGTCTGGTGTCCAAAAGTTCATTAGCAATAAAAAAATCATCCATGAATTTCCTCCATCTGCACAGTTTATCAGTACCCTCCGACGCCAAATGTAGAATCTGACGAACCCATAGTGGCATTCTAGCATTGATGGGGAGAGTACTGACAAAATTCTTCCTTTCCACCCAAATATACCAACTGTCTCAGTCTCCCCCATTTTCCTTGATTTCAAATGACTCGTTTGCAGCAACAAAGAAGACTTTTTTCCCATCTACACCCTCGTAAGAATTGTGATGAACAATTGAATAGATCAGAACAAAAGTAAGGTGAAGTCTAAGCTTAATTTCGCCGGAAAAATTACTGAAGTCATTTTGTCTGAAGGAAACTTTCAACACATTTTCCAAGTCAGAAAAAAAAAAACAGAAGTGTTATTAGCATTTAAAAGTTACTCAACTACTTCTAGATATTAGATTTTGAGAAAGGAATACCTCATCTAAGTTTATGATTCTAGCTCTCTGAAGCATCAAAAGTAAAGAAGACTCCAGTTCACCAGGACTTGCAGAGCTATGGATGGATGCATGTTTTGCACGAGAACCCATGTCTTCCAGCAGTTTCTGCAGACAAGATCAGATAACACCATCATCAGAGCCCATGAGAAAAACATTAAGAACAGAGTTTCAAGTTTTTTTATGGACTACGTAACAAAATGAAAGGACGTAGTGCAACAACCCAACCTCTCATTTTGCGTATTGGCATCCCAATTTATGTTTTGAGCTTTTGCATAAATAGATATTACTATTTGGGACTTGTTGGTAGGGTATGGTTTGGGATCCAAGGGGATCGGGTGATTTTTGGCACAATTTGGAACTTGAGACAGCATCATGGGTGAACGGCGATCACAAAGCTTGTCTCACGACCATGAGGTGTTGAACAGTCTAGTTTTCGCCATTCACATGGTGGGAGATCGTGAACAATGTCAAGCAAGACTTCGCTATCGTGGATAACTTGTCACGATTGCAGTGAGCCTGGGCCTGGGTTATTTCCGCGATAGCGAGCAGGGTGATCGTGCGACTAAGCTCCTAGGGTATATAAAGATCAGTTTCATGGACAGCAGCTATTATTTCACCATATTTTACATTCTAAGTTTCGGGAATCGGAGATTAGGATTCCCCCCTTTGACTTGGGGTAAGTATTCTAATCAGTACTTTAAGTTTATATCATGATAGTGTGCTAAGGTTAACCATAAAACATGGAATTTAATGGCAGAAATTAAGGAATTTGAGCCTAAACACTACAAAAAGTTAAATCCTAGATTTGATGGTCAAGAAGTCTCAAATGGAAATCCATGCATAGCTTTGAACTCGTTCGGTTATTTATTTTTTTGAGAATTGGTAAACATTGTATTCTTCAGCATTAAGGATGTGCTGGGGACCTTTAAAAAATTCAGAAAAGAACAAAAAGCATAATACTTACAAGGATCCTAAGAGTTCTAAAAGTTGATCTGAATCCTCTAATCCTATCTCTTTACACCAAAAATATAGAGATACAATGCAATTCCATTTAACCTTGTGAATGGAATTGGATATATCTTCAAAATTCCTACTATTCCTCTCCTTCCACACTGTCCACCAAATGCAATGTGGAATCAAATTCCACCAGGTCTTCTGTCTCTTGCTACCTCGTTCGGTTATGCGTAATCTGAATTTAAATTTTAATTGGAGGTTAGACCATGTTGACCCGGGGTGGTTAACTTTTACTTTTATCAACTCTTAGATTATAGGATTAAACTATTAAGCCACACTATGAAAGTTTGAGAGAGGGTAGTAAAGATGAGGATGAGGAGGGATATGCTCATTTCCGAGAATCAATTTGTATTCATGTTAGGGCGATCAACTACGCAAGTCATTCATCTTCTAAGGAGATTGTTGAGTAGTATAGGGATAGGAAAAGAGGCTTACATATGGTGTTCATAGATTTAGAAAAGCCATACGACAAAGTCCCTAAGGAGGTTTTATGGAGATGCTTAGAGTCTAGAGGTGTACCTGTGACATATATTAGAGTGACTAGGGATATGTATGATGGAGCCAAAACCTGAGTGAGAACAGTGGGAGGAGACTTGGAACACTTCTGAGTCAAGATGGGGTTGCATCAAGGATGTACTCTTAGCTCGTTTTTGTTTGTCATGGTGATGAATGAATTGACACGACATATTAAAGCAGAGCTACCATAGTGTATGTTATTTGCAAATGACATAGTATTAATTAAAAAGACATGCGGTGAAGTTAATGATAAAGCAGAGGTTTGAAGGCGAGCCATAAAGCCTAAAGGTTTTAGGTTGAGCAAGAGTTAAACAGAGTACATGGAGTGGAAGTTTAGTGATACATCAAATATGGCGGATGTGAAAGTGAGAACTGATACACATCATCCCCAAGAGAGGAAGCTTCAAGTATATCGGGTCAATAATCCAAGGAAATGGGAAGATTGGCGATGAAGTCACACATCATATTGGAACAGGGTAGATGAAATAGAGGCTTGCATCCGATGTTCATCTGTGGTAAGAACAGACTTAAAGGTAAGTTCTATAGAGTGGTTACCAACTATGTTGTATGGAGCAGAGTATTGGCCACTCAAGAATTCACATGTTCAGGAGATGAATGTAGCAGAGATAAGGATGCTTAGATGAATGTGCACACTAGGAGAGATTAGATTACGACAAAGAATATATGGGGTAAGATGAGAGTGGCCCCAATGGTGGACAAGATGGGGAAGTGAAGTTGAGATGGATTGGACATATAAAGAGGAGGAGCAAAGATGCCCCAGTGAGGAGGTGTCAGAGGTTGGCAGTGATAGTCTAAAGAGAGGTAGAGGTAGAGGTTAACTGAGGAAGAATTAGGAAGAGGTGATAAGACATTTCAAACATGACCCTAGATAGGAAAGCATGAAGGTCAAGAATTAGGGTAGAGGGTTAGTATATAGTCGAGTCACTTCTCTCTTTCTTGTGAGAGAGAGAGTATGGTTCTAGCTTAGAGCACCTTGTTGGCTCCCTTTTATACTAATCAGTATCATTATTATTATTTTTCTTATTATCGTATAATCAATTGTACTACCATTGTTATTTCTTTAACTTGGGTTATCTTTACTATTTTTGTAGACAGTACTTATCTTTTCTACGATACTTTTTCACCATAGCTTTTACTCTGGAACTTATCAAACCTATTTTTGAAAACAGTTTTGTTGAGTCGAGGGTCTATAAGATAGCCTTTCTATCTCATACAAGGTAGAAGTAAGGTCTGTGTACACCCCACCCTTCCCAGACTCCATTTGTGGGATCGCACTGGGTATGCTGCAGTTGTTGTAAATTATAGAATTGAATCCAATGGCATTGTTTGACATCATTAATTATTTTTTGAAGTTATTGAAGTCATTTGGTGCATTCCGAATGCGGTAAAGTTGTTTTGGAAGGTTAAACTTAGCTTCGACTGAGGTAAGCTAAGATTGTGACCTCAATGGGATTATATTCTCAAACTTGGACTCGTTTATAGCATCAGTTGATGCAAGAATAACATTATCAATTTCATGTACGTTAATTTACATGGTTGTACTACTTGTCATGCACTGTGTATATGTATGTTGAATTGCATGTACAATTCATACTGAATATATGTTTAGGGCATTTGGACTCATGTTCAGGTTATATATCTATTGTATATGGGCTATGTTAATACCATGTTTAGGTGCATGGGATTGTTGTTAAATATATGTGTAGGATTTTCTTAAAAGAGTACTTTCATATCATGACCCATGCCACTACCATGTTAGGACGATCAACATTACTAACTAAGTACTTCCCCGTAATCGGCCCCCTTCTTCTCTTCTCTGCACAACCTCGGGGTTGATCATTGTTAATTATTCAAGTATGGATTCCACTGGTGATCTAACTGCTTAGTTATGCGGTGGCCGGAAGTTCTTTTATGCTATTCAGTTTATTACTATTTTACACTTTAGACTTGTACTAATTATATACTGATGGACACTCATGATTTAGTATGTAACTGTTCCTGTTTTATTTGAGCTTCCCCATTGCATTTGGATAATTAGTTTCGGGTGATTATGTGATTGTCTTATTATTAGACTTGCACTCGTCTGGTATGCGATGGTTCTGTATTTTATGGGATTCGCTTGACATGGGAATTGTTTGGTGCCTGTTCTGAGGCTTTGGGATTTTGAGTCCCGACAGACAGCTAGAAGGAATAAGGATTATCAATAATTTGCTTCAAAACCTCAAACCTTCTTTTTCTTGAAGAACCTGTCATTTTCTGGAAGCTCAAGCATCAGCGAGATATCACCGTCAATATTAGCACCATGAGGCAAGTTCTGGTTCAGTAACTAAAAGGAAAAAAGAAAAAGGAAGTACTTCAGCAGCAATTACACAGTATAAATGTATAAATTAATTATTGTAGCAACAAAAGAAAATATACTACATTTACGTTACAGAAAATATAAATCTGTAGTTTTTTTTAATTCCCTGATAAAAAGAAGTACAGAAAATATATTACATCGAAACATTCAGCCTTAGGTCAAATCAAGGGGCGTTCATGGTTCAGAACTTGTTCAAAAATCAATTGAAGCATCCAATTTACTTGAAATGGTTATTCGGGATGTATTTCAGTTTTCGGTATTTATATCTCACGAATCCAATTTAATTTTGGTGCTAAAGGAAGCAAAAGCTGATAGAACTATTTCAACATTGAAAAAAAAATATATATACACATTAGTTAAACTTCAATAGTCAAAAGTATGTTATGAAGTTCTCTCTCACTTTCTGTCTCCGGAAAACCCTATAAGTAAAGATTTGAATAGATTGAAACAAAATACCTTCATTGAAGCTTTTTTCTTGGTAAATCTTCTCGTTGATGTGGCTGTTGCAGGTATACGATTTCTATTTTGAAAGAGAGAAATCGAGACTCGTGATTACTGAGCTGTATTTTGTTGGGGGGGAAAAACAAAGATATTCAAAACATGTTTGGGAAGAAAATGGAGGAGAGAAGAAGAAGCAGAGCTGCAGAGGAACAAGAGTTGAAGAACACTAATTTATCAGTAGTCCTGTACTAGCTGCGACGTTTTAATTTAATCAATAAATAATAATAATAATAATAATAATAATAATAATAATAATAATAATAATAATAATAATAATATAAATATATTATTATTATTATTATTATTATTATTATTATTACTCCCTCTGTCCCAATTTATATGACTTACTTTCCTTTTTAGTCAGTCCCAAAAAGAATGACACATTTCTATTTTAAGTAACAATTTAGCTATAAAATGTCTATTTTACCCTTAATGAAATGATTTACAGCCACACAAATTTCTATTATTCATTTTGGACCACAAGTTTTAAAAGTCTTCCTTCCTTCCTTAAACTTCGTGCCGAGTCAAAGTACCTCATATAAAATGGGACAGAGAGAGTATTATTTATTGTTTATTATATATAAAGTTAATATCTCATATCCGTTGTTTTCGCCTAAAGTTACTCAATTTTCTTTAATAAAACATCAAATCACTCAACTATAATTTTTTCTTAGAAAAAGTCATTCAACTAAGGATTTTTCTCACAGAAAATCACTCAACTTTATTTAATTACCTCAAAATCACTCAAAAATGAATATTTTACCTGCAAAATCAATCAACTATTGATGTTTCACTTAGAAAATCACTCAACCAATTTAAATAAAAAAGTTTATTAAATTTTGTTGAAACACAAATATTATATTAAATTAATTTTTTAAAAAATTATAAGATGCTCATTTAATTATTTTATTAAATTTTGTTGAAACAACATTCTAGTTTAAAACTAATTTTAAAAAACAAGAGATAATCAATTTAATTATTTTATTAAAATATTATTTTCTTAATATATCTGTTCAAACTAGATGTGTGAACCCGTGCCAGCACGGCCCAATATATATTACTTATTTTGTCGTAATTTATGTGGTACGATGAAATTTGGAGAGCCATTCAATTTTTTAATTTATATTTATACAAAAATAAGTTGTTACTTATTGTGACCTATAAAATTCACATAATTTTAAAAGATTATATTATTCTCTCTGTCTCAATTTATGACATATGTTTTTTTTCTACTAATAATATTAATGATTTAACATTAACATTAGAAATAAAAAGTGATTTAATGATAAAAAGATAGAGAAATAAAATAATTAAACATATTACTTATTAAGTAGTATTTATTTGGTATGGTTTTTTTATAGTAAAAGTTTACTTATGTAAATAAGGGTAATAATAATAATAATAATAATAATAATAATATATTTTTAACTATATAAAACAAAATATTGTTGATGACATTAAAAATTAATTTTTTTTAATGTAAGATAGAAGATGAAATAACTAAAATATGAATACGAAATATATTTACGTACTCACTATATTCTTCTAGTATCATGTCTTGCAGGTTAATGTTGAGGAGGTTGGAGAATCCAGTGGTCCGTCATAACTTCCGGCAGGGGAACAAGGTAGCAGACCTTTTGTGTAAGATAGGTTCTCAGCTAACAACGACCCCTCAATCATATGTACTACATACTCCTCCTGAAGCTGCAATCGAGTTTCTCAAAGCATATCAAGAAGGAGTTCTAGTTAGTAAGCAAATACTTAGGTCATCATGTAGTAAGTTAGCTCGTTACGGGAACTTATCTGTAATCACTAGTTCTAATAGTGATCATGTACTATTTTAACTATACTTAATATATGTCCTTTCTACCAAAAAAAATATATTTACGTATACAAAATATTTATTTTTAATTAACGCTAAGTTAAATAAATGATGAAATATGCGTTTTAATTAATGAGAACACACAAAAAAAAGGAGAAGGTTGAACTGGACCCATCAAAAAGCTACAAATGAATAAATTTGCCGAATAATTAAAATAGGAATAAAAAAGTGGAAGTTGCCTAGGTTCAATCCTGTGACCATGTTCATGAAATGCAATATTGTAACCGGTAAGCCAAGCTGCTAATTATGAGAGGAAGCACACAGCCTGTCATGTTGATGGTCAACTGTGTGCTCCTACCCTCTTATATATATATATATATATATATATATATATATATATAGTAAAATAAAGTAATAATTAGTAAAGTACTATTGTACATAGTAGCATACATATTAAATGAAAAAAAAACATCCATAATAAACAGAAAGGAAGAAAAAAAAATCAAGTAAATCACATAGGATCAGTAACATTAATCCTCCCATGTTCATCTTTAAGGGTGTGTTTGCTATGACAAAAAATGTTTTCGATGGAAAATGTTTTCCTGAAAAACAAGTAGATTTTTGACTTATTTTCTCATGTTTGGTTGGTGAGTAGAAATTTTTTTTAGTGTTTGATTCATTAATGAAAACTAAAAAATATTTTTGAGAAAAATATCTTTTATTTTTACCAGAGATTAGAAAATAATTTTTGAATTGAAATTGAAAATATTTTTTAAAAATAAACTTAAATTTTTTTGGGGGGAGGGTGGGGTGGTGGGGAGCGCTGGTAGTGGGGCTCCAAGTCATTATAGAAAGGCTCCAAGAGAGAAAAACTATGGTTCCAGCATTCTTCGAGTTTCATCAATTTCGCCAAGAACTTTGTTCTTCCAGGTATGTAAGGCTATCATAGTGTTAGACTAGTTCGTCCTCATGCCCTACATTTACTTTCAAATAAGTAAAAGAGTAATCTGGGGTTGTATCCTTAGATTTGAGTATTCTTGAGATGAGTTGATATTGAGTTCTGAGTTCTTGAGTTACTGATTATTGAATTCTATTTCTTGATTGTTGAGTTGCTATTTCTTGCATTTAGATTCTTGAGTAAACGTTGAATTCTTATTGAGAATCCTTTAAACAAAAACATAATAGTTTAAACTGAGTTTTTGAGGAAGTAAAGAGGAGTTTGAGAAAGAGTATAAGTGAACTAAGTATTTCCCAAATGTTCCATTTTTACATGAAGAAAAAAAGTATACTTTTTTGAGAAAAGTTAAAAGAGTTTTCAGAAAGATTGAGTACAGAGCAGTTACTCCCTCTGTCTCTAATTACTTGTCCATTTTTCCTTTTATAGTTGTCCCTAATTACTTGTCAATTTTGACAAATCAAGAAAGGACAAATTTTTTTTTACCTATTATACCCACAATTAATTACTTAGAAAAAGGTACAACTTTTTGAAAATCTTAAATTTTTAATTCATCAACTTCATAATTAATAGGGGTAAAATGGTAAACTCACTATATCAATAATTATTTTCTTAATAGGTGTGCCAATTCAAAAGTGGACAAGTAATTAAGGACAAAAGGAGTACTTCTTAAAGAGGCCCCTTTTGCGTAATTATCTCAACCTAGAATGTATTTTTACATTGAGCAAAGATAAACCTTGTTTTCTAAATGAGCAATGAGTTTCAGAGATATTTTAGAGCAGTTACCTCTTTTAAGAGGATAGTTTGAGCAATTATCTCAAACCAAAGAAAGAGTATGTTTTTATACATTTGAGAAAGAGTATATATTATTGGGAGTAGTATTGAGCATTGATATGGGGGATAATTCAAACAAGTCACAGCCCCCATAAATCATGTCTTGCCAACATGGGTACATGATCATACTTTTAGATGAATCCTTAGTGCCTTCGGGCAAATCTTAGTGGATCCACTTATCTCACGACCCAGGGGTATGTGACGACCCAAAAAATGAATAGGTGAAACTAGAGCCTAGTGAGTTTGTCTTTGAGTTGATGTGAGGTTTGAGGTTGTAAAATGATATCCCAAGCTTAGGTTGAGGGGTTAAATGTCAAGGTACGACTCCCCAAGGACCACCCTAGGGGTCCTTGAGGAGGACCCTTAAGCCTAAACCCCAAGACCCCAATAAACCAAAAGGTTGGAATTTTGGGATGACCTACAGATGAGGACCTACGACCTCGTAGGTCCATCCACGCCCCGTGGATGGCCTCCGTGGGTCAAGGTCCCAAAAGGTGAGTTGCAGCCACGAGCCACAAAAGGATAGCACAGTCCGTGGACCCACCCACGGTCCGTGGGTGGGGGTCCGTAGGTCAGGCCTGCAAAAGTTGTCTGGGTTCGTCCAAGTGGAGAGTGGTTTGGTAAATTCCTTTTTAGGTTAGTTGAATTAATGAACAGTTATTATTGGCTTATTAATATATTTTAAGGGTTTTTTAAAGTATTAAACTCTATTTTCAACTCATTATTTCAAATCACAAATTAGAAACCTCCCCTCCCCTCCAAAAGTTGTCTCTCTAAAAACGTCCATTGGAGATGAAGGAGTAAGCTTTCAAGATCAAGTTTTCAAATTTCTCACGTGATTTTCATGGATTTCTTCCATAAAAGGTATGGTAGTCTTCATCCTTGACTTAGTTTCTCTCAAGGAGCCAATTTCAAAGAGGTTTTCAAGTCTTTAAAGTTCCCCAAAAACCCTAGTTTTCAATCTATGCACGAGTTCAATTCCAAAACGATTTCAAAGGCTTTTATATGATGAATTATGAGTAGGATGTTGAATTAATGATGAATTAAGATGATTTCTCCCTTGAACCCATGTTTTTCCCCAAGTTCTTAAGTTGTGAATTGTGATTGGGAATTGATTGATCATGAAAGTATGTTGAATTGTTTATGTTTATATTGAATTAGTTTTTGAATCATGTCAATTACCTTATCTATTGTAGTATCTTAGATTTATGGGTTGATGTTGGTTCATAGCCTTGGAAGGCAAGTTCATGAAGGATCTATGTATGATTATGATGTGAAGTATATGTGTGTGATCTCAATGAAAGTTTTATGATCATGTTTGGAATGTAATTGTGTTATGATTGAAGGTTATTGTAACACCCCAACTTTTCAAAACGTCTAAATTAACTCGTATCTTTGTGGAAAGACAAGGAGGGTGAGTAATAAATTAAAAATGATGTGGTATGTCATATTTTAAGTGTTTAAGGGTTGTATCACAAGTTTTGAAGTTAAGTAAGTGGCAAAATAAAAGTTGGCGGAAGTTATCGTAAGTTCCTTTTTTAAGATTTCTCTTAAATTTGGGTCAAATGTCTCGAAGGTTTTCTCCCTATCTATAAAAAGTTATGGGGCTCACGGCCTATCGAATTGAAGGTCTATGAGTCTAGTTTCCAATGGTTTATATATTTGCATTTTCGTGGGACTGCACAAGCAGGCACGTGAGTGGGGACCTAGGTCGGTGGAACTTTACATATATCTTCTTCTTCAAACCTTTTCTTCATTTTTAGCTAAGAACCAGAAAAAAATAGAGAAACACATTTCTAGGATCAACTAAAGTATAGATTTTCTCGACTTAAGTCCTTGACGAAAGTTGTTCTCCGCATTGGGCTCATCATCGTGGTATAGTTTGTTTTATTGATTTCGTAGCATATCACACTTTAGTGTTGGGACAACAAGGGTTTGGATATATTTGAAGGTTTTGAGGCGTATTACGACCTTAAGATCGAGGTAAGACCCTTCCTTCATCGAATCTAGCTTTTATAAGCAGCAAATAACAATTTGCGATGGAAATACATATCTTTTATTGTATTGTCATGGTATCTTTTATTTTTGTGTGTTGATTATGGTCCTACCTTGTTGTAGTATCGAGGGAGTTATGAGTAAAAGTTGTTAGGCCACGTAAATTCAACGAAAAAGGTATGTTAAGGCTATTCCCTACTTACGACATGTTTCCTTAAAGCTTAGGAGCAATGTAATTGAGTTGTTATCTGTGTTACACTTGTAGCCATTATTGTTGATTGTTAGCTACTCGAGTTGATATAATCTCCCCTTGACGGGATTCTTATTCAGTTAGTAGCGTCCCTATGTTGGACACGACTTAGAGGCTATTTGTATAAGTTACTTATAACTAAATTGCTCGCTTTTAGCGATTCGATTGTTATTGTTGCCCTTGGGACTATTGTGGTTAGCTGCAGGAATGTGATCTATGCCTAGAAGGGCTATGTTTTGCCTACAAGGCTATATGGATGCCTAAAAGGGCTATGAGTTGCCTACGAGGCTATATTGATGCCTAGAAGGGCTATGAGTTGCCTACAGGGCTATATTGACGCCTAAGAAGGCTATGTGCTTCATACAGGGCCATGTTGTTGCCTAAGAGGGCTATGAGTTGTCTATAAGCTATGTTGATGCCTAAGAGAGATATGTGCTGCCTATGGGGCTATATTAATGCCTAAGAGGGCTATGTGACTGCCTACGAGCCTAGGGGACTACTGATAGGGGTATATATGCTGATTGGCACCTTCCAGGCTTATGGGGGCCTGAGTAGGTGGTCTTGTGTGCTGTTTGTACCTGTCAAGCTTATGGGGGCTTGGTTAGGTTGTTGTTTTATTATTTTTGATAAGTTTAGATTTAGGAGCAGGTCAGTACACTTATCTTTTCCTTAATTTATTTATCAAATTATTCCAATATATCAGGATACCTCCTCATAGTCTATTGCCTTTCATACTCTGTACATTATTCTGTACTGATCCCCCATTGCCTTGGGGGCGCTGCATTCATGCATGCAGGTCCTGACAGACGACCGAGTAGACCTCCTCAGTAGCAGGATTGACTTTTATCCGGTTGGCTAGCCCTTTTCCTCCGGTGTTGCCAGAGTTGGGAGGTTTGTTACCTTTTGTTGTATATATCTTTATGGGTAGGCTGGGGTCCTGTCCCGCTAATCTTTACAACTCTTAGAGGCCTGCAGGCTAGTGTGTAGGGTGTATAGCTACGTTATGGCCATACTGGCCTATGTTGTTTGTTCGCTGAAGCTTGTGAGTTGTTTGATGTATTGTATTGATATATACCTGCTTTTAGTTTTGGTATAGATATCATGGTGGCCTCGACGGCACAATCAGGACTTCTGTGCTAGTTTGCTATTTATTTATATGATCTCCTGGGAGTAGTTGTTTCTTTTATAGATTAGTTGATAGGGGCCTTGCGGTCGAGGGGTTATTTTTTAA
>NW_026020416.1:2996254-3276963 GCF_900185275.1 Solanum verrucosum
TGTCTCACAGCAACGTTTAGTAAAGTCTTGTTCATCGTTGTGAGTCGCGACACATCATGAGCGAGAGGCTATAGAACATTAGGAAGTTACAGTTCTTTCATTATTCTTGAAGTCATGCCTTAGAGTTTAGCTTTATACGTGTCCTTTTCCTAATCCTTCTCTTGTGTTTATAGGATATGAATACAATGAGGACGCCCGCAATGAGAGTGAAAGAGGAGAATGTGAATGAGGGAGTTCCACCCCAAGGTCCTCAAGGTGGCCAAGTTCTTCAAGAGGATGAGTTCTGGTGAATCCCCCGGCCATGACCGATGAAGAGATTAGGTCGGCTTTTCTAACCCTAGCCCAAGCCATGACGGCTCAAGTTAATAGAGATGTGGGGCCTAGGGTGAATTCTAATGAGAGTACCATGGCCTCAAGGTTGAGAGACTTTGTGAGGACGAATCCTCCCATATTTCTTAGCTCTAAAGTAGGAGAGGATCCCCAAGAATTCTTGGATGAGGTATATAAGATAGTCAATGCTATGGGAATAACTTCTATTGAAAAAGCAGAGCTTGGCACCTATCAATTGAAAGATGTTGCCCAAGTTTGGTTCACTCAATGGAAAAGCAATAGGCCAGTAGGAGCGAGGGGAATTATTCAAGGAAGCAATCCATGGTAGGTTCTTTCCCCGTGAGAAGAGGGAGGTTAAGATGGATGAGTTTATACACCGTAGGCAAGGTAACATGAATGTGGAAGAGTATTCCATGAACTTTACCCTATTGTCTAAGTATGCTCCATCTTTGGTGTCTAACCCTAGGGATGAGATGAGTATGTTTGTGACCGGTGTATCCGACCTAGTTAAGGAAGAGTGCCATACGACAATGCTCCATGATGACATAAATATCTCTAGACTCATTGTGTATGCTCAATCTATTGAGGAGTCCAAACTTAAGAGGAAGAATAAGGAGTTGAAGAGGGGTAGATCCGATGAGCAAGGTCAACCTAGGTTCAAGAAGAGAGCTCCAAACTAAGATTTTTCAAGTGCTCCTAAGGTTAACCAATAAAAAAATGATGGACCTCAATTTTCTCTTTGCACCACTTGTGGGAAGAGGAACTATGGGAAGTGGTTAGGCGGTACTAGTGGGTGCTATGGGTGTGGAAAACATTATCACCAAGGGAAAAATTGTCCTACTCTTACGGCTAGAGGAAGGGAGGCTAAACAAGCTTCTTATGATGGCCCGGATCCCAATGCTCCAAAGAAGAATAATTTCTATGCACTTCAAGCCAAAGAGGGAAAATGAACTAACCTGGATGAAGGTACCAGTAAGTTGATAGTTCCTTATAGTTATGAATGTCTTGTTAAGGTTCCTATGTTGATTTCATGTTTGCCTTAGAATGGGTTTTCTCTTAAGGGGGAGTGGTGTGTTGAATAGTAAGGTTGTTGAGCGTGTTGATATCTTTATCTCTTTCCTTCTATTCCTATTCAAGCTTGAGACCAAGAGTTCCTTGTAGCTAGTTTCATGTTTTGGAGTCATGTGTGAAAATGAGTTTCCATGATCCCCTTATGTTATGCATGTTTTGATGAAAGTTATGTTTAAATGAGAAAATGAGTTTTCATGATTTTGTTGCTCATGTTGTTATGCATCTATAATGAGTTGTCTAAATGCTTCATGAGTTGACTTGTTGTATATGCGTGTGCCTAATGATGTTATGATGAGCATGATGTGAGCTGGAGAAGGAAGTTCCTTCAATGAAATGAGAAATGTAATGTTTTGATGCATAATGAGTTTATAGATGTAGTCCCTACTTCTTGTGTTGCATTGAGTTCATTGATGTGGAGTTGATGTTTCCTCCTATAGTTTCTGCATTATATGGATGTGTCATAATTGTTGGGTTGCTAGTCTTGAGTCGTTATTTTCCCGAATATGTTTAAAGTGTCATTCGAGGAAGAATGTTCCTAAGGTGGGGGGAGATATTGTAACGACTCGCAAAATGATAGGTTAAACTAGAGCCTAAACGTGGGGGTTAACGTCAAGAGTTAAGGGCAATGTCTAAAGGTTTTGGGTGTATGCCATGGTGAGGGGAAAAGGTTGCCTAAAAAATAGGCCTAGACACTGCCTAACATCAACATGAGGGTTTTCACGACCAGTGGTGGCAAGACAGTGTGCCTTAGTTTGGTGCCAAGTCAAGGCTCCCCTTTACAAGCCACTTCACGGCTCATGGTCATGACCACGAGCCATGGGAAGGCTCGTGGGGTTGCCTTAGCTTGGTAGGATGGTGTAATAGTTGAGGTGCTAATGGTTAAGGGACCACGGGAACCACCACGGGCCGTGGTGCCCTTGACGAGGCGTGAAGTTGGGCGTGAAAGTGACTTGGTGTCAAGGCTCCAAGGCCTTGCATCCATGAGTCTAAGTCTAGACGACAACCTCTACCACGACTCGTGGTCTTGACCACAGATCGTGGGAGGTCCCATGGTCATGCCTTGGCCTTATGAAGGCTTGGCAAGTGAAAGAGAGCTACTGCCTAGAGGACCACGGGTGCCACCACGGGCCGTGGTGCCTGGACGGTGCTATCAAGTGAGGGTCTTTTTTAGTAAATTCGTGTTTAAGTTGTAATGATGTGGGGTCATTTTAAATAGTTATATATAGATATATATAGTATTAAGTCTTTTCACAGCTATTTTATTCCTTTATAAAACACCCAAATAAAAACCCCAAAGTTCTTCTCCGTCCCAAAATTCTCTCTCTAAACTCAAGGAAGAAGAAGGGAGCCATTAAAGCTAGGGTTTGGTGATTTCGAGGTGTTTCTTCCTCAAATTTCATGGGGAAACAACAACAAGGTATGGTAGTTTTGATCCTTGTCTAACTTTTCATTCAAGGAGCCAAATCAAAGGTGATTTCAAGTTATGAAAAACCTAGGGTTTTACTCAATATCATGGGTTCTTTCATCAAACATTTTCAAATGAATTCTAATGACAAATAATTATTGCATTGGTGTTTAATTGATGATTTATGATGAAAATACTCTATGAACCCATGAATTCTCTCAATTCCTAAATTGTGCCCTTTTTGAAGTGGGTTTGATGATTATTAAAGCTTATGAATGGAATATGTCTAAATTGCTTTGGATTATTTAATTGTATCATTATCTATGCCTTAATTATGATAAATTTTTAGTGAGTTGATGATTTGTGATCATGGCCTTGAAAGGGCAAGTTATGACCAAATTACTTGTTGTAGTTGAATTGTGCTTGAGCTATTGATCCACTTGGAAGGTGGATGTGTTTAACTACTATGTATGATTATGATGTGAAGGACATGTATGTGATTTCAATGATAGAATGATGATCATGTATAGAATGTAACTGTGTTATTGTTGATAGTATATTCTAAATTAACACTCATGAATGATGATGATAGAATGTGAAGGGTTTCTACAATATATTGTTGTATATTGAATTGGTAGACTTAGACATCCTTTTCTTATACAAATGAAAGTAATGTTAATTTTGAATTTATAATTGGTAGGTATATGCATCCTTTTCTTGTATAATGAATGTGTCTTGACATGATGGATATGAATCGATAGGCTTAAGGCATTCCTTTCGTAAATGGTCTAATATAATGAAGACTCTAGAATCAATAGGCAAATGGTATTCCTTTCTTAATGAGTCAACGTACCATGAATCGATAGGCTCATGTTATTCCTTTCATGAGTATGAGAATGTAATGAGGAACCATGAATCGATACCTTGTGGCATTCCTTTCATGAAAACCCTAGAGCTATCCTTGAATGTACTATGGATCGATAGGCTTATAACATTCTTTCCTTGTGTAATGATTTGACTTGGGTCGATAGGCCAATGACATTCCTCCTAGTACAATATTGTAATGTGAATGAAATAATCTATGGGAATGTAGGCTAAGCACCGAGTGGATATGGTTAGATGGAGACTCTCCTAATGTAAGGTTAGAGTTCCAGTGAACATTTTCCTATCCCATTACTATGTGCCCTCATAGGATTTTAGCTAATGGATTCCATCCATCCAAGCTAAATATACCTAGTTCTACCTTAGGCAAGTAGAATACATCTTTACGGTGTGGCACTATATGACATTGGATTCCATTATCTAACTCTCATGGTCTATGTCGGTTTAATGCTTATTCCCATCATTTGAGGTGTACACTATAGTTACTTGAGAGGTTCTACAAAGTGTGGGTAGTAGTATGGGATGCTATCCATACATTGCACGAGTAGGCTTTGAGAGGGTTATGGTGAGTTCTCTAAGTCTTAATGACTAATGTATGAATGTATCCTAAATGAAGTTAATGAAGAAGGTTGACTTATATGCTTAAATGTAAAGATGCATGCTACACTTGGATTGTATTATGAGTTACTTCCTTGTCATGACTTATTGTATATGAATGTGCCTTGTCTATGGTGACTTCAAAGGAGTATTTAGTGTGAGTAATTGTATGGGATGCTACTTTCACATTGTACAAGTACGACTTAGAGTTGTCTTAGATGTTGGTCCTAATGTGATGATGTGACTCATGTAATGTTTATGTCTCTTATTTGCTTTATTGTGTAAAGGTGGAAAGGATGAATGGTAAGTTCACTTTTGGTGACCTTAAGGTGGTACCTTAGTGTGAGTGCTGGTATGGGACGCTATCCATACATTGCCCAAGGTATAGCTTGAGGGTTACTTGAGGTGAAGGCTTAATATGAAGGTAAAGGTTTATGTGTTAATTATGTTCAAATGTGAAAAATATGATTTGAATGTTGGTTGTGATGTATATTATGCCTCTTTTATTAATGTTCATGAAGTTTTACCAAAATGGCATATATCATGACTTTCAAATCAAATGTCCATTTTAAGCATATTTTTGCATGGCTATCATACTTAGTACTTAATTGTTCTAACCCATTCTTCTTCATGTTTTACTAAAATGTATGTTCTGGCAAGTGATTTGCATTGCTCTAGTTGAAGGTTGGATTATAGTTCTCCAAGACATTTTGGGTATGTCCTCATAGATCGAGGATAAGTGTTTAGAAGTTCCTTTGCTTTTCATGTAATATACTATTTTAGATTTCTATTGTAAAGGGCCGCGTCCCTACTCTTGTTTAAAGTTTTGTCTAAGATTTCTATGTGAGATATAGACTTCCGCTTGCTTTCAAATGTTTTTTTGATTGTTGGATTTATAGTTTCTGCAATAGAGGCCTTTGATGAAGGAGGGATGGGAGCTACTATTGAGGAAAGGCTTGCTGTTGAAACATTAGTTGTCGTGTTGATAAACTTTGAAGAAGACTATCCAGACTAATTATGTGGAGACTGTGAATGCTTTACAGGGGATGAGAGAACAGTTTTATGCTCTAAAGAAGCTAGATCTTGATTTGAAAAATAGGCCGAGTCCTCCAGCTAAACCATCCATTGAGGAGCCACCTATACTGGAACTGAAATAGTTACCCAGTCATCTAAGGTATGCATTTTTGGGTATTAACAATACCTGTGATCTTGGTTACATATTTGAATGGTGAACATGTGCAAGCTGTGATTAAAGTGCTGATAAGATACAAAAGGGAAATTGGGTGGACCATTGCTGACATCATTGGGATACCTCCGGGTATCTGTACTCATAAGATCCAGCTTGAGAAGGACCGCAGCCCAAGCATAGAGCACCCAAGGAGGTTAAATCCACCAATGCAAGAGGTGGTAAAAAAACATATCATAAAGTGGTTGGATGTTGGGGTTGTGTACCCCATTTCTGACAGTCATTGGGTCATCCCAGTGCAATGTGTGCCCAAAAAGGGTGGTATGATAGTAGTTGCCAATGCGAAGAACGAGTTAATCCCACAGAGACCAGTCATTGGATGGCAAGTGTGCATGGACTTCAGAAAGCTGAACAAGTGGACCTTAAAGGACCACTTCCCAATGCCATTCATGGACTAGATGCTTGACATGTTGGCTGGAAAAGGGTGGTATAGCTTCTTAAATGGATACTCTGGGTACAACCAGATATCAATTGCTCCTGAAGATTAGGAAAAAACTACTTTTACGTGTCCTTATGACACCTTTTCATTCAAACACATACCATTCGGACTATGTAATGCACCAACAACTTTCCAGATGTGTATGATGATCATCTTCTCAGACATGGTAGAGGACACTCTAAAGGTATTCATGGACGACTTTTCCGTGGTAGGTGACACTTTTGATGACTGTTTGTTCAATCTTAGCAGGGCTTTACAGAGATGTGAGGAGACCAATCAAGTGCTGAACTGGGAGAAGTGCCATTTTATGGTCAAGGAAGGTATAGTCCTCAGTCACAAGGTGTCGCAAAAAGGATTAGAGGTAGACAAAGCTAAGATTGAGGTGATTGAAAAGTTGCCTCCACCTATTTGTGTGAAAGGTATTCGAAGCTTTTCAGGACATGCAGGTTTTTATAGGTGATTTATTAAGGACTTCTCAAAAATTGCACATCCCTTGAGCAAGCTTTTGGTGAAAGAGGTGAAATTTGCCTTTGGTGAGGCATGCCTAAAGGCTTTTGAATGGCTGAAATTTTCCTTTAAGGACTAAGTTTTGAGAAGTGCCAAGTCAAGACCATGGAGGGCTTCACAAACCGTGAATTCCATGACGGGTCATTTTACTGCTCGTGAACATGCGCGACGGTTCAGTGCTACTTCCATTAAGACTCTTTTTAAACACTTTATTTAAATTAATTAGGTCGTTTTTTGTTTTATCTCGTCATATCTGGAACAAGCGACTAAGTTTAAAATATCCTTTGACTTTGGTTTTTATCGATTAACATTAAATCGATCTTTGAAGTTGGATTTTGATTTTCTCAATATCAAACGTTCATTGAATTTGCAGATTTTCATAAGTAAACTTTCTTAATGTTCTCATTACTAATCTCTGTTCATTTAGTGGAAATCATGAGTTGATAAACACCACAACTAGGGTTGTGGGAACTATGACAGAAATCTAAACGTGAATTCATAAAACGAGTAAAAGGTAAATTGTCTTTGCAATATTTAACTCAGTTTGCATTATTCATTTGTTCTAATGAGTGCACGCATTAGAGTCAGCCTGTATCTATCAATTGTTCGAGAGAAAAGAGATAGTTGGGAAAAAGTGGAGTTATTCTGATAAAATGGCGTTAAAGGTTGAGTTCGAGAGAAGAGAACTTTAACATCATTGTACGCAAGGATAGAATATATGAACGCTCAAGGATCGAGAGGAATTGAGTGAAAATTATCTAACTAGACTGAGAAGTGTTAGATATAGTCAACTAGCCTATAATTTGCTAAGACTAAATTACCTGAAACTCAATTACGGATGAACACTAGATATAATGTCATGGGAAACACAACCCTGGTTTTATTCATTTATCAAAACAACTTTAGAATCAACACATTGTTAATTGTTAATTCGGATCTTGTTTAACACTCTTGGTTACTAGAACTTTACATCTATTCCCATTTTACATTCTGTAACTATTTTCTCTAGGAACTAATAACAACATTTGGGTAAATGCTACAGTGAAATCATTTTTGTAAAGCAATTCTCTGTAGGATCGACCTCAACTCACATTGAGTTCTATAGATTGACTTCGACCGTTTATACTTTTTAATGGGGTGTAAGATTGGATGTATCAGTTAGTACAAAATAATGTACCAAGTATGATAGCCATGCATAAAACATTTAAATCATGCTAAAAAGGACATTTCATTTCATGACATGCAATTGACCAAGCTAAAAACAAGATAAGAGAGTTAGAAAACATAAGTCATAAAACCATGGTCAACGCAAGCTAACATCATCTTTAAAACCTTTGAACTCATTTGCGATACTTCTTGATGTACCCTTAGTTCATTATCAATGTGGGGAATTAGCCTTAATCGACATAGAGACCATGTGAGCTATAACATGATCCCTCGATGTCTCACACACCGAAAATGATTGTCCTACTTGCCAATGTAGAACCATGAACTTCTAGCATAAGTGGATCCACTAGCTAATATCTATTAAGACAATCATCCTATGGGAGCACATAGGTAAGGGATAAGGACATTTCTTCTAGAAACCCAACCTCTACTAACGGGAGAGCTTCCATCTCAATATACTCTCGGTGCTAAGCATAAATCCCATGGAATAGTCATTTCATATTTTTCTTATTATCCATGGAAAGGAACATCATCTTTCCAATCCAAACTAAACCATAATACATGGAAATGTATCATAGGATAACTAATCCAAGCTAGTTTCATTAGGATAGCTCTTAATCTTTGATTCAATTAGGTTTGAAGACCTTTAAACCTTAGAATCCTTTGTTATGTGAGAAAACCTTTCACATCTAGCTCTTATGTGTATATGATAAAATCCTTTCAATAACACCTTATAATCATTGGTACTTTACACTCAAAGCACCCTTAAATATTTGCAGAGATTTCATAAGAAAATGCAAGTTCATAATTCACCTCTTGAGGTTCAAAACCCATTTTAAATCATCAACATTTAGAAAACATGGGTTAGATATGGATTTCATCATAAATTCATGTAAAGCTTGCAATACATGCTTACTTTCATAAAACTCTTGCTTTATACTCAAATTCCCACATCATATGACTCATAACTTGAAAACATAGGGATTATATGGGTTCATGGGGAAATCATCATAAAGTCATAGTATTTCATCAATTCATGCATAATATATCATAATTCAATCATTTAAAACAATAATGAAAAGAACTCATAATAATTGAAGAAAACCTAACTCAATTGGAGAATTCTATCTTTAGAAATAGATAAATTTGGGAACCCCATAAATGGAAGGAATCCATGGATGAAAACTATCATACCTTGAAGCCAAATGCTAATCTTCAATGGAGAAAATTGAGAGTTGACTTGAAACCCTAGGTTGAATCCTTCTTCTTTTTCAAGTTTCTAGAGAGAGAAATATTTTGGAGAGGAGAATTGATCTTCTTTTGTGATTTTCGAAGAATGACTTGAATGGGCTAATTTGGAGGTTGAAAAAACTTATATAGGGGTCTTAGTGAAGGGTAAAACGACGTAGTATAGGAGTTAATTAATTAGAAAAAGACCCAACTACCTTTGAAAATAACCATAGACCTACCAACCACGGACCCGGTCGACAGATCGTGGTCTGACCCACGACCAGTCCAGGTGGACCATCATTGGTCATCAGAAAGTTGGAAATTTGAGGTCTGACCTAGGCTCCTGGACCATGGACAGTGGACCCACCAACGGTCCGTAGGTCCAGTCATATTTTCCTGCGTGGCTAACTTTTCTGGGTGGCCTACCCACGGACCCATCTACTGTCCGTGGTTCAACTCACGGGCTGTGGTTGGCCTTCATGGATGGCACCTAGGAATCTTAAAATCTGCTATGGTGCCCTCTTTCGGATCCGGGGTGTTACAATATCTCCTCTTGGAATTTGTCCTCGAATGAGATTCAAACTGGTTCTAAAAGATGAGGAGAGGAACTGACAACCCAACCTAAAATGCAACTTCATCTAAATGCATATAACCAAGGAGGAACTATCGACTCCAAGCTAGGTGTTCTCAAAACATCATATGAGGGGTGAAACTAACTCTAACAACCCATCATACATGCGATGCACATATACAAGGAGGAAACATCAACTCCAAGCTAAAATACTGAATCCATCATAAGGAAGTAGGAACTACATCTAGCAACCCAAGATGCATGAATTTTCAAAATTACTCATGTTCAAGGAGGAACTACCTTCTCCAAGCTAAAAGCATGCTCAACACAATCTCATGGATCCCATATGCAATTCAATCTCAAAAATCATAGCTAAAACATGTTCATCAATTCATCTCATGAAGTCTATAGGCAACTCATACTCAATGCACAATAACATGAGGAAAATCAATCATGTAAACTCATTTTCTTTCAAAACACAAGTTTTCATGAACATGCATAACATAAGGAAATCATGGAAACACATAAAACACATGACTCCAAAACAAAGAACAAACCAAAAGGAACTATTACCTCCAGCTGGAATGGAATCGAAACGAAAGAGGTGAGAATACTTGGCCTTCATGGCTGCTTTTGGATCCCAAGTAGCTCCCTTTACGGACTGACTCCTCCACAAAACCTTAACTGAAGCAACTGCTTTGTTTCTCAACCTTCGAACCTGACGATCAAGAATCTCAACTGGCACATCCTCACAAGTGAGACTATACCTCACAACCATACTTTCCAATGGTACTATAGATGCTGGATCACCCACACACTTCTTCAACAATGAAATGTGAAGGATTGGATGCACTACTGCTAGTACTGATGGCAACTCTAACTCATAAGCCACTTTACAAATTCTTTTGAAAATTCTGTAAGAGCCGACATATCTAGGACTGAGCTTCCCTTTCTTGCCAAATCTCATCACCCTCTTCATAGGTGCCACTATCAGGAAAACCCAATCATTAATTTGGAACTCCAAGTCCCTTCTGGTTACATCTGCATAGCATTTCTGGTGAATTTGCGATGTATTAAGTCTGTCTCTAATGACCTGAACTTTCTCCATAGTATCATGAACCGAATCTGACCTTATCAAGGCTGCTTCACCTACTTCAAACCAACCAGGAGATCTACACCTACGCCCATATAATGCCTCATAAGGGGCCATCTGAATGCTAAAATGGTAACTATTATTGTAGGCAAACTCTATAAGAAGAAGGTGATCATCCCAACTACCCTTGAAATTCATCACGCAAGCTCTCAACATGTCCTCTAAGGTCTGAATGGTACGCTCTGCCTGACCATCCTTCTGTATATGAAATGTCGTGCTAAGATTAACCCGAGTACCAAGACCTTTTTGAAATGACTTCCAAAAATGAGAGGTAAACTGAGGACCTTTATCTGAGATGATAGACAAAGTAACTCCATGCAACCTGACTATCTCATTAATGTAAAGCTTGGTCTAGTCCTCCGCTGAATTTGTAGTCTTACCAGCCAAAAAGCACACAGACTTGGTAACTCTATCAACTATCATCCAAATGGAGTTATGCTGTCTGCGAGTATGAGGTAAACCTGTAATGAAGTCCATGTTGATCACTTCCGACTTCCAAGTAGGAATGTTTATTTCTTGAGCCATACCTCCTGGTTTCTAATGTTCTACCTTCACTTGTTAACAATTAGGGCACTTAGCCACAAAATCTGCTATATCCCTTTTCATACCATTCCACCAAAAGACTTCCCGTAGATCACGATACATCTTAGTAGTGCCTGGATGAATAGAATACCTGGAGTTATGGGATTCTGCAAGAATCAGTTGTCTCAACTCACCACTTTAGGAACACATAACTGACCATGGTAGTGAAGCACACCATCTCCCCCTTGGGAGAAAACCTCAACTCTCTGCTGATGAACCACTCCCTTTAGTTGAAGCAATATAGGATCACTGCCATGCTTTTCCTTAACCTCAGCTACCAATGAAGATTTTGACCCATTCTAAACTGTTACACCACCATCTGATATGCTCATAAGGCAACTCCCAAGCGAGCAAGCCTGTGAACATCTTTCTCTAGTTCTTTTCTTTCTTTCTCAACATGTGCTACACTACCCATAGATAGTCTACTAAGGGCATTTGCTGCTACATTGGCCTTACCAGGATGGTAAAGAACATTCATATCATAGTCTTTGATAAACTCAAGCCATCTCATCTGGCAAAGATTTAACTCTTTCTGGGTGAACACATATTGAAAGTTCTTATGGTCTGTGAACACATCTACATGAACACAATACAAGTAATGTCTCCAACTATTAAGTGCAAACACCACTACTACAAACTTGAGGTCATGAGTATGATAATTCTTCTCATGCACCTTAAGCTATCTAGAAGCATAAGCTATAACCTTACCTCGCTGCATCAACACACAACCTAGGCCAACTCTGGATGCATCACAATAGATCACATAACCGTCTGAACCCTCTGGTAGAGTCAAAGCATGAGTTGTAGTCAACCTAGTTTTCAGTTCTGCGAAGCTTTTCTCACAGTTGTCTAACCACTGAAACTTAACCTTTTTCTGAGTCAACTTAGTCAATGGAGAAGCTATGGATGAAAATCCTTCCACGAGCCTTTTGTAATAACCAGCCAAACCCAAGAAACTTTTGATATCTATAGGAGAGGTAGGTCTGGGCCATTGTTTCACTACTTTTATTTTCTGTGAATCCACTCGGATCCCTTCGCTAGACACAATATGACCAAGGAAAGCAACATATTGCAACCAAAATTCACATTTGCTAAACTTAGCAAATAACTGGCGATCTTTGAGAGTTTGCAGGACAACCCTCAAATGAGTCACATGTTCTTCCTAATTCCTAGAGTAAATAAGGATATCATCAATAAAGACGATAACAAACAAGTCCAAATACTACTTGAACACCATGTTCATCAAATCTATAAAAGCTGCAGGAGCATTGGTTAGTCCAAATAACATAACTACAAATTCATAATGACCATACTGAGTTCTGAAGGTTGTTTTTGGAATGTCACTATCTCTGACTCTGAGCGTATGATAACCGGATCTGAGGTCTATCTTCGAGAAATAACTGGTACCCTGAAGTTTGTCGAACAAGTCATCAATCCTAGGGATATGGTACTTATTCTTGATTGTGACTTTTTTCAACTGCCGATAGTCAATGCACATCCTGAGAGAACCAACTTTCTTCTTCACGAACAACACTGGTGCACCCCATGGGGAAATACTAGGTCTGATGAAGCCCTTATCTAGAAGGTCTTTAAATTGTTCTTTCAATTCCTTAAGCTCAGCTGGAGCCATTCTTTAAGGAGGATATAAATAGGCTTGGTATTTGGAAGGAGATAAATTCCAAAGTCGATTTCCCTTTCAGGAGGAACTCTGGGAAGATCTTTTGGAAACACTTCTGGGAACTCATTAACTACTAGCGAGGTTTCAGAGCTTGAATCCTTAACCCGAACTAGATGATAAAGATACCCCCATAGAAATCATCTTTCTGGTCTTAAGGTAAGAAATGAATCGACCCTTAGGCACTGAGCTACTACCTTCCATTCCAAGATTGGTTCATCCGAAAATTGAAAATGAACGATCCTAGTTCTACAATCAACTGAGGCATAACATGCATGTAACCAATCCATGCCCAGAATGACATCAAAATCTACCATTTTTAACTCTACAAGATCTGCTGAAGTGACTTTCTGAGAGACTGTGACAGGGCAATTTATGTATACCCGTCTAGCTATAACTGGGTCACCAACTGGAGTAGAGACTGAGAAGGGTTCTGAGAGAGTTTTTGGACTAACATTGAAGTTGACTGCTATCTAAGGAGTTACAAAGGAAAGAGTAGCCCCTGGGTCTAACAAAGCATAAACATCTAAGTTAAAGACTCGTAACGTACCAGTGACTACATCAGGAGAATCTTCCTGATCTTGCCGAGCCTGAAGAGCATACAACTTGTTTTGGCTCTTACCGCCAGCTGTTCTAGATAAGTTACCCTGCTGAGTCAGGCGACCTGCTGGTGTTGCTGAATTTGTAGACTGAGTCATACCATTATTTCCTCCTTGGCCCTGTTTAGCAGAAGGAAAATCTCTCAACCTATGACCAGACTAGCCAGACCCAAAACATCCTTCCTTTCCTGCAAGACACTCTCCCGGATGGTTCTTACCACACTTTGGACAAGTTGGGTAGGTTATGGTGCCTAAAACACTCCCGTGAGACTTAGAGCCTGATGCCCTACCATTGTGATCTTGTCGAAACCTAGTAGATGGAATACTAGCTGATGAAGGTGCTGGAGCTAAAGACTTTTGATAAAACTGCGAGCAATTTCCACCACTCGATATCTGTTGAGAGTACTCATAGTTGCCTATTCTAGCCTTCTTATTATCCTTAGCATGTTCCCTAAGCTTATCTCCCTCAACCTGCTGAGCATGAGTCATAAGCCTAGAGATATTCATATTTTCCAGCAACATAGCATGCCTACACTCTGTTTTCACTAAGTCGAATACCCCATAAAGAAACTTATTCATTTGAGCCTAGAATCGACAACCATGTGAGGAGCATACATGGAGAGTTGGGTAAACTTGAGTCCGTACTCTTGGACCGACATGCTACTTTGCCTCAAATTCATGAACTCCTGAGCTTTTGGCTCCCTCAACTATCTTGGGAAGAACTTGTCCAAAAAAGTCTCACTAAAGCACTCCCTAGTGATAAGAGCAGCATCGTACCCTTATTTTCTTTCCATTAAGTAAAATATATGTGAGCTACATCATTAAGCTGCTAGGATGCTAACTCCACCCTATCATTTCTAGTCACTTGCATCACTCCAAAGATCTTCTTGACTTCATTTATGAAGTTTTGGGGATCCTCACAAATCTATGACCCTAAAAACTCAGGCGGATTCATCCTAACAAAATCACGAACCCTGGCTGCCACTGATCCACCACTAGCATTTGCAGGAATTGGAACTTGCTAGTTGTTCTGGTTGGTCACACTCTGAGCCAAAAGGTGAATGGCATTCCGAAACATAGCATTCAAAACTTCCTGGTCTTGGACTGGTGGAGCTGCGTTAGCATTGCATACATTCGCATTCATTTCGTAAGCTCTACGAGAAGGCATGATCTAAAAGCGCATAATGATGGATTAGAAAGATATCACACCTGATAAGAATATCAAGAAAATGAAGTTTTGCTAAAACACTTCGTAGCCTCCCTCTCATTAGATGTGGTTCACTTCACACCCATGAAAATGACTCTACTTAGTGCTCCTTTTAAGACATCCTAGGACTCTTAAATCTAATGCTTTGATACAAAGTTTGTCACCCTCCGAAGCTATCCCTAGGACGCGGACACGGGACCTAGAATCACGAGTGACCTCAAGCTAACCCTGTCAGCACATCATAAGCATACTTAAAGATAACTGAATTAAGAAAGTACTATGCAAAAGGTTAAATCATCATAAAACTGAAATGATGGGGAATACCCATTACTATCTCAATAAATAATTTGTGAGTTTAATGACAACTGAAATATCAAACACTAAAGCTAAAACTGAATCTAATTATGTCTGAAATAAAGCCTCTAACTGACTAGAAATGCTGGGACGTGCCCCAGCTAGATCTAGAAAAACTGAAACTAAAGACTGAAGGGAAAAGAAATAATCATGTTAATCGTCCTCGAAGAATGAGGACTTACCACTGATGCTTCTGAACTGGAGTTCGGGAACTGATCTTGCTTGATCTGAATGTTGAGGACCCGAACCTACATCACGAGAAGATGTAACACAGAGTATGCGTTAGTACTTGAAAGGTACTGAGCATGTAAGATAGAATAAAGCTGAATAAAGCATATAACTAAACAAAGCGATACAACAATGATATAATCTGGACATGATATAAATACTGAGTACTGAGCTAACTGAATGCAATGACCAAGTACATGATATGCTGAGACTGAATACTAAATTGTAACTAATAATCTGGTCAATACACTGGAATCTGACTGTGGGAGCTACTAATAATCGACATAAAACCACATGAGTTAAATGTGGAGTCCGATGTACGCCCCATTGAGAGGACCCAATATACCCTGCCAGAGGTATAGAGGTATGACTGGCGTGATCACTAAAATGTATTTCCCATCTAAGGGACTTATAAACCTACGGGGGCACGTAGTTCTGGGAGTCTTCGGGTATGCTGAACCCTAGTCCACTCGGTCTAAGCCTACTCCTAATTAAAATGTATATAAGAAATATAATGATTGAAATACTGAAGTACTGGATAGATCAATTACTGACATGCAAGCTCTGAGAATGCAACATTTATAACTGATAATATGACATTCGTATACTAAAGCATGTATATTTATTTAGACTGACCTGGCATGTGTAATTAATGAACTAAACGAATCTACACAACTAGGGTTCTAAATATCATGCAAGAAACTAAGAAACAATATGATAATCTGATTTGGATTATTCTAACAGCTAAAACCCAACAATTTCTAACATTCAAGAAACCTAGGTCTAGATAATATTAAGGGAATCAAGATTCTGATTGAAATCGAGGGACCTAATAGGTGAAAGGAACCCACTAGTGAAATCCCACATACATGGTGATAAATTTCACAAAGAAATCTTTCTATTTCAGGGCTGGAACTGATGAAACCTATTGCGTTCTTAGACTAGGGCTTGGTCGACTCTTTCTTCTTTTTTTTGTTCAACTTTATGAATTTTTGGAGAATGAGTTTTCTAGGGTAAGATCTAATTAAGTAACTAGGCTAAAATTGACCAAAACAACGTAGTTTAGGGGTTAAACGATGTAATTTAGGGGTCCAGTGCATAAGGAAAATACCAAACAACCCTTGACTTAAAAGCTGTCGGGCCAACCGACAGACCAGACCGACAGACCGTGGATGGGCCGACGGTCTGTTCTGGTCAACCGTCATTTGGCTTCAGAGATGGGATTCTGGGGCCTCGATCCACAGTCCGTGGTTTGATCTACGGTCCGTGGGTCCGGCCATGGGTCATGCCTTAGAATATTTTATAGGCTGTTTCTAGGGAGGGCTGCAGGTGGCCATCCACGGACCCCACCTACGATTTGTGGGTCCCTCTACGGTCTGTGGGTGGTGCTCGTCAGTGGCACCTACAACTTCTAATTTCTGCAATCTGGTCTGTCCTACGATACAGGGTGTTACAAAAGCGGCCTTAAACTTCTCCCAATCTGAGGACCTACATATTCCAGTCTCCCTTCCTTCCATTGGTTATACCATATTTGAGCCACACCCTTTAGTTGATAAGCGCTCAACTCCACCTTTTCCACCGGCATAACTCCCATGATCATCAAAACCTTATAAACCTCATCAATAAACTCTTGAGGATCTTCCTCAATCGTAGAATCATAAAACTCCAGAGGATTTATCCTAGTGAAGTCCCTCGCTCTCGAAGTTGTTGTAACCACATTTGTGTTCATGGGAACCTCTACCTCCCTATTGTCTTGGGTCGTCATGACTTGAGCCAACACTTGAAAAGCAGCCCTAAACTCCACATTAGTCACTTGCTCGGCCAAAGGATCGACCGAAACTTGAGGAGCATGGGAGGAGCTTCTTTTTTTGCATTCTCCCTCACATTTCTTCTAGCATAAGCTCTTCATGTAGCCATATCATGTAGAGAATCAGATAATGATTAAGAGAGAGACCTTATAGAGTTAAACTCTATCGCAAGACTTAAGAGTAATGAAAAAAGTGGAGTTTCCTAATCATCTTGTAGCCTCTCATTCACAAATGTGACGCGATTCACACTCATGAACAAGACTCTACTAGACGTGTCTTATGAGACATCCTAGGACCATTCTAAACCTTGAGCTATGATTATCAAGTTTGTCACGACCCAAGGGTACCCCCTAGATGTAACATGGCGTATAGAACCCCAAATGACTCCATACAAGCCACTTAGCTCTCATAACATAGGAAATAGAACAATAAGAGTAAAATAATAGTCCAAGTCCAAAACATTTTATAAAGGCAAAGTGAATGTCTAATACATTTGTCTCATCATAGCTATCTAATACAATAGAATTAAATTGGGCCTAGCCCATAGTTCATTTCCAAAAGAGAAATACATGAAAGAAAGTGAAATAATAAAACTTCATTCTCGAAGCATAAGGACTCGCCAAAGCTCAAAATCTTAAACTCGATCACTAACCACGAAACTGAGAAACCTGAATGTCGGACCCTACATTTGGGAAATGTAGGCAAGAGAATGCGTTAGTATAAAAAATTATACCAAGTATGATAGCTATGCATAAACCATTTAAGTCATTCTAAAAAGGACATTTCATTTCATGACATGCAATTGACCTAGCTAAAAACATGATAAGACAATTAGAAAACATAAGTCATAAAACCATGGTCAACGCAAGCTAACATCATCTTTAAAACCTTTAAACTCATATGAGATACTTCTTAAAGTAACCTTAGTTCATTATTAATGTGGGGGATTAACCTTAACCGATATTAAGACCATGTGAGCTATAACATGACCCCGGTGTCTCCCACACCGAAAAGGGTTGTCCTACTTGCCAAGGTAGAACCATGAACTTCTATCTTGAGTGGATACACTAGCTAATGTATCTTTAGACAATCATCCTATGGGGGCACACATGTAAGGGATAAGGAGATTTCTTTTAGAACCCGGCCTCTACTAACGAAAGAGCTTCCATCTCAATATCCTCTCGGTGCAACGCATAAATCCCACAGAATAGTCATTTCTTATTGGTATTATTATCCATGGAATGGTACATCATATTTACAATCAAGCTAAATCATCATCCATGGAAAGGTATCCTAGGATAACCAATCCAAGCTAGTTTCATTAGGATAACTCCTAATCTTTGATTCAAATAGGTGTGAAAGCCTTTCAACCTTAGAATCCTTTGTTATGTGAGAAAACCTTTCATATCTAGCTCTTATATGTACATGATAAAATCCTTTCAATAACACCTCATAATCATTGGAACTTTACTCTCAAAGCACCCTTAAAATATTTGCATAGATTTCATAAGAAAATGCATAAGTCCATAATTCGCCTCTTGAGGTTCAAAACCCGCTTTCAATCATCCACATTTAAAAAACATGGGTTAGATATGGATTTAATCATAAATTCATGTAAATCTTGCAATACATGCTTAATTTCATAAACTCTTGCTTTATACTCAAAATCCCACATCATATGACTCATAACTTGAAAACATAGGGATTTCATGGGTTCATGAGAAATCATCAAAAAATTATGTTATTGCATCAATTCATGCATAAGAGATCATAAATCAATCATTTAAAACAATAATGAAAAGAACCTATGATAATTGAAGAAACCCTAACTAAATTGGGGAATTCTACCTTTAGAAATCGAGGAATTTGGGAACTCTATGAATGGAAGGAATCCATGGATGAAAACTATCATACCTTGAAGCCAAATTCTAATCTTCAATGGAGGAAATTGTGAGTTGACTTGAAACCGTAGGTTCAATCCTTCTTCTTCTTCTTCTTCAAGTTTCTAGATAGAGAAATATTTTGTAGAGAAGAATTGATTTTCTTTTGTGATTTTGGAAGAATGACTTGAATGGGCTAATTTGGTGGTTGAAAACACTTATGTAAGGGTCTTAGTGAAGGGTAAAACAACGTAGTATAAAAGTTAATTAATTAGGAAAAACCCCAACTACCTCTGAAAATAACCACCTACCTACCAACCACGGACCCCAGTCGACAAATCGTGGCCTGACCCATGACCTGTCCTCGTGAACCGTCGTTGGTTATCAGAAAGTTGGAAATTTGAGGTCTGACCTATGGCTCCTGGACCACGGACCGTGGACCCACCAACGGTCCTTAGGTCCAGTCGTGGTTCCTGCCTGGCCAGCTTTTCTGGGTGGTCTACCCGCGGACCCACCTATGGGCCATGGTTGGCCTTCGTGGATGGCACCTGGGAACCTTAAAATCTTATATGGTGCCCTCTTTCGGACCCGGAGTATTACAACTTAATTGAGAGGTTCTATATCTTCGCACGATATATGACAGTTTTGACTGCGTGGAAAAATGTTGTATCATCACATAGTTCGTAATGAAGGTTGTCAGTTAGAGAATCTCCCAATAAAGTTAAAGTATATTTTAAATATATCACTTATTATGTTGAAGTTCAGAGATGAGAAAGTATTTTTTAAAGTTAAATGATTTCATTCGTTGGTGAAATTACACAAACGTAACACCAAGAAACCAAATGGGTATCACTAAAAAATGTCATTCCTTTACCTCCATTTTTGCATTCCCAACATTCAAACACAACAATAAAAAATTGTAATGACCCGAACCGTCATTATTTTAGAGAAACAAAAATATGGGAAAATTCTGGACCATGGTCCCGCCAAAGCAGGCCACTTGCCGCTATGGCGGGGACGCTAGGGTGGGGTTAGTTCGCGCCAGAGCGGGATAGGCGAGACAAAATGTAAATAATGCAAAATCCTATTTTCTCCTTCTTCGTAAAATATCTAAATTAGTCGTAAAACACCCTAGAAACCCCTAAAATGTTGCTACAAGCTTGGGAAAGAGGGAGGGAGAGATTTCTTGCGTGAAGATATTGATGTATTGCAGATTTTCGGTCAAGATCACCATCGCAAATCCCGAAAATAAGAATCAAAGACCAAAACTCCATGCAGCTGCTTGGTGCCCAGGTAGGCTAGGTTTTAAAATTGAGTAGTTATAAATATGTGCCCTCTGTGTAGTGTAAGGATAACCAATGGTAGGATTTATGCGTAGGCTTTCGTGCACCGAATGAATTATGATGAAAACCCTAGGAAGAAACCTTAGATGATGAACTTGGGCTGAGCATGGTAGAAGGAACATTTACACGATATATGTCAAGGAATAGTTCATTGGGATGGTTGTGATTCTATGATTGTGTAATGTATGCTTCTTCTTGATTTGTTATGATACATGTAGGTATGCGAAAGTTGCATTATTGATCACGCAAATTGTAAATGAAAATATGAGAATGATGAATGACATGAATCATGACTTGATTGTGTAATTATGAGTATGTATTTTGTAATTGTGAATGTGGCTTGTTGAATGGATCGGTTGCCACGTTCCAACTTAACTAACTTGGATTGGTTGCCACGTTCCGGCATAACTAACTTGGATCGGTTTCCACGTTCCCGCATAAACATTGGATCAGGTACCATATTCCGATATGCTAAAAGTGTAGTTCGGGTCCAATGAGAGGACCAATGATTGGATATACTTGTGCATCTTGTAATGTGAAATGGGAAGTTGTTCGTAAGTGATATTTGATGTGTTTTCCGGAGTTGTAAATGAATATAATAATATACTTATGTTTGTTCTATTATTTTGATTTAACCTGTATGCATCTCGTTATAGAGTGAATCCGAAAGGGCCACGAGTTCAAGAGTGATAATGTTGAGGGACTAGGGTGGTCCGTATGTTTCAAGGTTGAAAGGTGGGGGTAGCGTACGTGATGTAATGCTTAGGTGGATTTAATCTTGGAGATATGGATTCGTTTTAGAGGTTAGAAGGTTTGATGTAATGTGTCATATGGCTATGAATGGTAACATGGTGTGAGTGGCTAGTTGGAATGCTGGTAATTGTATTTGGGAACTGTTCTATGTGTTAAAAAGGTTAGGCTATGATCAAGAACCTAGTAAGTGGGTTGACCGATGAGATGGTTAGTGGTAAGAGGTACTAGTGTTATTTTTGAGGTATCCAAGTGATGGTAAATGTGAAGGAGCGAGTGGTTTATAACATACTCTTATTAATTAATTTCTTATGCTATGTGGTGGGCGTCGGGTTGACCAATGAGGTCTACCAGTACGTGTGGTTTGTACTGATACTACTCTTGCTATGTCTTTGACATAGTCTGGATACATGTTGGTTATGTTTCATTAAGTGAAGACTAAGAAATTCTCCAGCAGCTTCTACTTTTCCTTCTGCTTGGTGGGAGCTGTCTCTTTTATTATTATATCTAGTTGTAGTCTTAATAGCTCTTGTACCTGTTTAGACTAGATCCTTAGGGGTGTTAAATTACTTTACAAGTCTTAGACATAATTTGTGTAAGAGTCTTATTTAAAAACTTTCGATGTTACATTTTATCACCGTTTTATTTACTTTTCTGCATGTTTTAAATATCGAGATATGAGGGTTCTCCTACTTAGGTGGTAGTATGTAGTTGCCCACACGGCCTGGTGGATTGGGTCGTGACAAATTGGTATCAGAGCCTAGGTTACCGGTCTCCCAGTACAAAAGTAAAATGCTGACTAGACTATTGCGAATTGGTGTGTTGACGTCCACATCTAATCTTCAGGAAGATAGAAAGCATTCTAGGAAGTTGTTTCACTTATTCTCTCATTGTGTGCGAGTTTCGTTGGTGGTATGAGTTGATTTCAATTGGTATCTCTCGATTCCAATTGGTATCTCAACGAAGTGAACTAGACGTCGTTGTTACGACTGAAAGGACACAACAAGTTAATTGAAACTGGGAAGGTTCCAATTGGTATCTGGCCTTAAGGGTTGTAAAAAGGCATGGATGATCAGTAATGGTCATCTATGGAACAAACTAACTAATAAGGTGAAATTGTTCTACTGTGTAGTTATTACTGTGAATGTTTACTTCTTGTTGTCTGAACTAACTGCGAATGTGAAGTGTAATTGCTTGAATGTGATAATGTGCACTATAAGTGTGTGTCTGAACCTTAAAATGTGGAATGTGTTGGCCTAATTGATTGAAGTTATGCGAGTTGTAAATGTTTGAGTATCGTGAAACTCGAGGTAAAAAGAAGATCCTGATTAGGTTTGATGCAATGGTTAGATAAACCACGTGGCGATCATAAGGAAGGTCTGAATGTGTCTTGCGCTTGTGTAATAACTGCGTGAATGTTTGGGTGTATCTTGGGGATGTGTGGGTTGTGGTGCTAAATTAATGAGAACGTGTTGGTTCGTGTATCGTGGGATTTACTTAGGATAGACATGATTTCTCTTAGCTCAGAGAGTTATCCTAAATTCATTTGGCAGAGCTAGGAACCTTCGGGAAAATTAGAAAAGAGAAAAGAACCCCAGAAAAATGTTGACCTGTGTTTCTGTTTCCGTTATGGCTGCAAGGGCAGGATTCTTCCCGCCAAGGCGAGGCCGCCAGTGCGGAAATTTTCCCGCCAAAGCAGGATGAGGCGAGGCAGAACCTCAGCCTGCCTCCCCTATTTTTCCAAGCTACTCAATAAGGACCCCTAATGGTATTTGGGCTAACCCCCTGCAATTCTATCAGTGTTCAACAATCGAGAATAGTTTATAAAACTTAGAGATTAATTACGAGCTGCGTAAAATAGGTAGAAAAAATAGCATCCATGTGCTACAAAAACTTAGGAAAGTGAAAGATAAAAACAAAGTTGTCTTAAACTTTACAAGCCAAAAGGGGCGGAGAAGAAGCAAATCAAGAACCCTCGGATTGGGAGGTGTCAACATCTGAGAATAGATCCTCCGGAGGCACAAGGCCTTTCACGGTCTCGTCCAGGAAAGTAAAGTGTTGGAAATCCCCTTTATCGACCCGAAGAAGCTCCTGGCTAGGGACAACGTAAGTGAATATGGTCCTCACGGTCTTCTATATCTGGACCATCAGACGATCCCTCTCAAGACCCTTCTTCCTCTCCTGGAATAGCTCACGGCAGAGCATTTCGACCTCTAAGACAGTGTTGGGTGAACCAGATTAAAGTCAGCAAAAGCACTCCCCAATCTCTTCCGAACGGCCGCCACATCCTACTCGACCCTTGCACCTGAGAGTGGGCCCTCGTCATTCGAATCCGCGGCCGCGTTACTGTTGCTAGCCCTGTCCGTTCTCCTCTTCTTGCTCCAAGAAGTAGAACCTGCTCTAACTAAAAGAGGGTGAAGTGGGGGATCCATAGGAAGTACCTCATCGACGTAAAAAAGTGGCACTCTTACCCGCTTGCACAACGCAGTAATAAGTCTCGGTAAGAAAAAACCCTTCTTGTTACCACGGTAGAACATCTTCCACTCTGAAATGATCTGCGCCCCCACATTTAGCTCTATGCCCTGTATGGTGCACGCCACCACCAAGGCCCGAGGAAAGGTCACGTCGGTGTGGTTACCCGCGGATCCTCCTAGTCACCAAGTGTAGCCACCTCTTAGCATCAGGTGACCAATCTGTGCTAGTAATACCCTCTGCAGTAGCCCAGTAGACCTGATCTCGGTGCGCATGCTCAACCAGAGCGTCTCTCAACCACTCCAGATCCATCTCCCTCAGCTTGTCCTCGTACTCAGCGTTTGAGACCTCCAACACCTCTAGAGCCTCATTAATGGCAGTGGCATTCAGGGGAATGTCAACTCCCCGGATAAGGATGGCGGGGTGAGGGTCGTCCCATTGCACAGTAGGCAGGATGGCATAGAACTCCCTTACACAAGTGGAACGTGCATCTGAGGGAGCCTCGGTCAGTGGAGCCCATCCGAACTCCATCAGGCGAGCATAAAATGTAGGTGCCTTCTCCTCTAGCATAATAACACGAACCCTCTCTCGCAATAGAGCCCTGTGTTGCGGTTGTCGTGATGCCTTTCCCGCCTCGTGGTATTTGGGAACTGAATGGCAGGTAAGTTGTCTTCATTTAGACCTATCATTTAGAGAGCCTACAACAAGTTAAATATAAGTTAGAACATGATATGATAGTCGGTTTAAGGCTAAAATAAGAAGAAAGAAATTTTTGAGTTAAGGATGTAGGCCACTGGTCTGGCGTATCCCGCCACAGCGGCCAGAATCCCGCCTTGGCGGGATTATGAAGGCCGCCATAGCAGGATGAAGGTCACCAGAGCGGCCTTCATCTAGGACGAACAACAGGCGCGATAATGGTGCCTCTTCATCCCAAAACCTCCATTTTCGACAAAATTTCAGCATATCAGAGTAGATAAACAACCCTAGAACATAAATAAGCAATTATTTTGGCAAAATAACTCCTAAATAAGGCCTAAATTAGAGCTTTACACCTACAGACCCTTCAACTTACCCCACATGTTTTGTACCGATTTAACCGTATTTTTACGAAATTCTTACGCCCAAGACATTGTGGAAATGTTGGGGATGTAAGGGAATTGCCCATACTACGTTCTTCTAACAATTTAGTAATATAAGTTTAATTTCAAATAACTACACCAAAACCGCTTCTATTCAATCAAATAGCAGCATGCAATTGTTGTTATTCAAGTAATGAGGTAAAGAGTGTAAGGAATGCGAGAATTACCTTAGAAATGACGTTCAGAATGATCGAGTAGAGCGAATTTTAGGGTGGTTGTGAGTTTGAAAAAGGGAGAATGAGGAAGCCATTTACCATTCCCCTTTTTACTGTTTTCGATCTCCAACCACAACAGGAGATATCTTGCCTCAGCGCCATCGCCTCAGCAGAAGGTCTACCACCCTGGTGGGCCAGACTGTGTAGTTTATACACTTTTGTTTCTTCATGTGTTGCTGAATTCTTCTTCATGTCTTCGGGAATAGTACCTTTCTTGCGTTAACTACTTGAAAAGTCACTATTCCTCATGGTTCCGTGATGGCTCTATTCGTTAGTTTGGAAGTACTCCGAAATAGGGTGTGTGATGATCCATGCACTAGTCATTCGGGGACGAACGAGGGGTAAATTGGTATCTATTGTAATGACATGAATCGTCGTTATTTTAGAGAAATAAAAATTTGGGAAAATTTTGAGCCATGGTCCCGCCAGAGCGGGCCAGTTGCCGCTAAGGCAGCGACGCCAGAGCGGGGTAAGTTGGCGCCAAAGCGGGATAGGCGAGACAAAATGTAAATAATGCGGAATTATATTTTCTCCTTCCTCCTAAAATACCTAAATTAGTCGTAAAACACCCTAGAAACCCCCAAAAAGCTGCTCCAAGCTTGGGAAAGAGGGAGGGAGATATTTCTAGCGTGAAGATGTTGATGGATTGCGGATTTCCGGTCAAGATCACCATCGTGAATCTCAGAAACAAGAATCAAAAACCAAAACTCTGTGCAGCTGCTTGGCACCCAGATAGGCTAGGTTTTATAATTGAGTAGTTATAAATTTGTGCCCTCCGTGTAGTGTAATGATAACCAATGGTAGGATTTATGCGTAAGTCTTCGTGCACCGAACGAATTATGATGAAAACCCTAGGAAGAAGCCTTAGATGATGAACTAGGGTTGAGCATGGTAGAAGGAGTTTACACGATATATGTCAAGGAATAGTTCATAGGGATGGTTGTAATTCTATGATTGTGTAATGTATGCTTGTTCTTGCTTCGTTATGATACATGTAGGTATGAGAAAGTTGTATTGTTGATCATGCTAAATGTAAACGAGAATATGAGAATGATGAATGCCATGAATCATGACTTGATTGTGTGATTATGAGTACGTATTTTGTAATTGTGATTGTGGCTTGTTGAGTTGATCATTTGCCACATTCCGGCATAACTAACTTGGATCCGTTTCCACATTACGGCATAACTAACTTGGATCGATTGCCACGTTCCGGCATAACTATGGGATCAGTTTCGAAGTTCCTGCATAAACATTGGATCGGGTACCACGATCCAGTATGCTAACACTATGGTTTGGGTCCTATGATAGGACCAATGATTGGATATACTTGTGCATCTTGTAAGGTGAAATGGAACATTGTTTGTAACTGATATTTGATGTGCTTTTCGGAGTTGTAAATGAATATGATAATCTACTTATGTTTGTTCTAATATGTTGATTTAACCCGTATGCATCTCATTGTGGAGTGAATCCGGAAGGGCCATGAGTTCAAGAGTGATAATGTTGAGGGACTAGGGTAGTCTGTATGTTGCAAGGTTGAAAGGTGGGGGTAGCGTACATGATGTAATGCTTAGGTGGATTTCATCTTGGAGATAGGGATTCATGTTAGAGGTTAGAAGGTTTGATGTAATGTATCATGCGGCTATGGCTGGTAATATGGCATGAGTGGCTAGTTGGAATGATGGTAATTGTATTTGGGAACTTTTCTATGTGTTAGAATGGTTAGGCTATGATCAAGAACCTAGTGAGTGGGTTGACCGAGGAGATGGTTAGTGGTAAGAGGTACTAGTGTAATTTTTGAGGTATCCAAGTGAGGCTAAACGTGAAGGAGCGAGTGGTTTATGGCATACTCTTATTAATTGATTTCCTATGCTATGTGGTGGGTGTCGGGTTGACCGATGATGCCTACTAGTACGTGTGGTTTGTATTGATACTACTGTTGCTATGTCTTTGACATAGTCTGGATGCAGGTTGGTGATGTTTCATTAGGTGAAGACAAAGACATTCTCCAGTAGCTTCTACTTTTCCTTCCGCATGGTGGGAGCTGTGTCCTTTATTATTATGTCCAGTTGTACCTTTAGTAGCTCTTGTACCTGTTTAGACTAGATCCTTGGGGTTGTTAAATTACTTTACAAGTCTTAGACTGAATTTGTTTAAGAGTCTTATTTATAATCTTTCGATGGTACATTTTATCTCCATTTTATTTACTTTTTCGCATGTTTTAATTATCGAGATATGAGAGTTCTCCTACTTAGGTGGTAGTATGTAGGTGCCCCACGGCCCGGTGGGTTGAGTCGTGACAAAGATAATAAAATCCACTATGTGAATGTTCAATGTCTATATCACTTCATGAAATGAAAAAACTTACATGGAAGATCCCAAGGTTCAACTTTGTTCAAATAAACATCACCAATAGCAATAACAATGAAATTACTATCCGCAACCCATAGACTCTTGGTTGATGTTACCACCTTGAACTCCTTATTTTTATGCAAACTCCAAATCGTTACAGCTCGTTTCAACTTTTATTTTCTACTACAAGACATACATTTTTTCAAATCTGTTTTGGCTTCCTCAAACCAAACTGAACAATATTCCATCTCAGATTCATATGTAGACATGAAAATGTCTTCCTCATTCTCTAATGCATGAAATAGGGTATGCCATGATTTTGCATTTCAGACACACCATGTTCATGATTATGAAGATTTACACTAGCATCATTTTGAACAAAATCTCTAATATCACTGATATCTTCATCAGGTTCACTTTCATCACCATCTTCTAAAGCTTCATCTTCCTCCAAACTTTCATCACTAATTTCAGCATTTACATCATTATATAGATTAATGTTGGTCTTATTATCTCTGTAAAAAAATATTAATTAAATTCTAGCAAGATTATGAATATAGAAGTTTGTTTTAAAAGCGATAATTTATACTCTAAAAGGTTATTTCTTTTAATAATAAGAGATAATTTGTGTATATTGACAATAAAAATTATCTTATTAAATTGTTACACTAAAATTCAGTAAAATAAAGATTTGTTGTTTTACCTGGCCTCATTTTCCCTTTGGCTTTTATTAATATGCATTTGACTACTTGAGCCTTCATCAAATGATTGATGTTCATGCATCGACAATTGTTGGAATGATGGTTGAACAATCAGTTCTTCAAAATGAGATTGATTGACCGTGGCAAATCCATAATTTTGAGTCAATAGATTCATGTGATAACCATGATGACCACTAACTTGAAATACAACATTTTGATTTGTTGATTTGGTCTTTACATACATCTACAAAATATTTATATCAATCTCATCCACAAATTTTTGATGAAAAGGAATTGTAACAAAGATTGCTCATTCTCAATTTTAAACTCAATGAACCTTGTATTGTTACCTTGAATTGAACATGGATATTTTTCAGAAATATCCATTTTAATATTTTCACTTTTTGTTCCCATTTTTCATGCAATAATCCAACCAATTCAACATAGTTAGTTGAGGTAGACATGCTAATAATCATTCTAGCACATTCAGTATACCTGAATCCGTTCATATCAGTAATTATTTCGCCACCCCAATACAAAGCAACCATCACATTATGTTCAAAGTTTGTCATCATTAACCTACACATAAAAATAAGATAGTTTTTAAAATAATTTTAATAAATCAGAAAAATCATTCTAAAGCTACAGTAAGAACTTAACATAATATGATATATTGAATTGACTTATTTAATTTATACCTGATGAAGTTTTGTGAATATTATTTTAACAACGGGCCACACAAGTAAAAACTTTGCTGAATATTGTTGGAACATGCAAACATTCTTTACAACAAGATTTATTTTATAATCACATGTGGTTAGTTTGAAAAATGGGGGAATATGACTTTAATAGAGTGTCGTAACTGACAGTCACGTTTTTAAGGTAAAACATTGCTATGAGTAATGTTTTATGGCTAAATTTGCAGGATTCAAAGGCCCATGATTGGATTCTTAAGAAACGTTTTTGTAAGTAACATTTTAGGTGTAAAACGTTAGTATGAATAACATTTTAAATTTGTAGGATATTCTAAATTTGCAGGATTTATTCTAAATTTGCAGGTGGCTCGTGAATTCTTAAGAAACATAACTTTGAGTAACGTATATAAAACGTTACTCAGAGTTACGTATTAGTCTAAAACGTTACTATGAGTAACGTTTCTATACTTAACGCCATCAACTACAATTTTCCACATAGTTGATCCTAAAATGTTATTGAGAAATGTGTTTATACTGGTTTTGTAAACAAAATTAAAAGCTTATTATTTTGGTGAATTGCTTTAAATAATGGCTTAGTTTGGTAAAAAATGAAGGCAATTCCCTAAAATTGGGTGACCATTTAGGGAATTGACTCCTTAAAACGTTACAGTTCAAGTAAAAAAAAGAAGTAATGTTAAATTAAAAGATAACGAAATAGGCCCTAGAGAATTTATAGCCTTCGCTTTTGTTTTGTGTCTCCGGAATGTTTGTCTCTTGATAAAAATGACTAAGGATGGCACAATTTCCCCATGATTATGGTACCTTGCGGCGTCAGGCAGTGTCCTTTGCTATGGACCTCCTATTGTGAGATCTATTTGTTCGTCCTAGAATTCTTCTATATTGGTATAAAACTTCATGTGAGAGTGAAAATTGAACCTCCCTTCGCCTTGGGACTCACATCTCATCCCTCTAGGTTTTGTCGTGCAGTTTGCTTGGTGAAATTCTGTCATATTGCTCCATACTTATTCTGATTTTAGCTTTGTTCACCTACAATTTACAAAACACTTTAGATAAGTCCTCAATCATGGAAATAGTTATAACTCACTTGTATTAATATAAATTATCCTCAAAATAAAGTATAAATATGGGCAAATTATAATAACAAGGAGTATATATTCTCCCCACATTAGTTATTTAAGACTTTTAAAACTCAAATAGAGTGTTTTCATGATTATTGATACATAAGTGCTTAGGATGAAGTGGTACCATGTATAAGTGAGGTGATGAGCATCTATGCGTGTACCAGGTGACATGTGTGAGTAATTAGTTGATTATGTGATTATCAGATTGTGTATGATATTGATGATATGATTTTATTGAGGTTGGATGAGCTTGATATAACACTCTAGCTAGATATATCACACTTTAGGGTCAGGGTAACTAAGACTGGTTGACTCTAGTATATGTGCAACATACATATGTCGCACTTTAGGGGTAACTGAGACTAGTTAACTCTGATACCTATACAACATACATATGTCGTACTTTTGGGGTAACTGAGACTGGTTGACCCTGATATCTGTACAACATACATATGTTATTGTGAAATCATTACATTGATTCTTTCACTTGCTCACTCATACTTGTGCATGGTATGTTTGGCCTAGTAGGCCATTTGACAAATTGTTAGATACTTATACCTTATCTCAAATTTTCAAACACATGTATGCATGCCATTGGAAAATGGTTCTGGTGGAGTGGCATCCCAATGAAAAATTGTTATAGGTGGAGAGGTTGTATGATGGAAAATGGTTCTAGGCAGAGTGTTGCATGTTTGATGAGAAATTGTTTCGGGAAGGTATATCGACTTCACAAACCTCCCACAGGTCATGAAAATCATACACCCCTAATGGAGTACATGTGTATATTGGTTGCATACACGTTCATTTTGATCCATTACATCATATTGATTGGTAGTTATTTTTCTCGATTGGACTTCAATATATGGCTTTTTAGTTGCGCTTCTTGATGTTTTATTTGTGTAAAGTAGATATTTGGTTTTGAGATGGATAAATGTTAATTACTCCCTGTATCCCACTTTATATGATTATTTCATGTTTAGTCAGTCCAAAAAAAAAAAATACATTTCTAAATTAAGTGGCAATTTAATTTTAAAATGCTTATTTTATCCTTAAAGAAATGATTTATTGTCACACATATCTATCATTTATTTTAGACTATAAATTTTAAAAGTTTTCTTTTCTTTCTTAAACTCCGTATTAAGTCAAACTAAGTCATACAAAATGGGACTGAAAAAAATATTATCTGCGGAATAAAGATCCCCCGCCTACCTTTTTTAGATATGAGTGAGTGAGCCCTTTTTCTTCTATGAATGAATGACCTCTCCATTTATTTTCAAGCTTGCTCTTCAAACCACCCTGTCAATCTCCTCTATGAAAAGGTTCTATCGTAATCACTCTCAATAAAACATCCATTTCCCTTTCAAATGAAAAGAGAACTAAACTATTTTCTTCATCATTGAAATCCTCCATTCAATCGCAGTGCGGCGCTCTTAAAAAACTCAATCCTGAAACGAATAGGAGGGAGTATTGTTTATGCTATACTTATGTACTCATTCTCGATTTTTTCAACAGCTAAGTTTTATCATTACTTCGAGGAGAGTAAATCTATGATACTTATTTGGTATGCATGTTTTAACTCATAATACACTTGTTTTTGCCATAAGGTGCAAATTTTGTTGTGAGTGCTAGTGAAGCACACCTAGCTATTTGAGTTTATTGTACTCTATTAGAGATCTTATAGTTCGCTTCATGGTTGATTCACAACGTCTGTATCCTTCTATCCATTTTATTTATTGTCTTTATTTCAACATAGTTGTATTTGTATTGGAGATTAAAAACTATTTAAAGATCTTGTACTTGTGACTTCTAGGGTTTGGAGTTGTATTTCCTTATTTACACATTTTATGACTATCAGACTAAATTTATGGATATTCTTATGAATTTCCTCGCTTAATTTCTGTTAAATAGATAATAAATGGTCCAAAAATTTTATGCTTTGCGTAACAGCGTAGGTATAGATGCGTTCAGGGGTGATAAGTTTTGGGATCGTGACAAAAAGATTGAAGGAAAATATTTTATTTATAAACTCAAAAGTTCTATATGTTTCTGTATATTTCTGAAAATAACTAATAACATACCTATTTATAAAACCAAAAACCGAATTAGACTAGGACTAGGAAATACTCTAACTAACAAATCCTAATTAAACATAAATAAATAAATACCATAAATAACAAATCCTAATCCACTTAGGATTCCTACTACAACTTTGAATTATTATTTCCAACATTCTCTCGTAATTCAAAGTTGTATACTCTTGTCTTTTTCTTCTTGTTATTATTGTTGTATTGGAGTACTTCTCTTCAATCTTCAATCTTCAATCTTCAATTGTCGGAGTACTTCTATTCAATCTTCAATTGTTGGATTTCTTCTCTTCAATTCTCATTCTTTTTGGTTGTGTTGGAGCACCTTCGCTCCAACTTCCAAGTGTTGGAGCACTTTCTCTCCAACTCATGATATTTTTTTTCTTGGTTGTGTTGGAGCACTTCTCTCCAACTTCCAAGTGTTGGAGCACTTTTTCTCCAACTCACAATATTTTTTCTCTTGGTTGTGTTGAAGCACTTCTCTCCAAATTTCAAGGTTGATGTCCTTCCCACCAACGCCTTTTTTGTTGTTGGTGTTGGAGCACTCTCTCTCCAACTCTCGTTGATGCCCTTCCCACCAACTCCTTTTCTTTTTGTTTTTTTTGGTGTTGGACCACTCTCTCTACAACTCTCGTTGATGCCCTTCCCACCAACTCCTTTTTTTTTTTGTGTTTTTTGTTTTATTTAAAATAAAAACGAGTTTTAAGAGTCGCCACTTAATTTTTAAAGGAAAATTAAGAAAACTATTTTTTCAAAAGATTAAAACAGAAAATCGAATGAAAATATTAAAGGGGGTTCGGGGTTCATATTAACATTTTGGGAAGGGTTTGAAAACACCCGAAATGCTCGCTAACACGCGGTAATGCAGTAATTAACTTATTGGCCCTTTATTTTAAAAATAAAGCATTCTTGAATAATTAAGAAGTAAACAACTTTAAAACTTAAATCTATCTTAAGGGGAAAAAAAGAAAATATTAAAAATACTATTTAAGTAAATTTTTTTGCAAATATTCTAAAAAATAAACTATACTTTTATAATTTTAAAAGGTATGACTGATTCATTTTTGGGGACTTGAATTAGAGGAAAACCTTAGAATTAATTAGCAAATAAACGGTTCAACAAATACGAAAGAGATGAAAATAAAGAGAGAGACTAGGGCCCAAGTCTGGTTATGTGTCCGTCTGGGCCAGTACTTGGGCCTAATTTCATTTTTGGGTTGTTACCCCAGAGGATGAGCTTTGGCCCATTTGTTTCAAAGACCTGCTAGAAATTGTTTAAGGCTTTTGTGCCTATTTGCCTTGTAAAATCTATGTATACCACTGTATACGGGCCATATTTTGGGTTCGTATTTCTGCATCATTCCTGCATTTCAGCTTTTGACCTATATTCCGTCTTTGAACCTGTATCATTGTATTTTTTGTGACTGTATTCCAGTGTATACAACAAGTATATCAGTGTATATAGACCACATCTCAGCTTGTTTGCAAATTTCCAGAACATGAAAATTCAATTTTTAGCCCATATTTATCGTCGTCAACCTATATGTCAACTCCAAAGACTCGGTTGACTCGATAGAAGTGGATTTGAGCCTTAATGGCTCTCTCAAAATGCAAGGCAAAAAAAAAAATGGGAGTTCGTAGCGAACTCGGGCAGATTTCATATGCATAAAAAAATTCAGACAGAATGTAAGTAGCCATCCGCTAATTTAACAAAAAGGAAACCGAATAAAACTGAACCAACATGCTGCAACTTCAAGTGCATATTACAACAATGGACAATTCATTTTGAGCATGATAAAAATTACAAATCAATAAATCAACCACATAGCTGCGTACTGGTGAAAACAAAATTTCTAAACTTAACTCTTAAAATGCCAACAATAATTAACTAGAATAAAGGAAACACAATATCAAAGATGGAGGCATGGGTCAACTTGCATAATAATCATTTAGAATGCAAACAAGTGAGCTGAAGAGGTCAAGCTTACTAACTGACAATTGCCATGCTCTACAGTAATTTGCCATGTTCAATGTAGGGAAAAGGCATAAATTCCCCCTTCAACTTGTACCAAAAAGTCAGTTACACACTTCAACTATTATGACGACTTATTACACACCTTTACTACTTAAAAGTGAATTTATTTACTCCCTAAAACTGACGTGACAAAAAAAAAAAAAAAAACTGGTGCGTCAGAAAAAAATTAAAGTTAAAAAAGAATTAAAAAAATCAAAATCTTCCTTTCCCCTCCCATTACCCTTTAGAAAAAGAATTAAAAAATCAAAATCTTCCATCCCCACCCATTACCCTCTTCTTCTTCATTTTTTTAATTTTCATCACAACTTTTTATTCTTCATCACAACCTTAAAGATTCACAATGACGTGAGTGTAATAGTGGTGCTGTTGGTTGTTCAGATTATTTGTTGGTTATTCAGATCTGAAAGTGTGGAGCTCTTTGGAACTTCATCGGAGCCATGGCTGAAGCTTTGAGCTTGCCAACACACCTGTAAAACAAATCAAAAGAATAAAATCGCAAAGGGATAAGGTAAGGGGGTTTGGTTTGGTGTTTGTTTGTGATTGATTTGGATTTTGAGTGGCTGTTTTTTGGTAGTTGTTTGGTGGCCGATGGTTCATCGAAAAAGAAGAACAAATGGCGTTGTGGAGGTGGACTTATGGTGGTGATGGGTTAGTTGTTCTTCGCCGGAGAAGACAAAGAAAATTCTTTTATAAATTCAAATGAATGATTTCTCCGATGAGATTAGAGATAAAGTGAGTGGGATTATAAAAAAAATATAACTATTAGAGAATTTTAATATTCATTAGATCTTAATTAGTGTAAAATAGAGTTAACAAAAAGAAAGTTAATTAATAAAGAAAAGAAAACAAAAAGAGTAGAAGAAATTATAAAATTTGACGTAGCGCTGACCTGGCGATGATGTGGCAGCGAGTGTAATACACTACATGCTGTGAGAGTGGTGTTACACGTCTCAGGGTGGAAATAAATTCCCTTTTAAGTAGTAAAGGTGTGTAATAGGTCGTCATAATAGTTGAAGTGTGTAACTGATATTTCGGTACAAGTTGAAGGGGGAATTTATGCCTTTTCCCTTCAATGTATTACTACTATGAACACAACATTTCGCTAAAGAACGCAGTCAAATCAAGTTTTTTTTTAAAAAAATGTTACAACTAATCCAAATTAACCATGTTAACACATACAAATAGGTGCATAAAAAATCAAAGCAAATGTCAAATATTTAAGCTAACCTGATGCAGTAGGCAAAAGAGTATAAAATAAATAACAAAAATGAGAATCACTGACACTACAGGGAGAATGTCACCAACTCGAGTTAAAATGTAGCATTTTCGACTTAAAATCCAATGGCATGAAGACGAAACTTGATTAAAACACGTCATATTAAGCAGCAAGACAACAAAGATATTCAAGAAATAGATAAAACTAAACGATTAGAACAAACATGTGACTATACCATATATGTTAACCAAATAAGTTGATTTGAGAACCCATGCTTACATGAATACCAATATTAAACAGTAATCAAGTCACACACAGTACCCTGATACATAAATGTTGTATAAACGAAGCAGAACAGACCCCATGACTAAGCAGTAGACCCGAAAAAGAAATAACGGACGAGTAGCCAAAAACATAAACACCAAATACGAATTTGCAATCTCTAACTCGACCAAATAACAAAATCATATAAGAACAAATATATCACATTGAAACATCAACCAAACAACTATAACTAACAACAAGCAGCCGCATAATAATACTCTTCTGACATTTGAAAAATATATTATTTTCTTGAAACAGAAGAAAATGTGAGGAGAATATTATAAAGGAGGGGAGTATTACCTTTTTCTCTGTAGCGACTGGAATGATGATGACGAGTTGAAGGCAACGAGCTTTCACCACCAAAGCACGACTCGAGCAGTAACCTAGAAATCCAAACAAAAACACAGACAAGGAACTTCTCACAAATTTAGAGATAGAGAACTTGTTCAAGAATCTCTCAAGTATCAAAGCGGATAACCAAAAGAAACCTTTTATGAGCTATTCTTTTTTGTATGTCAATTCCGTCCAACCTCAAGGACTAAGGAAAATAGGGCTTAAATAGGAGGAAATTAGAGCATATTTTTGGGGGGAAAGGACGAGAGCTTTTGGATAAGAACAAGGCCCACTAAAATTTTGAATTCTAAAATCTCTCAAAAATTAAAGGAAAAGCAGAATTTTGTTTCAAATTCGCCCAAATCTGAAAGGGAAAGGGGTGAGGTGGACGCTGTAGATGAATCAAGCGTCCTTGCAATGCTACGTGGCTTCAATCCCGCGATGCAAGGATGAGACGCGGCTACAAGGACGAATCTCCAGTCTGTTGTAGCCAAAAGCACTGTACGAGAACAATACTTGACTGAGGAAGAAGACGTTGGGATACACTGTTTATGTCGTTTCTGCTTTCTGTCTCCTTGTGAACGTTAGCGTCATTCAGAATTGTCGTTTGGTGCCATCGTTGATGTCGTTTGGAGCAGACGTGAAGACGTCATGTGATTGCGAGTTGTTGTTGTCGTATTGCTGCATACAACTGCTGCTTAGCGTGTTGAGCATATGGGTTCTTTGTGAATGAAAAATGGGCTGGGTCGGATTAAAGGAGAATTGGATTGGGAATTGGCCCAAAGAGTGGGCTGCTCGATTGAAAGAGAGGATTGGGCCTACTGAAATTGGATCTGCTGGCCCAAAATTGGTTTTTGCAAATAAATTTCAATTATAACCAAATCGAATTCAATTGATGAATTTAGTCAAAACTTAAGCAAGACGAGTTTATAAATTAATTAATGAGCTTCTTAATCTTAACAAAATAAAATAATTATATTATTTGTAAAATAATTAAATTAAATACAAACTAATTAACTCAAAATTATAATTATAATTTAAACTAACTAAAATAATAAAATACTTAACTTAAAATGTGAAATCCTTTGAGATGATTTTTGAGTATTTATAAAAATATACTACTTACCTACATAATTATATAAATCTTATTTATTATTCAAATTTTTTATAAAATTAACACGATTATTTTTAACAACTTGAAAAAAATTGTTTTGAATTTATAAAGTTGATTGTTTCAAATCGTTTGAAGTTAAAGAAGCTTTAAAATTAATTTATATTGTGGATGGTCAAAATTGGGTGTCAACATTTTTTTTGGTGTTGGAGCACTCTCTCCCTAGCTCTCGTTGATGTCCTTCCCATCAACTCCTTTTCTTTTCGTTTTTTTTTTGTTTTTTGCCTTTTTGACTTTCTTGAACTTTTAATTTAGATAAGAGTTTCTTCCTCTTGTGCTTGGTTGCACTTCTCTAAATCTGCTATATTTTTGTAAGTCTTTCCTCCTAGCATGTTCTATTCATGCATATATTATTAGTCCAACTTTTGTCAACATGATCATTGGCTAGACGGACAACATATATGGGTCATAGCCGCCCGCCGGCAGCGAAAACTCTTTGATCTTCTACCAGGATCATAAAAGCTCTGATACCAATTTGAAGGAAAATATTTTATTTTATAAACTCAAAAGTTCTATATGTTTCTATATATTTCTATGTATTTCTCTGTATTGAAAATAACTAATAACATCCCTATTTATAAAACCAAAAATCAAATTAAACTAGGACTAGGAAATACTCTAACTAACAAATCATAGTTACATAAATAAGTAAATACCATAAATAATAAATCCTAATCAACTTTGGATTCCTACTCCAACTTTGAATTATTATTTCTAACAAAAATGGAGCCACGTTGGAGAGATCTACATTTTAGGCTTAGTTATGGGGTACTTTGGGGCATATGAATTGCCCTCATATAAATATTTCATTACCCACCTTATTTAATTTTGGAAAAACTACCTAACTAGACATACATCACTATCATATTTACTAATCTTACCTCTAGTTTCAAATAATTACATATATTACCACTTTTAATATTTTATACCATATATTTTAAAAGATACAATCAGATATACAAATCTCTTAAAATGGGATTGATTAATTATCTTTACATTTACATACCTAAATTAATGGTAACTAACCATTTAATTTTTTCTTTATCTCCAACGTATCCCTTGCCAATCACCTTACCCAACAATAATTCTCATCACCACCTCCACATCCTCCACCACTTATATCCACCATCTCTCTCTTCCTTCATCGTCTTAAATCACGTTTTCATCTTCAACTATTAAAATTGAATCTTGGTAATCAACATTATATGTAGAGTTTTGTTACTATTGTTACATTATTATTCTGTATCTAGTATAGAGTTCTTCCTTGTCAAGTATCTAAGATACTAAGCCTCAATTAATCCTCTAATTAAGAAAAATAAGAACATTGTAACACTCTGGAAGTTAGTAGACTAAACTAGAGCTTAACGTGAGGGTTAAAGTCTTGGATGTAACTCCCCGTACTTAAAAATAAAGGGTTTTGTGTTGGAACGTCAAGGTACGACCCCCAAGGACCAACCATGGATCCTTGAGGAGAACCCCTAGAAAACTGCATGTATAGTGACCAACGAAAGGGACCTACGCCCCGTTGATCAGTCCACGCTCGTGGGTGAGGGGCCGTGGGTCAAGGCCCTTAAACCAAGTCTCTGAACCCCAACCCACGCTTCACAAGCACTGGCCGTGGGTCCAACCACGTTCGTCAGTGCGGGTCGTGGGTGGTGACTTGAGGACGATTTCGAGGAGTTAGTTTAGGGGCACTTTGGGGTTTTTCGGTTTTAATTAATATTAAGTGGTGTCGTTTTAGCCTACTTTAGACCACCTATATAAGTATTTTAGACCACTAAATTAAGTCATTCACCTCATTATTTCTAAAACCCAAAACTACTCCCAAAACTTCATCCTATCCAAATATTCTCTCTCTAGAACTTCAAGGAAGAAGAAGGAAGTTCGAGCTAGGGTTCAAGGAGCAAGGTATTCTACTCAAATTCATTGGGTTTCATTCTAAGGTATGGTAGCTCTTCGTCCATGGATAGAATTCATCCATGGAGCCCCTTCAAAATCCCATTTCAAAGATAGAAATTCCCCAAAAGCTACAGTTTGATTCCAAGTCATGGATTCCTTTCAAAAACGATTATAATGCTTGAATTATTTTATATTATGATTGAATTAATGATTTATTATGGTTTTTATGTTGAAATCCCCAAGAATCCATGAAATCCCCATATTCCCTAATTATGATCTTATGATGTGGGTGTGTTGATGAAAGAAGGATATTATGGAATTATGCTTGTAGTAACTGGATTACTTGAATTATGTTAATATCCATGTGTAATGTAGTGGGTTCTAGATGTGTTGATTTATATGAGCTTTGGTCCTTGAAAGGGCAATTTATGATATCATGCATGCTTACGAAGTCTATGCTTTAAGAGCACTTTGAGAGTGAAGTGTCTATGATTATGATCTAGTTGTTGTGTTGTTGAAAGGTTATTCTTATATACACAATTATGCATGAATATGATATGATGTGAAAGGTTTTCTCACAATATGATGATTCTAAGTCTGAAAGGCTTTCTCACCTATTGAATCTATATGTAGACATGGGCGGTGAAAGCTTACTTTCACGCATGATCTAAGAGCTATCCTATGAATTATGTTGGATTGAGTGTCAAGACACTTTTCCATGAATATGAACTTAAGTCAAGACTTAATGTGTAATCCGTGGGAATTAATGCTTAGCACCGAGTGGATATTGTATATGAGATGGAAGATTTTACACTAGTTGAGTCTGGCTTCCAATGGGACCTTCTACACTAGTTGGTCCGGGTTCCCAAAGTATGTCTCATGAGATGGAGACCTTTTACCTTAGTTGAGTTCGGGTTTCTAGTAGCAATCTTCTTATCCCATAAACTGTGTGCCTTCATAGGTATTTAGCTAGTGGATCCACCTAAGCTAAGAGTATGGTTCTACCTTAGGCAAGTAGAGAAACCCTTTTCGGTGCGGGAGTCATCGGATTCCATGTTTAGCTCACATGGTCTCATGTCGGTTAAGGCTTATTCCCACAACAACAATATGAACAAGAATATGAGTTATGAACGATGGTTACTCAAGAAGTTTTACTTAGCATGGGTGAGATTTATGGGGTCTTATTCATGCATTGCACAAGTATGCTTTGAGGGTATTTATGAAGTGTTTCTCTTATGATATGATTATCAATGTATTCACTATCCTTGTGACTTATGCTTCTCCACTATCTTCACAATGATGTTTTAACTTAGTAAATTGCATGCATTCAAATGAAATATCCCTTTTTGCATGTTTTCAATATTTTTATGCATGACTATCATACTTAGTGTATTTTTGTACTAACGCCTACTTTTCCTACATTTCCCCCCAAGTGTAGTGTCCGGTTCTCAAGGTGATCATCGTTGTGGCTAAAGCTTAGATTTGCTTATTCTCCTAGCTTGTTGGTGAGTCCTCATTGATTTGAGGAGGGATGTTATCTCATTGTAGTTCATTTCTTGTATTTCCTTTTCAGACTATGTTGTATGGGTTGTGTCCCTTTCTCACTTCGACTATTGTAATAGATGGCTAAATTGAGACAAGTCTAGACTTCCACTTTCTTTTATGAAAAACTTTTAAGACTTGAAATGTGTTTTACTCTTTATTGTTCTATTCTTATGTAATGATATGTTAAGTGGCTTCCAATTTATATGTTTTTATATACTAATTTTTGAAAACGTGTGTTACACATTAATCTCTAATTTTTACTTTAAGTTTGTATTTCAAAATAGTGAATCGATATCTATATCACTTGAGAAAAAATTAAGAGGAAATTTACACAAACATATTCATTGCATTATAAGGAATTACAAGAAGCAACAAATTTTCTATACTACAAATTTAAGAAGCAACTCGCTCAAGAAAGAACTAATCTGTTGCTGGGATTTAAGAGAACTCACCTCAGTGTAGTCTTGAGAAATCTTATAGCATATTGCTGTGATCATGCTTTAATCCTTGTGAGTCCCTCAAGTTACAACACTACATGGTCTCCTTATATAACTATTTTTTTTAAAAAAGACTCTTGTTCTCCTCTCATAATAATCCTATACATGTATCTCTTGCTCTTTTCTCATACACATTTTCATGCATATATTTATTTTTCACTTTATGATTGTTGCTATTAAATGTTAGTGATTGCCATATAAAATGTTTAGATTTTTTATTGTTACAAAGATGGTAAGTATACATTATAAACACTTAGAGGGTGTTTGGATTGGTTTAAAAGTTGGTCAAACCTATTTTTAAGTCAATTTTTGACTTCTGGAAGTGTTTGGCTAGCATAAAAAATAACTTAAAATAAGTAAAAAAAAATGACTTAAAATAAGTCAAAAACCAAAAGTATGATACAAGGATGATTATCCATATATATATATATATATATATTCTATTATAAAAGTTACCTAAGTTTCATAAGTGGTCCCTAAATTATATTTCCTTAAACCAAAACCAGACAACTTATTTTATCACGTAAAAATCATTAGACACTGACCATTATATTTAAAAATCACATTGCTAAAAATTTAAACTTGTGTATTGTAAAGGGGAATTTCAATCTATCTTAATGATGCTAAGGGCATTGAAAAGCTTCTCTAATGGATCTGGGTTGGACACAAATGCAGTAAAATCAAATATCTATGGAGTGAATACGACAAGCCAATGTTTAAATGATATTTGTGAGTTGACTTAGTACCAAAAAGAGGCCTTCACTGTCAGATAGATATCCCTCAAGATAGATATACATATACATATATGATTTTTTCCGAAGTTAACGGATGCACGTGCACACAACCTAGAAGGGTGGGTTTGCCTCTAGCGATGGGTTGATCATGTCTACGTCAAGGGAACGTAGAGGCAGACCCACATGCACCCGGTAACTTTTTCTAAAATTTCGTATATATGTATATGTATAGATAGTTGATAAAATGATAATATATTTGATTGTGCACCCTTCTAACAAAACCTCGCCTGGGCGCACTGGTCAAAGTCGCCATTTCAAACAGCGACCACGTGAGTTTGAATCCCACTAAAGGATTTATTTTTTGTAACTTTAAAATCAGTTTTTACTTTACAATTAACCTTTTTAGAAAATTGTTTTTTATTAAAATTCATTTTTGCCACCTCATTGTCCCCGCCCCCTTTCTTAACCACCTTTTTTTGCCATCTCATCTGGCCCATTCCTTTCTTAATTGATTATAAAAAGAGCAACTTTCACATATAGCAAACACAAAAATCATATTTGTATGTTATAGCTAAAGTTTGCATAATTGCACTCCATAGCAAACATAAATATGTATATTTCGCTATACATATACAAAAGAAAGCAGTTGTATAAATCTATTTCGGTATACATATACAAAAGATCAATTGTACAATTTGTGTTTGTATAAAGCGAGAAAGAGAGAAAGACAAAAGAAAACTGGGCTGGGGAAGATCATATTTGTATAATCATAAGTGTATATGATGAAAATATATGCATTTGTATTTGTATATACAATTTTCTCTCGCTTTATACAAACACAAACGCAATGTATACATTTGTGTTTGTATAACGTGAGAGAGGCGAGTGAGATCTGGGAGACTGGCGAGCGAGATCTGGGAGAGGGGAACAAAAATATATGTATATATACAATTTTCTCTCGCTTTATACAAACACAAACACAGTTTATACAATTGTGTTTGTATAAAAAGCGAGAGAGGTGAGGGAGACTGCCAACGAGAATGAGAGTGGCGAGCGAGATTCACCGGGAGAGAGGCGAAATAGCAATAGTTTGCTATGGGGTACAATTAAATCAAACTATGGTTATAGCATTTAATTGAATTAATAGTTTGCTATTATATACAATTTTTCCTTATAAAGACAAATAAAACCCCTAACACAATTCTAAACAAAATATAAGACTGCTAGAAAATCTACAACTTACCACTAACAAGTATTCTTCGCTGCATAATTGAAGTCCTACCCCCATTATCACGCATAAATTGACAAGTTCTTCTTTACAAGTGTATTATTTTGTAAGAATTTGTGTTGATTCTTGTGATTTGAAATGAATAGATTTTTGACGAAACATAATTTTTCTCAACCAAGTGCTAGTTTTAGAGACAATTCTTCGCATTTTATTGATGAGTTTGATTTGTAACCACTTAATCCGGATTCTGGAGAAAGAATATCCATTGATAAATATAGCCCTAGAATATGAGATGAAGTGAGAATACACTATATTCAACAAGGGCCCTGTCAACCCCAAATATTAATGATAATGAATATCCTCAAATTAGATTCGAAACGAAAATGCGTCGATTTTGTAAGACATGATTTAAGGGCTCATATTGTAGATGGTTTGAGTTATTTATTCAAAATTCTAAAATACTCTTGATAAAAAGTTGATTGTTCTTCTTTTGATTTTTTTAATTATAAAGTTCAATATTGGTTAAAGTGAAATAAAATAATAAAATTCACTATTATAATTTATTGGAGCCTAAAAATTTTGGACGCCTAAGCAGGGCGCTTTGCTAACCTTACCCTTAACCATGGCCTTACCCTTGAGGCCACTCTTAGTGGTCTCCCCTTATCTTCAAATCTTGGGTTCGCCTCTGAGGGCACAAACTGGTGTCAATATGCTATTCCACATGATAGATGTTAGTATTGGAAAATGATGTGTCATCAATTTGCACCAGGATACAACCAAAATGGATGACTTAAACTTGAGGGAAAATACACACTAGCAAGTGGGTATACATGGGGAAGAAGCGAGCTAAAAGAGTGGCTACGGAGCAGGTAGATTTGGTGCAAAAGAATTCTTCCTAAGCACAATTTTGTTTGTTGGTTATCCCTTCATGGGAGGATCTTGTTGTTCATCATGTATTCCAAAGATACTTAGAACAAAAACTTTGAAGAACTTGATAAGAAACAACAAAGTTTAAAGAGTTTTCAAAACTAGAAAATTAATACGAGTAGAGAAAATAGAATCAGAAACAAATTAGAAACAATATATTTCTCAAAGAAGATAATTGAGCCCACTGAATGCACAATGTCCCTTTAAGAAAATTATTCCCCTCAAGTACCCGAGGTTAATGGAATACATCCTCCCAGGATAGAATGATCTTACTCATCGGTGTATCGGTACCTAAAACCACGGTTTCAGTGAACCACTCAACGATAGTAAAATACACTTAGAATACTAGATTTAGTAGTAGTAGATGAAGTGTAGAAAATTGGTTCTCTTAAAATGAGAGGAAATCCCTCTATTTATAGACAACAAAGGGCAGTGTGAATAAGTTCTTATTGTGCCTTACTGGAAAGGTCACACGCCTTTGGAAAAGTCATAATCTTTCGGAAAGGTCACAACCTTTAATAAGAGTCACAGCTTTTCATAAAAGTCACAATTCTTCATAAAAGTCACAACTCTTCATAATAGTCGCAACTTTTCATAAAAGTCACAACTCTTCATAATAGTCGCAACTTTTCATAAAAGTCACAACTCTTCATAAAAGTCGCAACACTTCATTTTCCATTCACACCGTTTAAAACCCAACAATCCCCCGCATTAATGGGGAATTACTCTAAGACAACGGAATGTACAAGTGTAAGAATTAATTGCATCGGATAAGTAGGTTTCCCTTTGAACTTTACGTAGTGAACATATGTCGGATATACTTGGTCAATCAGTAGATTTGATATCTTTGAACCGTCAAGCTTTGGTGTATACATAAACAACCATATGTCACACAATCAACCCTTCACCATTTATGGTTCTTACAGTTGTGTTTGTTTCAGCCATGAACACCTATTGGTTTCATGAGTGTATAGAAAATAGACTTTTTACAATGATTCTCTTTGAAGCGGCTTCCACTTCACACTCATATATGTGATTTCTAACACGTGTTATCGCGTAGATACACTATTTGGTCAGATCTGCCAAACTTAGAAAATTATTAAAAACTTTAAGCTTTATTAACTTGTTAACAAGCCTTAATGTTTTATCATTGTTCCTGAGCATTGTCTTCATTATGAGAATGGATTAAGTAGGTTGAAAATGTCGAACCGTCACTCATAACTTTATTTTCTCCTTGAACCTCTTGAGATCTCCAGTCTGCTAGGTAGAGTTACCGCCATGATGATTTGTCCTAAGACATAAACCCATTCCCTTAGATGATCTTTCAACTCTCTCTCTAGTTAGGCCTGTTGTAAGTGAATCTGACGCATTATCTTTTGACTTTACATAGTCAATTGTGATAATTCCACTAGAGAGTAGTTTTCTAACAGTGATATGTCTACGTCTTACATGACGCGATTTTCCGTTATATATCATGATCCATGCCCTACCTATTACATTTTGACTATCAAAGTGTATGCATACTGATGCCAAAGGTTCGGGCCAAAATAGAATATCTATCAAGAAATTCTGGAGTCTTTCAACTTATTCACCGGCCTTATCTAGAGTGACAAGCTCACAGATCATTGTAGAGCTAGCAATACATGTCTATTTGGATGATTTCCAAGACTGCTACTCCACCAAGAATAAGTACATATCCACTCGTGGATTTTACTTCATTTGATCCGGTGATCCAATTTGCATCACTATATCCTTTCAATACTGCAAGGATATTTGTTATAATGCAAGACATAGTTTTGAGTATCTTTCAAATACCCCAAAACTCTTTTCATTTTCATCCAATGAGTTCAATTGGGATTACTCGTAAACCAACTCAGTTTACTAATAACACATGTTATATCTGATCACCTACACTTCCTGATATACATCATACTTTCTAATACTCTAGCATAATTCAATTGTGAGTCACTTTCTCCTTTATTGGAGTCTTGACAATATTAAAATCCAAATATTTGAACTAGTCAAGTACCTTTTCAATGTAATGAGACCGTGAAAATGCTAAACATTTTGGAGTTCTAAGGATTCTTATACCTAAGATCGCATTAGCAACTCCAAGATCTTTCATATCAAAGTTGCTTCTAGCATATGTTTAGTAGCATTTATGTCATTAGTGTATCTACCGATGATCAACATGTCACCAATATACAAACAAACAATGACCTTGTGATTTTAATGTAAACACATTTATCACTTCCATCATTCTTAAATTCATTTTCCAACATGGTTTGATCAAATTTATTATGTCACTGTTTGGGTTCTTGTTTTAATCCACAAAGTGACTTAACAAGTTCACACACTTTCTTTTCTTTACCATGAACCACAAAACCCTCGGGCTGTTCCATGTAAATTTCTTCCCCGAATTCTCCATTTAAGAAAGTTTTTTTCACATGCATTTGATGAATTTGGAGGTCATATACCACAACTAATGCAATTAACATCCGAATGAATGTAATTCTAGTTACCGGCGAGTATGTGTCGACAAAATCAAGAACTTCTTTTTGTCTAAAGCCTTTAACAAAAAGTCTTGCTTTGTATTTGTCAACAGCTCCATCGACTTTCATTTTCCTTCTGAAGATTCACTTTGAACCCAAAGGTTTATTTCTTGGAAGAAGATCAATCAACTTCCAATGTGGTTGCTCTAGATTGAATCAATCTCACTCTTGACACCATCTTTCCAAAAGGATGAGTCCACAAAAGACATTTGAAATGTTACAAAATCAGATCCAAAGAAAGTAGATGTCCTTTGACATTTATTACGCTTCTGAATCTCTTTATTAAGTACATGCTCCTTTTGCTCTTTCCAAGGTCTTTTAGACCCTTCACTAGACTACTCAAATCTAATTTTACAGTCCAGAATCTTCTCTTATGGAATAGATTGTATCTTGAACAAACAAAATTTTTTATTGCTTTCTTTCTGAAAAGACAAAACTTTTTGTTGTTCCCTTTTGCTATAAGGATAACTTCTCCAAACAAGTTTTTTGGTAAACTTGAACTTATAAGTAATGTATCCATCATTTCCTTCAAAGTTCACGTTTTTTTCTTCTACAATTTCATTAGATTGAGGTGAATGGGGAACTTCCAAACATATTTATGCAAAAGGAGACTTAAACTCTCCATCTTTGTCACTTTCTATCTTTTGCCCAATTGATTTTCAACCTCAATATTATACTGCCTTAACATTTTTATTGCTTCATCCTTAACATTCAGCAAATAGATATAACCGTATCTAATGCAATTGTCGATAAAAGTTATGAGATACTTTTTTTCCACCATGAGATGGTTTTGACTTCATATTACAAAAGTCAGTGTAAATAAACTTTAAGGGATTAAAATTCCTTTCAACGGATTTATAAGAATGCTTAGCATATTTAGATTCAACACAAACTTGACATTTTTATTTATTGCACTCAAAGTTATACAAAAGTTCTAAGTTTATCAATTTTCCTTACAGGTTTTGTAATTGACATGTTCCAAGTGTTCATGTCAAAAACACAAACTTGACATTTTTATTTATTACACTCAAAGTTACACAAAACTTCTAAGTTGATCAATTTTCCTTGCAAGGTCTTGTAATGGACATGTTCCAAGCGTTCGTGTCACAAACCGTTTGACTCAAGCAACTAAGAAAAAATAAAAATATTGAGTTTGAAAAGCTCTCCATGAGGTAGCTTTTCCTCACAAATATTTTGTTCCTACTTCTTATAATTTTGTGTGATAGAATCATTGTTTAGAGTCAACACCTTGTCAAATGTCTTTTTCAGAAGGACTTTTCCATAACTTTCAATTTGATTGTTATAGAACTACCCATGAACATAGTCTCATCGGGTCCAATAAAGACAATATAATCCAAATGCTTCTTTTACAAAACATGACAAATGACTATCCACCAATATTCATATCTATACAAATAGTTTAATTTTAATAGACATATCTTTTCATGAAAAATCACAACATTTTAAGTGACACTTTTTGCATAAACGAACACAATTATTTTGAACAAGTATATATATATAATTTGGTATTTTCATACTAGTCATACCATATACTAGTAAAAAAAAAATCAACCACCACAACATCAAATATATTTCAAAATATTTGTGGGTCTAACACAATACAAAAGTATCATTGAATTTCATATCTTGTGGTCCAAATTTAAATTAGACACTGAGTCTAATTTTATCTTTTGTCATAAGCAAAGAACCCCCACATTTTAAATATGATCTCAAAAATATTTTTCAATTATTTGAAAATAGTTTTTCCACATATTTTTTTCATACTATCATATGAACCTCATTTGGATATATCATTATTCTACAAAAGAATTAAAGTGCTTTAATTCTGTTTGATAATCTTTACATAGTGTCAAAGTTCATTCCATAGAGACACCTATTGCAGGAAAAAATTCACAGACTTTAAGTCACTGGTCTTTTTTTTCTCTATCACAATTAGACATACCACTTAATATTTAGAATACTAACAATAAAGACAAAAACAATTTGTACAATTTGTTTCTATTTAGCAATGATGTTTGTAGAAAACCAAAAGTACAACACTGACTTATTAGGTGAAGTTTTCATATTCTTCAAACCAATTACATAGTCTAATTTATCCAGAGTAGAAAACTACAAAAGTTATAGTCTACAATAATCATACACAATCAAATTTCAAACGGACTACAAGATTACAAAAGTTTTTTTCCCAAATAGAATAAAACATATTCTTAGATTCTCACATAGAAATGCTTTTCTTTTCAAATAGCCTTCCAACTATAACATTTTGACATACTATCTTATCAAACTAAAATCTGCATATCTCATTCTGCAAATTGAAGAATTTTAAAGGCAACACTATTTGCCAAGAAAAAATCATTCAAAAACATATAGTTTGCAGATCTTTTTCCAAAGACACACATGATAAATATCAAAAGAGTTAACTTTTAAAAACTATTTTCTTCTTTGGATAAATTATAAGAAGGTTACTTGGTGTAATCTTTAACCAGAATACCACCAATTTTTCTGGTACATTCTCACTTCCACCTTGCTAAACAAGGCACCGAATTCTGAAGAAGTAGTGCATTAATCTTGTACTTCCATGTTATATTTTCCTCAATCAGTAGTATACAAGAAATAGTATAATAATTTCCTTAAGATTGTTGTTCATCCTGTATTCCTAAGACACTTAGAACAAAAACTTTGAAGAACTTGGTAAGAAACAACAAAGTTTAAAGAGTGTTTTCAAAACTAGAAAATTAAAACCAGTAGAGAAAAAAAAATCAGAAACATATTAGAAATAATATACAAAATATTTTTCTCAAAGAAGATAATTGAGCCCACTGAATGCACCGTGTCCCCTTAAGGAAATTATTCCCCTCAAATACCCGAGGTTAATGAAATATATCCTCCCAGGATAAAACGATCTTACTCACCGGTGTATCGGTACCTAAAATCACAGTGATCGAACTACTCAATGATAGTAAAGCACACTTAGAATACTAGATTTAGTAGTAGTATAAGAAGTGTAGAATATTGGTTCTCTTAAAATGAGAGGAAATCACTCTATTTATAGACAATAAAGGGTAGTCTGAATAGGTTCTTATTGTGCCTTACCAGAAAGGTCACAACCCTTTGGAAAAGTCACAATCTTTCGAAAAGGTCACAACCTTTTAATAAAGTTACAACTTTTCATAAAAGTCACAACTCTTCGTAAAATTCGCAACTCTTCATAACAGTCGCAACTTTAATAAAAGTCGCAACTTTTCACAAAATTCGCAACTCTTCATAAAAGTCGCAACTCTTCATTTTCCATTCACATCTTTTAAAACCCAACAGATCTTACCTAAGAAAGGCTGTATAGAATGGAGATATGCCACGATGATAAATTCCAGCTATGTGGGGATGTACCAGAAACAATGAATCATATATATTTTGAGTGTCCATTCTAAAAGAGATGCATACTCGCAATACTTTAGTGTCTTGGAAAAGGGACGAGACAACTGGATTACAGAGGAATATAAACAAGGCTGGATAGATTCACAAGAGAAAGAGGCTACAGAGACCTGGTACTGGCAGGCAACATGATTAGGAGTAGTGGTCTACCAGATATGGAAGGTGTGTAACTCTTCCCTATGGGAGAAAGCATCCCACCACCATGGAGGATTATGGAATAAGCTATGCGAGAATGCAGGCTACGTAAAACCACTTTCTTTTTAAAAAAAGTTGTTTGGTATCCACATTGGAGCCTAATTAATTACTTGCCTCAAGTAGCTACCAGATTCGTGAGTAACACTCTTACTAAAGATTTTTCTATACCCAAGGCTCGAAACTAGGGCTTCTTGCTAAGGGAGAAACTGTACCATCTAGTGCACCCCATTCTTAAGGTTGTTTCCCCATCCATCCCTATCAGGGGAGATGCCAACCAACTCCCCTGTTTACGAACACAAACCTCAGGTTAATGGATGAGCGATTATATATTTTGTGCTAATTAATGGTTGGCTTCAAAAAATTATGTTTTAATTCAATTTAATTAATGCAAGCTGCATATTTATGTTTTTAAACCGCTTCATTTGGAGACAATCTTAAATCTATGACTTGTACATTATCTAGAAATATGACTTATACCTCCTGAATGTGATTGCAACATGGTTCAAACCCAAAATTGATGCATGAAATTGCATTGATTAGCTAGAAATACTCATGAATGAAATAATATTATAGAATTATTGTAAAATAGGTGCAAGCTCGAAATTACAGTGTCCAATAAGTGCAAGTTCAAATTTTCCTAACTTCCTAAGGAAATAATTGCACTAATAGAAGTTGTTGAAAAAGCTGACAAATTCTTCTTCAAATTTGAGGTATCAGTAGAACAACTGTTGCATTCCTTATGCTCTGGCACTATAACCAGTTTCTCCAGATTTATTTCATGCTCAAGTAAGAACTTCAAGAATTAATCGAGCTTTGTTGCATCAGATGTATCCGTATGACTACAGAATGGCATAACCTTGACATTCTTCAAATTCTGTAACACAACGTGCACAAAATGGTAATGGGTCAAAATGTTCATGAGAAGTGTTTCAAGGGAAAATAATGACCGTCTCTAAAGCATCTTTAAGCTATTCACGCAATCATCAATATGATGAATCTTTCAAGCGAGACGGATTCAAAGTCAAACCCCACAAGATATTCGAAGTCATAAGCCAACCACCATTTAGAAAAACTAACGAAACATTCTTTGTTTCAAAACAGGTATAAAACAAAATCGTGCAAGTAATTCGCGAGAGACAAACACAATGAATGTAAGTTCTTGAATCCCCTTTCTCCTATAATATGCACAACAAAAATAATAACAATAAAAAAGGATTATTTAACTTAATAATCTGGGGCAGTTTATTTTATTTTTATATTTCTTGTTTATTTTTTTTATGATTGGAAAATGTACAAAATTAAAAATAAAATAAAATAAATGATATTAAATAATAATAATAATAATAAAATAGTAATAATAATATAAGTAAAAAATAAAAAAAATATAATACCTATTTTATTTTTCATGTCTTCATAGAGCACAATAACCCCTAGTTACATATATGGCACAATAACCTCTATTTTTCATGTCTTCACAGGGCACAATAACCCCTAGTTGCATATAGGGCACAATAACCACTGTTTTATTTTTCATGTCTTCACAGGGCACGATAACCCCTGGTTGCATATAGGGCACAATAACCCCTATTTTATTTTTCATGTCTTCACAGGGACAATAACCCCTGGGTGCATATAGGATACAATAACCACTATTTTATTTTTCATGTCTTCACAGGGCACGATAACCCCTGGTTGCATATAAGGCAGAATAACCCCTATTTTATTTTTCATGTTTTCACAGGACACAATAATCCCTAGTTGCATTTAGAGCACAATAACCCCTATTTTATTTTTTCATATCTTCACAGGGCACAATAACCCTTGGTTGCATATAGGGCACAATAACCCTTGGTTGCATATAGGGCACTATAACCCCAATTTTTTTTTCATGTCTTCACAGGGCACAATAACCCCTGGTTGCATATAGGGCACAATAACCCCTATTTTATTTTTTTCATGTCTTCACAGGGCACAATAACCCCTGGTTGCATAAAGGACACAATAACTCCTATTTTATTTTTCATGTCTTCACAGGGCACAATAACTCCTGGTTGCATTTAGGGCACAATAACCTCTATTTTATTGTTCATATCTTCATAGGACACAGTAACCCTTGGTTGTAGTGGGGCATAATAACCTCTATTTTATTTTCATGTCTTCACAGGGCACAATAACCCCTGGTTGCATTTTGAGCACAAATCTCCCTTTATTTTATTTTATAAAAATATATTATTATTATTATGCCTAGTATAGACTTTTATAGCTTTCAATATTAATTGCATCTAAAGAGCATAAACCAATAATAATAAAAATGTATGATACATCTTTTATTTTTATTTTTATATTATTTTTAAAGCAAGAAACGTCTTCGGTTCCGTTTTCCTAAGCATTCGTAAATTCTCAAAAATATTCACAACATGCATCACAGATTGAAATTACATAATAATAATTAAGAGGATATATGAATATTATTTAGAGATTTATGGTAAAAAAAACAAATAATGAATAATTAGGAAAACTAATTTTAAAATAAAAGGCGAGAAAGCATAAGAAAAGAAAAAAAAAAGAATAAACGTGAACAGAAAAGAATAATAAAAAAAGAAGAGAAAATAAGGCGTAACAGACAAAAAAAAATTAAACCAAAAAGTAAGAAGAAAAAATAAAGAAACAGAATGTTAAGAACACAAAATGTAAGACAAAAAAATGATTAAAAAATAAATTTTAAAAAAGAAGAAGAAGAGCAACAGAACGTTAAAAAAAAAAAAAAAGAAGGAAAACTTGTAGCAAAAAAAAAAAAAAAAAAAAAAAATCCTAAACAAAAAATTTTAATTCCTATTTTAAATCTAAAAAAACATACAATCCTAATTTAACTTGAACTCTAAAAATCTCTTTCCCACACAAATTCTAATTCCTAGTAACTAGATACCAATATATAATCTACCCATAATAACTTTAAAAAAAATAATACAAATACAAGAAGAAAAGTAAAAAAAAGGAACAAGAAAATACGGATGTTTCAAGTTTCAAATTAATGGACACACACACCGAAAAAATAAGACAATTTTAAATAGATTTAAAATAAATAAGACAGTTTTAAATAGGTTTAAAATAAATCAGAGAATGAGGGTAAATAAAATTTTTATTATTAAGATAATAATATAATATCCAAAAATTAATTTAAGTCATATATAGTCAATAAAGCGACCGTGCTAGAACCACGGGACTCGAGGGGTGCCTAACACCTTCCCCTCGGTCAACAGGATCCCTTACCCGAATTTCTGGTTCGCAGATCAATAAAATAAATAGTCAAATTTCCTTTTGATTAGGGATTTAAATAAGGTGACTTGGAACACCAAAACTCAATTTCAAGTGGCGACTCTAAATAATAAAATAATCCCTTTTCAAAATGTCACTTTAATTGGAAAAACTCTATCTTTCAAAACATACATTAAATTTTGAGGAAAAATAAGGGTGTGACACATGCAATAACTTAAGAGATAATAACTTAGCCAAAATGACAACTCAAGTCTTAATGTATACAACTGAAAACGAAAAGACTAAAGAACTATAACTACTCGTCTATGAAGCCTCTAAAACAAAGAGGGATGTCAGGAAAAGACCCCCGATCATCCTAACAACTAAAGTAATAAATCAAATGATAAAAAAGGGTCCTCCGGATAGCAATGAGGCTTACCAACTGACTCTCAGTGCTCAACTGGATAAACGAGGCGCTGGATGCTGATCCTGGTTAAAATGATGCAGACCAAATGACATCAGTACATTGAATGTACAAGTATGTGAGGGGAATACTAAACAAGACATAGGTTTGAAAGGAACAGTTACCTTGGATTTACTCAACTCAAATGCAATGTAAAACAACAATAATAGTGCAGTTATACAAAGCATTTAAAACAGGAGGTAACAACTCAATTTGTTAAAGAAATGCAATAACAACTCAGTTTACATATAAAGTAATATAATATTGTGGGAGTTTCAGTAACCGACAACCACCACTATGGGCCTAAGTGATGATACAACGTCTTGCCTATGTTGCCTGAACTGTCCTATACTTTGCCATCATATAGAACGGCTTAACTAAGTGTGGATTCACTAGTATATGCTAAAAAACATTAAGGAATCATCTAAAAAGTATAATCCTTTTCTACCCATGATGGCTACATGGTTTATGGAGACTTGAGTTATTATGAACTCGCGTCCCCATATTGATGCTCAATACTACTCCCAAAATATACTCAGCTCATATGTTTTAAAAACATAACTATTTCTTTGGTTTGAGATAATTACTGAAAACTTAGCTTAAAAACTCTATTGGAAATCGGTGTTTCCTTTCTTGCTCAAATGTGAAAATATTTTAACTCTTGGAAATACTTAGTTCCCAAATGAACTTTACTCTTACTCTTTACTCAACTTAAAGCTTAAGTCTTAAAACAAAGTGAAAACGTTTGTGAAAAACTTTTGGAAAACTCTATGAACTTCTCTTGACTTATTAACCTCTTGACTTGACTCTTAACTTTCCTTGAATTGAATTATGAATTCAAGGTTCATGATCTCATGTTTTTGGATGATTTCATAATGTTTAGATGTACCTTAGAGTACAGAAATCGACTAGTATGGAAAGAAAGGGCAAAAGGTGGAAGACCTGGCGTCCCTGGCGCTCTGAGAGGCGCGTTGTGCCAGCCCTTGAATTTCAGGGACTGGGTTGGGGCACTCTGGCTGGCACGGCGCCTCAGAGCCCAAATTTCAGAGACCCTTTTGGGGCGCTCTGGCTGGGGAGGCGCCCCAGGCCCCTGCCCGTGTGCACTCCGACTTTTCTTCTTTGTTTTTCAACTCTAAACCCCCTATTTCAACTTGGCGCTTTCCCCAAACACTTAGAATCAACTATACCATCAATATATGTAAGATGCTACTCGAAAACACACCTAAAATCATGAATCAAACTCAAGAAACTTCAACAACAAGAACCCACAAAATTTCAAATGAATTATCATCAAGAACCTATAAGATTTGCTTTCAAGACATTACAACTTCATTGAATTGAATCATGATTGGCGCGTGGGTGAACTAACCCAACGCTATGTCATCTCACATACCTCGTAGGGATCCACCCTTGGCGAAATCCACACGCAATTCTCCAAGAAATCGAGGAATCCTTGCTTCTTCTCCTCTTTTCTCCTTTTCTTTTCTCTTCTCTCAAAACCCTAACTCTTTTTCAAAGGCGTAACCTGACTAAGTTCAGTTTAGACCCCAACTAATTACCAAAAAACGAAACTAAATTAAGGGAAAAGGGTAAAAAAATGCCCTTAAACTATGCGAAAGGAACAAAAATGCCCTCCGTTTATAGTTTGGTCCAAAAATGCCCTTGCCGTCAATACTTTGGTCCAAAAATGCCCTTATGTTATTTGATGAGTCATAAATCTTCATTTTCAAAATAAAATATCTTATTTATTTTCTTTTTTAATACATTCTTTTTCTAATAATATTTTTTTAAATTAGCAAATATTTATCTTACTTCAATTCAGAAAAAAATAAAAAATGAAAATATTTCTTATTTTATTATAATTATTTTTTATGACAGATATACTATGATCTTATATATATGGCATATATTATTTGTCGAAAGGGTAAATGAAGTTATTCTATTTTAATTTATAAAATGACATTAAGAAGAAAAAAAAATTCCTACAATTTTATTTGTTAAAGTGATTTTAAAAGAAAGAAAACAAGAACAATGTTGTTTAATAATATGTTAATTAGGAAGAATATATGTTTAAAAATAAAAAAAATAATATATTTATTTGAAAAAGGGCATTTTTTGACCATTTAGTAACTATAGGAGCATTTCTAGACCAAAGTATTGACTGCAAGGGTATTTTTGAACCAAAGTATTGACGGCAAGGGCATTCTTGAGCCAAACTATAAACAGAGGGAATTTTTGTTCCTTTCACATAGTTTAAGGGAATTTTTGATCCTTTTCCCTTAAATTAATAGGGTATGGAATAGACCATAATGCCCTTCTAAAATCTGGATTAGACTTTCCTTATTTGAACAGCCCAACTTAAAATGGGCATATCTCAGTCATACGAACTCGGAATCGTGCAAACTTGGAGGTGTTGGAAAGATAATTCCAAGATATTTCCTACGGTCTCTAGAAGCACACCTAACTCATCCTGATCTAGGAGTTATGGTGGAAGTTAACCAAAAACTCAAACATAACTTAACAAATTTCCAGATTTTTCATTCTTTCCTAAAATGACTCTTTCCAATTCTAACTATTTTTAGTTCTTTCAAATAGCGAGATGTTACACGACTTAACGACACTAAAGTAAATTAGAATTTGTTTGTGCAGAATAGGAAGAATTACAAAAAAATTGTTATTGAAAAATAAGAGGAAACCCTCTATTTATAGACAACAATGGGTAGTGTAAACATGTACGTATTGTGCCTTATCGGAAAGGTCACAATCCCTTGGAAAAGTCACAACTTTTTTGAAAAATTACAACTCTTCATTAAAGTTACAATTCTTCAGTTTCCATTCACACATTTTTAAACCCAACAACTCACAATTTTCATGCTACTTTTCTTTTGTTGAGAAACAACACAGGGCTAAGAAGGAGGGAAAATTATCAGACATCAATACTAAGAATAAGTTTATTTGTAATTAGAATTGCCATAGACAATTTGTGTTTTTTTTTAATGTCCAACTAACAAAGTTAATTCTATCGCAATATCACATGACACTGTTTTTTAATGTGATTATATATGATATTTTTAAGTTTATGACTCGTACATCATCTAGAAATATTTAAACACTGACGATAGAAAACAAAACTAGTGAAATTACTTAGTCAAACAAACAAATTACAAGCAATATCCGAATTATAGTCAGATCCCAATCTTGTGTCTTTATAATCGTAAGAGAGTTTCATACTTAACTATAAGAAATATTTTGGGTAACTGGTCCTAAGGAAATAATTGCACTATTAGAAGTTGTTGGAAAAAGTAACAAGCACTTGATCAGTTGTGAGAGATTAGTACAACAATTGTTGCATCCCTTATGCTTTGACACTAACCAATTTCTCCAGATTTATTGCATGCTCAAGTAAGAACTTCAAAAATTGATCGAGCTTTGTTGTACCAGATTTACACGTATTACCACTACAAAATGACATAACCATACGTAGGACTTATCAATGGAACCATATGTAGATCAACTCCCAATACTCCTCTTTTCGAGCCATTATATGGTCCTTGCTTTGTTGTTGAATATTCTTGAAGTTGAGATCAGGGAGAGTGTCATGTACACTGATTTTGCAGATAAGTTGCAGTTAGAGATTGAGAGAAGATATGGTTAGGCAAATGGGACTCTAGTCCATCAGATTAGGAAAGAATTGCTTCCATTACCCAATGGTCTTCAAATATTTCATCCTATTTTTCCAAATTATGGAATGAACTTTCATATTCACTTAGCTGACCTGATTGCACCCAAAGGAGAGACTATTTTTTTTTTTGTGCTAATTAATGGCTTGCACACAACATAATTTTAAAAACATTTTTTATTCTGATTCAATCACCTTTCAAAAGATTAAGTTTTAATTTAATTTAATTTAAAGTAATGCAAACTGCATATTTACGTTTTTAACCACTTGATTTGGATACAATCTTAATTAAATAACAAATTACAAGAAATATCTGAATCATAGTCACATCCCAATCTTGTGTCTTTATAATCACAAAAGAGTTTCAAACATAACTATATATCAAAAACATTTTTGGTAACTGGTCCTAAGGAAATAATTGGATTAATAGAAGTTCTTGGAAAATGTAACAAACTCTTCATCAGTTGTGAGATATTAGTAGAACAACTGTTGCATCCCTTGTGCTTTGGAACTATAACCATTTTCTCCAGATTTATTGCGTGCTCAAGTAAGAACTTCAAGAATTAATTGAGCTGTGTTGTCTCAGGTTTACAGATACAAATACAAAATGGCATACCCTTGACATTCTTCAAATTCTGTAAGGAAACTTTGAATATGTTTTCTTCAAAACGTGCGGTAGTCATATTCCAACAAATCAATGATTTCTTCATGTTGAAGAAATGGGTACTCCTATAGATACCCAAGAAGCACAAAGCATGTTAGGTGGTAAGCTTAACAAATATAGTAATGAAGTTGAATTACACACATAAAAAATAAAATGCAACAACCTTTAAGCATCATATTAGCATATCAGGAAATATCATCAAATTTTTCAAATTAGTAGTCAACCTAAAGAGGTTGATTAGTATGGCGAAGGAAAGTTTTGAAATACAAGAACTTATTGTCAACCATTTGCATTCTATCAACAATAAGGAGACGTCTTCCTCACCCAACACCAAAAAAGAAATCACCTAAACAGAAGAATGAGGCAGAATACAAGGTAAGTACATTGAGTTACATGGCTTAGAAATTAACATCATGAACTTATTGCTTAAATTTCCACCCCTAGCTAGCCCAAGAAAGAATGTTATAAATCAAACATACTTCGTAAAGTAGACACAAAATAATTTTAGATTCTTCATAGCTTTAGAAAAATTCCTAATGTTACTGGTTAGTGCTAATCAAAAGAATTAGCAATGGTTGTACCATTCTTTTGATTTCTTGTTCGTCTCTTTTACGTTTACTCTCTAACTCAGTATAAACTTCGGAGCTCTATTGATTTTCTATTCTTGTAAGAACTTGTAGCTTCCATCTTAAATCAATGAAGGAACCATTATTTTACCTCGCGCACTAGTTCAAAACTATATGAGTAAATCAAGAGATAATTAATCAGGTTCACAATCATTACCCCCATCCTACAACCTAATGGTGTTTGTGTAATATTTAGAAACTTGTAAGAAAAAACAGAGTTTAGAGGAAGAAGATCTTTTCATTCAATTTTTAAAAGTGTAGTTCTACATCAATATAGTATTTATAGTAGGCTGAGTAGAACTAACTACTTGTTATAAGAGTAACTAACTTAACAACCTCAGCTCCTAACTACTTAACCGCTTTCAAGAAGCACTACAGCTGACCATTAACAACTGTAACTTTTCATGCAAAAAAGAGGATTCAATATTAATAGAAGAGACAAAAATAAGGAGCTTAATTCACAATAAACATAAAAATTAAAGACATGAGACATTTGAGACTGATAACTGACCTTGATAAACCAGGATGAAAGTATTAGCTCATTAGCATAACGAACGCTTACAAGAAGATCTTTCAGTATGTTCTCATCCATTGAATCAAATTCATCACTAGAGAGATCAAGTTTGGCATGGTTCAAAGATGACAAGTCCTTGAGCTCAATTTCCGTATTATCAAAATTCCCAGAAATTGTTAAATGTTCAACATATGAAGCAACAACTTCAAAGTAACAATCACCTTCGAATGAATACCAATCTTCGACAGGATGATAATGATCAATAAATTGCAGTCTCTTACATCTTGGAGAAGTCATGTTCAAATGATTAAAACCACAAAATCTATGTAGATTCAAGGATTCCAATTGAGGACAGTTTGAAATTATTTGTTTTATGTGTTCATCCCAGATAAACAAACTTCCTAGTGTTAAACTCTTCAGAGATTTCCAATTTAGTACATGATCGTCTAATATTCTGCAATTCTCACATTTGAGTTTTACAATCGATGAACTACTACAGAAAACTTCTGGTAGACTATAGGGTTGGTCACTCTCAATCGCATCATTAGTATAACCTATTTTCAGGCATAGATCCTCCACTTTCGTATTCACAGCAAATTCAAGCCACTTTTCAATTTTGGGAAAATAAGACACACCATCATCAGATTTGAACACAAAGTTTAGATTGAACTTATTAATGCTAGAGCAGCTAAGGAGAGGTAGTACATTATCTGTTAAGAAAATGAATTTGTGTACAATCAAGCCATCTGAATGACAATACTTCTTGTTGTCATAAACAAGGTTGTCAATAGAAGTCCAGAAGTATTGCCAATGTTTAGAGAGAATAGTTGTTCTGAAGGCATCTGTTATGGATAATCGAGAAAGAATTTGAACAATAAGAGCGTCAGGTGGCTGACTTATTCTATCAATGAGGCTAGTTTCTTCACATTCTATCTCGATCTTCTCTTTTTTCTCAAATGAGTTTTCAATAAGCCAACTTTCAGGGTTTCCATCATCACCACAACTGCTAGGGAATTGGCCTTTCTCACTCATGGTTGACATGCTGCTTTTTCTTTTGTTGAGAAACAACAAAGCGCTAATAACTGAAAAGGGGGGAAATTATCGTAAATTAATATTGAGAATAATTATTGCTAAAAATTAATTTATCATATTTTTAGTCCATCTATAGAAAGAATAATGTTGATCACATTAGCAAAGTAACATTCTGGACCTTTTGGCAAAAAAGCATCTTCATGATAAGCTTACTTGTAACTAGCTCTAGACAATTAATTTTGTTTAGTTTTTCTTTAATTTCCAACTAACAAAGTTATATCTGATGACACTGTTTTTTAATCTAATGGTCTGTGATACTTATATATATATATTTTTTTTAAATTCTTAAAAATATAAGGGTCTGGAGAGGGAAAATGAAAGAGCAGATTACAAGGTAAGGGACAGAACTCTCACCAATGTAATATATCTGATTGTATTTTATGGTAAACTTTTGTTATGATGCAACGAAACAACATGTTTTGTCCGCTCCTATTTTTATGTTTTACGAAAATTAGTCTTGAAATTTGTTTTTAAAAGGGTGTGTCTTAAGCAAAGGCAAGGATTGAATGTTCAAGTGGGTCCTACTGATTTCAATTGAATTAGAATGAAATTAAAACAATTCAAACCATCATTAATCTGTCAATTGAACCTCTGTTTAGCTAATGGACAAAGAAGTCAATTTTTTTAACATATAGACATGAATTAATGGCTAACCTTCAAAGTTTTTTATTCTTTTGTTAATTTTCTTAGATATATTCACATTATAATAAAGTGGATAACAAAGTCAAAAGCTTAACACAATCAGTTATTAGGAATATCCAAAGGATAAGCCCACAAAAAAATAATAATTGATTTATAGATCCATAAAAATTCTAACAAATGGAGAAGAATAATAACCACATTGAATAAACAAAGAGAAACACAAGAAAAATAGAACTAACCTTATTACTGAACATAAACTAAGCGGCGAGAGCGAGAAAGAAGCCGAAGAGATGAATAAAGTGAGAAGAGTAGGTAGGTTTTATAAAAATGTGGTGAAGTCAAGAATAAAATGATAGCACGTGTAAATGTTACAACACTTTTAAGTTACTAAAATTCAATAGAAATCATCAAAATACCCCTTACCCCATCAATCAATCGTAGCTCAGGGCATGCCTACGGGCTATGGGCCAATACTAACTCTTTATCAGGGGACAACTAATAAAACTACGACCCCTTCTCAAAGAACCCTTAAAACTTTATTAAGTGAAATGATTTAACAAGGATAAATCGATACAAGTTATGACAACCTTCACACGAGGAAAAATAAGGCTTTCGTTAAGATAATTCACACATACAATAGAACAAGGAAAGCAATCAACGTCATACTACTTTAGGACTCTTCCTGCGATCTCTTTTCTTTTGAGAAGATACTAGAGCGAAATAATCAACCGATTGATATTGGATGACCTAATTCAATGTATCATTTCTAGATCTAATAAAATTCAACAAATGGAGAATAATAATACCCACATTGGATAAACAAAGAGAAAAATAGGAAGAGTAGAACTAACCTTATTACAGAACATAAACCAAGCGGAGAGAGCAAGAAATAAGCTAAATAGATGAATAAAGGGTGAAGAGTAAGTAGGTATTATAAAAATGTGGTAAAGTCAAGAATAAAAATATAGCACGTGTAAACGTTACAACACTCTTAAGCTGATAAAATTCAATATAAATCAACAAATTTCCCCTTACCCCATCAATCAATCTTACCTCTGGCATGCTTACAAGCTACGATTAATACTGACTCTTTATCAAGGGACAACTAATAAAACTAATACGATCCCTTCTCAAAGATTCCTTAAGACTCTATTAAGTGAAATTATTTAACGACGGATAGATCGATACAAGTTATAACAACCCTACCACGATAATAAATGCCAACTATGTGGGGATCGATGCACCAGAAACAATGAAGCATATTTATTTTGAGTGTCCATTCTCAAAAAGATGCATACCCGCAATACTTCAGTGGCTTGGAAAAAGGATGAAACAAGTGGATTACAGAGGAATATGAACAAGGATGGATAGATCCACAAGAGAAAAAGGTTGCGGAGACCTGGTACTGGCAGCATTAGAAGTAGTGGTCTACCAGATATGGAAGGCGCGTAACTCTTCCCTATGGGAGAAGGTGTCCCACCTCCATGGCAGATTATGGAACAAGTTATGCAAGAATACATGCTACGTAAAACCACTTTTTTTTTAAAAGTTTTTTGGTATCCACATTGGAGCCTAATTAGTTATTTGCCTCAAGTAGGGGCCATTTGGGGGGTAATGCTCCTACAAAAGATTTTTCTATACCAGGGCTAAAAACTAGGACTTCTTGCTAAGGGAGAAACAATAACATCTATGACACTCCATTCTTAAAGTTGTTTCCCCAATCCTATAGGGGGAGATGCCAACCAACTCCCCTGTTTATGGACACAAACCTCAGGTTAATGGATAAGCATTTTTTTTTGTGCTAATTAATGGCTGGATTCAAAAAATTAAGTTATAATGTTGGAAAATCTAACAAATTCTTCTTAAGATTTGAGGTATTAGTAGAACAACTGTTGCATTCCTTATGTTCTGGCACTATCACCAGTTTCTCCCGATTTATTGCATGCTCAAGTAAGATCTTCAAGAATTGATCGAGCTCTGTTGCGTAAGATGTATCCGTATGACTACATAATGGCATAACCTTGACATTCTTCAAACTCTATAAGGAAACTTTGAATATGTTTTCTTCAAAGGAGAGGTATTTCCTGTCTTTCAACAAATCAATGTCTTTTCTTCATACTATAGATACCGAAGAAGGACAAATTAGATTAGTCATTGAGGCTGTAGGGGATCAATAAACATTTGACATAAAGATATTGTGAAGTAAGAAATGAATAGAAAATATACTTTTGTATCAAGAAATTTCATCAAATATTGCAACTTAGGAGTCGACCTTAAAAGGCTGTCTAGAAGGGGAATGAAAGTTTTGGAATACAAGAACTTATTGTCAACCATCTGCATTCTAGAAACGGTAAGGAGATGTCTTCCTTTTCCAACATCAAATGGAAATTACCTAAACAGAAGAATGAGGCAGAAGATAAAATATGAGCTCTATTCACAATCAACATAAAAACACTGGACACATTTGGGAGTGATAACTGACCTTGATCAACCAGGATGACATTATTAGCTCATTAGCACAACGTACGCTTACCAAAAATCTTTCACTATGCTTTCATCCCTTTCAACAAATTCATCACAGTAGAGATTAAGATTGGCATGGTTCAAAGATGAAAAGTCCCCTATCTTAATTTCGTATAATTAAAAACCCGAAAAATTGTTAAATGTTAACATATGGAGCAACTATTTCAAAACAACATGTATCACCTTCAAATGGATACCAATACCCACGAGGAAGACCGTTATGGATCAATTCCAATCACTTACATTTTGAAGAAGTTATGTGCAAACAATTCAAACAACAAAATTTATGTAGCTTCAAAGATTCCAATTGAGGACAATTTGACATTATTTGTTTAATGTGTTCATCCTAGAGAAGCAAATTTTCCATCATGAAATTCTTCAAAGATGTCCAATTTAGTACACAATCTTCTAATATTCTGCAATTCTTGCAGTTGAGGTTTATAATCGATGAACTACTACAAAGAAATTTTGGCAAGCTATAGGGTTGGTCATGAACACTCGGATCAACAGTATAACACACATTGAGGCGTAAATCCTCCAGTTTCTTGTTCACAGCATGTTCAATCCAGTTGTCAATTATGGGAAAATAAGACAGACCATCATCATATCTAAACACAAAGTTTAGACTCAACTTTTTAATGGTAAAGCAGCTAATATGGAGAGGTAGTACATTATCCGTTAAGGAAATGAACTTGTGCACTGTCAAGCTATTTGAACGATCATACTCCTCGTTGTCATAAATTATGTTATTGATAGAAGTCCAGAAGTATTGTCAATCTTTAGAGAGAATAGTTGTTCTGAGAGCATTTAGATAACAAAGAAAGAATTTGGATAATAAGAGTATAAGGTAGCTTACTAATCATATCAATTTCTTCATGTTTTGTCTCAATCTTCACTTTTTTCTGACGTGATTTTTCAATAAGCAGACTTTCAGAATTGCTAGATAATTGGTCTTGGTTGCTCATGTTGTTCAAACTGTATTACTATTGCTGCCTAAACAGTAGCAGATCCAAGATTGAAGGCTATGGTGCTCACTTCCTTTAACGTAAAGTTGCTTTCCAAGAAGGGTTTCATTCTAAAAACTTATATTTTTATAGTTTAGTTAGTAAATGAAATATTAAAAATAGAAAAGTGAAAAAACAATAAATCGAAAAGGAAAAAAGAAACAAGCAAATAACAATGAATAGGTATAAAAAGAAGAGTAAAAATAAAAAAAGAAATTCAGTTCACCAGGATTTGAACCCTCAAAGTTGAGGGTATCAATATAAGCTTTAACTTTGCTTTGTGAACCAAAGCACCCATCAGCCTTTTTGTTTAGTGGGTGCTCACGAATTGATTATATCTATTTTTCAGTAGTTTCTATAAGCATATGCAAAATTTCCGTTGGATTTAATGGGTGCTCGAGCACCCGATACTTCCTATGTGGGTCCGCCCCTGTGCCTAAAACTGTGGTGTCAGCAAACCATTCAACGGCACTAAAGTACAGTAGAATTTGTATGTGCAGAATAAAAAGAATTACATCAATTTTTGTTGTTGAAAAAATGAGAGGAAAACGCTCTATTTATAGACAACAACAGATAGTGTAAACATGTGCTTATTGCGTCTTACCGGAAAGGTCACAACCCGTTGGAAAAGTCACAATACTTTGGAATAGTCACAATCATTCGGAATAGTCACTATCTTTTATTAGAAAAATCGCAATTCTTCAGAAAAATCACAACTTTTTAAAAAACTCACAAATCTTCATAAAAGTTATAACTCTTCAATCGGTTTCCATTCACACATTTTAAAATCCAACAGCTCATGGTTGGCATGCTACTTTTCCTTTGTTGAGAAACAACACAGGGCTAAGAAGGGGGGAAATTATTATCATACATTAGTGCTGAGAATAAGTTTACTTGTAATTAGAATTTCTATAGACAATTTTTGTTTTTTTTTTTTTTAATTCTTTCTTTAATGTCCAACTATCAAAGTTAATTATATCCCAATATCACATGACACTGTTTTTTAATGTGATATATATGATATTTTTTAATATATATTTTCTTAAAGAAAAATAGGCATCGGGAAAAGGAAAATGAAGGAGGAGATTACAATTAAGGTGAGGGAATCGAACTCTCACCAATAAAATGAAAATTTAGTAGTCAATGCTACTAAGATTCTCTCATGTAATAGTACACTAGTTTCTAGGAATGTGCTTTGCACGTTTGTCCTTTATCATTATTGTAATTTTTTTTATATTGTTTAAAAGTTAAGTTATAAAATATGAAAAATGGTTAAATAAGAAACTATGTAGTCCACAATATTCGAACTTTAACTCATACAAATCACATATGAGAATCTAAATAAAATATGACTAAGTCATTCTGAAGAAGTATTGAACATGATTTTCTTAATTAATGATAGAACATTTAATTAATTATATTGTGTAATAAATTAATTTAGTGTAGAGACAAAATTATAATTCAACTTTTCACTTTGGTGCTTTCCACTTTTAATAAGATATGATGATGATTAAACTTATTTTAACATGACTTAATACTTTTAAATTATGATTATTTTTATCATGACTATTAATATGAAATATCTTTTTTATGAGATTTTTTATTTTGTTAATATTTAGTGAAGTAATTAATACTTATTAGACTTATTTTAGCATGATTGAATATTTTTAAATTATGATCATTTTTATCATGACTTATTAATATGAAAAATTTATTTTATGGGATTTTTTGTTTTGTCGTATATCTATTGTCATCACTCATTACATATATAAAAAAATCTTCTGACAATAATATACATAATGAGTACTATATATACTAGATACAAAACCCCGGACGAGCCCGGGCCCAATATATATTAGTTTACTTATTTTAATTTATGTGATATAGATAAAACTAGAAGAGTTAATCAAATTTTTAAATATTTTTATTATATTTTTAACGTACTTTTGAAATTATATTTGTGGCACATGTGATATTTTGAGAGTAATTAATTTTTAATATATTTTTTAAAAAATATTTTAAGTTGTTAAATTATTGCGATTTATGTGATAGTTCATCAAAATTTTAATATATTTAAAAAAAATTAAGTACGTAAGTTTAAATAATATACGTTATTTCCCTTGTCCCATTTTATGTGGCACATGTTAAATTTTGAGAGTTAATCAAATTTTTAATATGTTTTTTAAATACTTTAAGTTGTGATTAATAGTACTCTTAATGTAATATATATATATATATATATGCTACTTCCTTTGTCCCAATTTATGTGGCATATGTGAAATTTTGAGAGCTAATCACATTTTAATATGTTCTTCAAATATTTTAAGTTGTTAATTATTGTGATCTATGATACTCTTAATGTAATTTTCAAATAATATATGTTACTCCCTAAGTTTCAATTATGCAGTATAGATTAAATTTTAAGAGCTAACCAAATTTATAATAGGGAAAATTATGCGGTTAAGCAAATTTATTCTACTTAATTACTCATCATAGCTATAGTTTGCTATAATTACCACTCGCGACTAACATTATACATTAACTACGTGATCTGGCCTCGAGTTTGTATAATTAGCCACGTTTGTATAATTCGCCAGATTTGTATAATTCGAAACAAGCAATTCTCCGTTTGATTTGTATTTGTATACGATGGTTTATATTTGTATATGACGATGATTTCTTTTGTTTTTTCAAATTTGTCATCATATACATTCAATATTTTTGTGTATAACTTTTTAAAGTTTATATAAATGTAACGACCTGAACCGTCATTAATTGGAACAAGAAAAATTTGGGGAATTCTAGGCCACCATTCAACCAGGGCGGGATAGGCGAGGCAGAATGTAAATAACGCGAATTATTATTTCCTCTGTCTCCCTAAAATACTTTAATTTGTCATAAAACACCCTAAAAACCCTCCAAGAATTGCTCTGAACTTGGGAAGAAGGGAGAAAGAGAATTCTAGCGTGGGGATGGTGATAGCTTCCGAATTTCCGGTCAAATCCATCGCCCCGTCGTTCGAAAACCAGAAATTATTTGCAAAGTGTCTACAAAAGCTTGGCGTCCAGGTAGGATAGGTTTTACGAATGAGTAGTTATAAATCTGTGTTCACTGCATAATATATATAAATCAACGGTAGGATTTATGTCACGCCCCGAGCCTACACCCTGGGCGGGACTGGCACTAGAGAACCATTGCTGGCCCTAAGCAAACCCTTGGCCTGACTTACTTACTCAGCGAAAGACTTAAATATAAGAAAAAGGATTCAAATGCTAAATAACTCATCTGTCTCAAACTGAACTCATAATGTTTTAGAAATAAACATTTAACTTAGCCAAAATGGCAACTCAACTCTGAACATAAGCCAATAACAAGATAATGACGAATGAACTAACATCTGACTGTCTATCTATGAAGCCTCTAAAACAACTGAGATGGATGTCGGGACAAGCCCCACGACATCCTAATGAACTAATAATAAAACTGAAAGCAATAAAAGGGATCCTCCGGAAAGCAAGAAGGCTCACCACAAGACTCTGAATGCTCAACTAGATCAACGATGCGCTGGATGCCGGTCCTAGTTACCTGTGTCTGTATCATAATATGATGCAGGCCAAATGGCATAAATACATTGAATGTACGAGTATGCGAGGGGAATTCTAAAATAAGACATAAGCTTGAAAGGAACTGAAGAACTTACCTGGCTCAACACAACTCAACATAACTGAACTTATTTCAATATAAAGCAGTTTTAAAGCAAGTGCAATATAAAGAAAAATTGTTTAAAACATGATGTCAACTCTGTATGTATGCAAAGATACATATAACTCTGAAATGCATATAAAAATACAATAAACTGTGTATATGAGAATCAATTACTTCTGTGGGAGTTTCTCTAACCGACAACCATCACGTAAGAGCTATTGTGATGATACAATGTTTTACCTCACGCTGCCAGGCACGTCCTATTCCTTGCCGAGGGTATAGAACTGAAACTACTAAGTGGATCAACTAGTCTATGATAAAAAGAACTAAAAGAATCATCTTAAAAGTATGACCCTTTTATACCCATGGTGGCTACATGGTTTATGGGGGTTGTGAGTTGTCTGAACTCTCCCCCATATCTGTGCTCAATACTACTCCCAAAATATGATACTAGATCTTATGTTTAAAAACATATTTCTTTCTGTAATTTGAGATAATTGCTCAAAAACATAGCTCAAAGGCTATCTTGGAAATCAAAGTTTCCTCTCTTGCTTCATTTAGAAAGCGATTACTCCAGATCAAAGGCACTTTGGAATCAAGGTTTCCTTTCTTGTTTAAATGTGAAAACATTTTAAAACCTTTAGGAATACATAGTCCCCATATACTTTTGAGGAAATGAACTTCAATCTTTACTCTTTACTCTTTACTCAACTTGAACTTTTAGTCTTAAAACAAAGTTAAAAGTATTTGCAAAAGACTTTTTGAAAAGACTCTAAGAACTTTCTAAACTTGGCTCTTAACTTTCCTTGAATTTGAATTTATGTAATTCAAGGTTATGATTCATGTTTCTGGATGATTTTTAGATGTTTAGAAGTCATCTAGAGTAGTTAGAATCAATGGAAAGCGTTAGTACACTTTAAGAGAACTTAAATGGGATAAACGACGAAAAACGAGTGGAAAACGACAATCTGGGCGCGTCCCTGGTGCGCCGCGCCAGCCCCAAGTGACTGGGGCTCATTTCAGGCGTACTTTAGGCTCGTTGGGCCAGACCCTCTGGCGCTATGGGGGTGCGTCGCGCCAGCTTTTCCCTAGGTGAATTCCTGACAAATTTTCTTCTTGTTTTCTGACCTTAGATCCATTTAATCCGATTCTTTTTCTCAATTTTTCTCTAGATTCAGGTACCCAAAACATATACACATGAATCTAACTCAAAGCAACTCAAATAATTAACATTAGACTCTCAAGAACTCCTCAATCTCATCCCAAATTCAAGAACAAAACTTATTCGAGAATACAACTCAAGAACATCAAATTCTAACTCTTTTAGGACTAAAATTGCTGAATTAAACATGTTCGGCATGTGGGTGAATTGACCTAATGCTATGTGATCTCACATAACTCGTAGGGATCACCCCTTAACGAAATCCACAAGCGAAAACCTTACGAACGATGATCTTTGGCTCTTTTCTCCTCTTTTCTCCTCTTGCGTTCTTTCTCCAAAATCCTAACTTTAATTTTCAAAAGTGTAAAATGAATCCTATCAGTTTAGATCCCAATTAATTACCAAAAAACGAAATTAAGTCATGAGGTATGGAAAAGACCATAATGCCCTTCTAAAATCCGGATTGGACATTTCCTTATTTGAACAACCCAATTTCAAATGGGCATATCTCACTCATACAATCTTGGAATCGCGCAAACTTGGCAGCATTGGAAATACTATAACAAGATCTTTCCTACCATATCTGTAAACACACCTAACTCATCTTGAGCTAGAAGTTATGGTCGTTTGAAGTTGAGCAAAAAAACTCAACTTATCCTAACTTAACAAAATTTTCCAAATATTTATTCTTTCCAAAATTTCACTCTTTCTAATTCTAGCTCTTTCTAGTTACGGGGTGTTACAATATCTCCCCCTTGGGAACATTCATCCTAGAATGAGATTACTCTTAGTAGGCTAATGGCGTATCATCAAACATGTAGTTTAAACACCCAATAAGCAAAGCAAAGACAACATGCCAACTTATAAATAAAATGCCAAGAAAAGGATTAGTACTTTAATTTGGAACTTCTCTAGATTCGAAGAGATGTGGATATATCTTCTTCATATCCTCCTCAGCTTCCCAAGTAGCTTCCTCAACAAATTGGTTCCTCGAAAGGACTTTGACTGATGCTACGTCCTTGGTTCTCAACTTGCGAACTTGGCGATCTAGAATCTGAACAGGAATCTCCTCATAAGATAAGCTATCATTGATCCCAATATCTTCAGTTGGTATGATCAATGAAGGATCACCCATGCACTTCTTCAACATAGAGATGTGAAACATCGGATGAACCACAACTCAATCTTGTGGTAGCTCCAACTCATAAGCTACATTACCTACCCTTTTTGATATTCTGTAAGGGCCAATATGCTGGGGACTAAGCTTCCCCTTCTCATGGGTGAAACTTTCAAGTATACCCAATCATCTACTTCAAACTCTAACTCCCTTCTCCTAACATCAGTGTAGGATTTCTGACGACTGTGCACCATTTTCAACCTCTCTTGAATCACTTTCACCTCCCCCATAACTTGATGAACTAAATCTAGTCCTATCAACCCAGCTTCACCAACTTCAAACCATCCAATAAGAGATCTGCATCTTCTCCCATAAAGAGTTTCATAAGGAGCCATTGGGATGCTAGAGTGGTAACTATTGTTGTAAGCAAATTCAATAAGTGGTAGGTGATCATCCCAATTACCCTTGAAATCAATCACACAAGCCCTCAACAGATCCTCTAAGGAATGAATAGTGCGCTCTGCTTGCCCATCTGTCTGAGGATGAAAGGAAGTACATAAGTTCACCTTTGAACCCAAGCCTTTTTGGAATGACTTCCAAAACTGTGCAGTAAATTGCTCACCTTTTTCTGAAATAATGGAGACTGGACCTCCATGAAATGTAACTACTTCTTAAAGATACAACTTAGCATAATCTTTTGCCGAATGAGTAGTCTTTACCTGCAAAAAGTGGGCTGATTTCGTCATTCTATCGACAATCAGCCAAATAAAATCATGTTGCCTGTGTGACCTTGGTAAACCTATGATGAAGTCCATATTAATCATCTCATACTTCCATTTCGGAAGTTCTATATTTTGAGCCATACCGCCGGACCTTTGGTGCTCTACTTTAACTTGTTGGCAATTCAGACACTTAGCAACAAACTCTGCAATGCCCTTTTCATACTATTCCACCAATACACTTCTCTCAAGTCATGATGCATCTTTGTGGAACCCGAATGAATGGAATATCTGGAGCTATGAGCTTTCTCCATGATTCTCTCTTGGAGTTCATCCACCCTTGCTACACACAATCTACCTTGATACCTCAATCACCATCTCCCCCTTGTTCAAAAGCCATAACTTTCTGCTTATGAACATTTGCCTTCAATTCAAGAAAAATTGGGTCTTGGTCTTGTTTCTCCGTAACTTCAGACACTAAAGATAATTAAGCCCCATTCATCACCACAACTCCTCCTTTTGTGGAATCCATTACTGGGACTCCTAAGCGTGCAAGTCTATGCACATCTCTGGCTAGCTCTTTCTTATCTTCCTCAAAATGGGTAGTACTACCCATAGACAATCTGCTCAAGACATGAGTAACAATATTATCCTTACCTGGGTGATAAAGAATACTCATGTCATAATACTTGAGTAATTCTAACCACCTCCTTTGTCTGAGATTAAGCTCTTTTTAAGTAAACACATATTGAAGACTCTTGTGATCAGTGAATACATCTACATGAACACCATACAAATAATGACGCCATATCTTTAAAGCAAATACTACAACAGCCAACTCTAAGTCATGGTTGGGCAATTCTTCTCATGAACTTTCAACTGTCTGGAGGCATAAGCTATAACTTTGCCATTCTGCATTAATACACAACCCAAACCAACTTTAGATGCATCACAATAGACAACAAAGCCTTGCGTACCTTCTGGTAAGGTCAATACTGGGGCAGTAGTCAACCTCTTTTTCAATTCCTGAAAGCTTTTCTCACAAGCTTCATACCATTGAAACTTCACTGTTTTTTGAGTCAACTTGGTCAAAGGAGACAAAATGGATGAGAACCCTTCTACGAACCTTTTATAATAGCTAGCCAAAACCAAGAAACTCCTAATATCAGTTGGATATATGGGTCTAGGCCAATTCTGCACTGCCTCGATTTTCTGAATATCAACTTTAATTCCCTCTCCAAACACAATGTGATCTAAGAATACCACAGACTCAAGACAAAACTCACACTTAGAGAACTTAGCATACAACTCGCTATCTTTTCGAGTCTAGAGAACTATTCTGAGATGACTAGCATGATCTTCTTCATTCTTTGAATAGATTAAAATATCATCAATGAAGACGATAACAAACATATCTAAATAAGCTTTGAATACTTTATTCATAAGGTCCATGAATGCTGCAGGCGCATTGGTCAAACCAAAGGACATGACCAAAAAATTAAAATGACCATAACGGGTTTTGAAAGCTGTTTTTGGAATATCACATTCCCTTGCTCTTAACTGATGGTAGATAGATCTAAGGTCTATCTTAGAGAAACAGGTGGCACCCTGAAGTTGATCGAAAAGATCATCAATCCTTCGAAGAGGATACTTGTTCTTGATTGTAACTTTATTCAATTGGCGGTAATCTATACACATCCTAAGGGAACCATCTTTCTTTCTCACAAATAAGACCGGAGCGCCCCAAGGTGAGACACTTGGTCGAATAAAACCTTTCTCTAGGAGGTCTTTCAACTGCTCTTTAAACTCTTTGACTCTGCTGGTGCCATCCTATATGGAAGAATAGATATAGGACGAGTATTTGGAAGAATATCTATACCGAAGTCTATCTCTCTCTCAGGAGGGACTCCTAGAAGATCATCTAGAAAGACTTCTGGAAACTCTTTTACTATTGAAACTGGTTGAATAAGAGGTATCTCAACACTAGAGTCTTTAACTCGGACTAAGTGACAGACACACCCCTTGGAAACTAACTTCCTTGCGTTTAGGTATGAAATAAAATGATCCTTAGGCATTGCTGAACTAGTTTTCCACTCTAAGATTGGATCATTTGGAAACTGAAACTTTACAACTCGAGTTCAACAATCAACTGAGGCCTAACAGGCATGAAGCCAATCCATACAAAGAATGACATAAAAATCTACCATGTCTAACTCAACTAAATCAGCCACGGTACTCTTGTGATTGACAAAAATAGGACAATCACGATAGACTCTCTATGCTAGAATAGACTCACCAACATGTGTGGAAACACTGAAAGGTTCACTAAGCTGCTCATGAATAACATCAAAATTCATAGCAGCATATTGAGTTACAAAGGATAAACTCGCTCCTGGATCTAGCAAAGTATAAACAGTAAAGTTAAAGACTTGGATCATACCAGTGACAACATCTAGCGAATCCTCTTGCTCTTGGCGACTATTGATAGCAAATAAGCGGTTTGTTCCTCCTCCAATACCGAAAGTATCCCCTCTAGGTGCAGCTCTGTCTGGTGGAGCAACTGAAGAAGATTGGGCTCCATTGCCCCTATTACCCCCTGCATGCTTGTTCTTTGGACACTCGCACATAAAGTGACCATTTTGGCCACACTTGAAGAAACTAGTGAAGCCTTCACGACATGTACCTGAGTGGTTCCTTCCACACTTAGCACATGCATGAGGCTTACTACCCCCTTGTGCTATACTACCCTGAGAATAGGCAGGTTTAGCTCTAAAATTCTAACTATTGAACTCACTTTTGTTCTTAGGTGCAGGTGCACTAGCAGATGATTGAGCAGGTCCTTTCTGCTTATATTGGAAAGAAGATCGGTTTGCATTCCTCTTTTACTGCCTAGATTCATTCCTTGATGTCTTATCCCTCTTATTCTTAAACTTTTCTCTATCCCTCAAGTTGTCCTCCTCAACTTCTTGCACATGGATCATTAGCCTTGCTATGCCCATGTCACCTTTTAGCATTTCTTCCCTGCCTTCTTTGCTTGACAGACGGGACAACCCAACAATAAATAGACTCATTCTACTCCTCATATCCGCAACCATCTCTGTAGCATAACAGGATAGTTGGGTGAACCTCAACCCATACTCATGAATGCTCAAAGAATCTTGCTTAAGTGTAAGGAACTCTCGTACCTTAGTCTCTTTCAGTTCTCGGGGAAATAAACGCCCCAAGAAGGCCTCTTTAAAACAAGCCCAACTCGCAGGTGGTGCATCTTCAGCTCGGTTCTTCTTCCATTGATCGAACCAAATTTTAGCGACACCCTTCATTTGGTATGTAACTAGTTCCACCTTCTCAGTATCAACAACATGCATGACATCAAATACCTTTTGTAGTTCCTCAATAAAGTTCTCTGGATCCTCAGTAGTGCTTGAACCAGTGAAACTTGGAGGGTTCATCCTAAAGAACTCACGAATCCTCGAAGTGCCATCCTCTTCTTGTCGAGCACCTCTTTGTTGCCCAACCTGGTTAGTCACAACTTGCCTCAACATCTAACTTCTCCTTGGGGTTGCACTTCAGGTGCATTGGGTACCCCTTGCTTCTCAACATTACGCCTAGCAGGACAACCTCTGACAACTCTTCATGGAGGCATGATTAAATGCAAAACATGCGCAAACAAGAATTAGAAAGAAACTTTTTAGAGATCAAACTCTAATACACAAAATGAGTGTGAAGGAAGTGAGAAATTTTCCTAAGTGTTGCTGCCTCCTAATTATAGATGTGGCACGCTTCACACCGATAACTAGGACTCTACAGACACGACTTCATAGACTCCCTAGGACTCTTGAACTCTGTGCTCTAATACCAAGTTTGTCACGCCTCGAGCCTACACCCTGAGTGGGACTGGCACTCGAGAACCATTGCTTGCCCTAAGTGAACCCTTGGCCTGACTTACTTACTCAGTGGAAGACTTAAACATAAGAAAAAGGATTCAAATGCTAAATAACTCAACTGTCTCAAACTTAACTCATAATGTTTTAGAAATAAATATTTAACTTAACCAAAATGGCAACTTAACTCTGAACATAAGCCAATAACAAGATAATGACGAATGAACTAACATTTGATTGTCTATCTATGAAGCCTCTGAAACAACTGAGATGGATGTCGAGACAAACCCCAAGACATCCTAATGAACTAATAATAAAATTGAAAGCAATAAAAGGGATCCTCCGAAAAGCAAGAAGGCTCACCACTAGACTCTGAATGCTCAACTAGATCAACGATGCACTGGATGCCGATCCTAGTTAGATGTGTCTGCATCATAATAAGATGTAGGCCAAATGGCATCAATATATTGAATGTATGAGTATGCGAGGGGAATTCTAAAACAAGATATAAGCTTGAAAGGAACTGGAGAACTAACTTAGCTCAACTCAACTTAATATAACTGAACTCATTACAATAGAAATTAGTTTTAAAGCAAGTGCAATATAAAGAAAAGTTGTTTAAAACTTGATGTCAACTCTGTATGTATGAAAAGATACATATAACTCTGAAATATATATAAAAACACAATAAACTGTGTATATAAGAATACAATTACTTCTGTGGGAATTTTTCTAACCGACAACCATTATGTAAGAGCTATTGTGATGATACAACGTTTTGCTTCACGCTGCCAGGGACGTCCTATACCTTGCCGAGGGTATAAAACCTGAACTACTAAGTGGATCCACTAGTCTATGCTAAAAATCACTAAAGGAATCATCTAAAAAGTATGAACCTTTTAAACCCATGGTGACTAGATGGTTTATGAGGGCTGTGAGTTGTTCGAACTGTCCCGCATATCGGTGCTCAATACTACTCCCAAAATATGATACTAGCTCTTATGTTTAAAAACATATTTCTTTCTGTTATTTGAGATAGTTTCTCAAAAACTTAGCTCAAAGTCTATCTTGGAAATCAATGTTTCCTCTTTTGCTTCATTTAGAAAGCGATTACTCTTTTGTGAAAACTAGCTCAAAGGCTCTTTGGAAATCAAGGTTTCCTTTCTTGTTTAAATGTGAAAACATTTTAAACCCTTTGGGAATTTATAATACCCATATAATTTTGAATAAATGAACTTCAATCGTTACTCTTTACTCTTTACTCAACTTTAACTTTAAGTCTTAAAACAAAGTTAAAAGTATTTGCAAAAGACTTCTTGAAAAGACTCTAACAACATTCTGAACATGGCTCCTAACTTTCCTTGAATTTGAATTTATGGAATTAAAGGTTATGATTCATGTTTCTGCATGATTTCTAGATGTTTAGAAGTCATTTAGAGTAGTTAGAATCAATGGAAAGTGTTAGTACACTTTAAGAGGACTTAAATGGGCTAAACGACAAAAAATAGGTGGAAAACGACGATCTGAGCGTGTCCATGATGCGTCACACCAGCCCCAAGTGACTGGAGCTAATTTCAGGCATACTGCAGGCATGTTGCGCCAGCCCTTCTCGTGTTACGGGGGTGTGTCGCGCCAACTTCCCCAGTGATTTCCTGACGAATTTTCTTCTCGTTTTCTGAACTTAAATTGATTTAATCCAATTCTTTTTCTCAAATTCTCTTTAGATTCAGGTACCCAAAATCTATACACAATAATATAACTCAAAGAAACTCTAATAATCAACATTAGACTCTCAAAAACTCCTCAATCTAATCCCAAATTCAAGAACAAAACTTATTCAAGAATACAACTCAAGAACATCAAATTCTAACTCTTTTAGGACGAAAATAGCTGAATTAAACATATGTGGAGCGTAGGTGAATGGACCCAACACTATGTGATCTCACATACCTCATAGGGATTACCCCTTGACGAAATCCACAAGCGAAAACCTTACGAACGATGATCTTTGGCTCTTTTCTCCTCTTCTCTCCTTTTGCGTTCTTTCTCCAAAAACCCTAACTCTAATTTTAAAAAGTGTAAACTGAATCCTATCAGTTTAGACCCCAATTAATTATGCAAAAACGAAATTAAGTCATGGGGTATGGAAAAGACCATAATGCCCTTCTAAAATCCGGATTGGACATTTCCTTATTTGAAGAGCCCAACTTCAAATGGGCATATCTCACTCATACGAACTCAGAATCATGCAAACTCGGCGGCATTGGAAAGATTATTGCAAGATATTTCCTACCATATCTGGAAAGACACCTAACTCATTTTTTTCTAGAAGTTATAATCGTTTGAAGTTGATCAAAAACTCAACTTATCCTAACTGAACAAAATTTTCCAGATTTTTATTCTTTCCAAAATTTCAGTGTTTCTAATTCTAGCTCTTTCTAGTTACGAGGTGTTACAATTTATGCGTAGGACTTCGTTCACCAAACGAAATATGGCAAAATCCTAGGAAGAAGCCTTAGATGATGAACTAGGGCTAGGTATGGTTGAATTAATGCTTACATGATATACGTTGATGGGTAGTTCATTGGGATGGTTGTGATTCTATGATTGGGTGTGGTAGATTGTTCTTGATTCATTGTAATACGTGCATGTATGTGAGCAAAGCTTTTTAATCACACCTAATGTGAATAAGTATGAACGAAGAACTATCTGTTCTGAATCACTCTTGTTGTATGATTGCGTTGATATACATTTTGATTGTGATTCTGAATCGGGTATTGCATTCCGACACACTAACTTGGATCGGTTGCCATGTTTTGGCATAATTATGGGTTCGGTTGCCACGTTTCGGCATAATATTTGGATCGGGTACAACGTTCCCGTATGCTAACAGTTTGGGTTAGGGTTCCATGAGAGGACCAATGATGTGATATGATTGTGTATCTTGCGAAATGTGAAACTGTATTTTGTTCATAGATAATATTTGATGTTGTTTCCCCGGAATTGTATATGATATGATGACCTATTATGTTTGTTCTACTATGTTGACGTCACCCGTTATGTATATTGTTGTTAGAATGAATCGGGGAGGCCAAGGGTTCAGGGGTCATAATAATGGAGAGCAAGGGATGTCCTTAGGTTACAAGGAGATTCGTGGTCGTTAGTTGGGAAGCTTGATCTAATGTACTATGAGGTAAGGGCCGGGTGATAGGAAGAGAAAGAAAGGGTACGTCGTGAGTGTCTAGTCGGATTGTTGGTAGTTGGATTCGTGGACTCTTCTATGCGTTAGGATGCTTTTGGAGGTATTCAAATGTAGCCGCGCATTATACAAATGTAACCATGAATTATACAAATTATTTCCCCCTCTCGCTCGCCTCTCTCAATCTCACTCACCTCTCTGCTCCCTCTCCCAATCTCGTCGCCTCTCTCATCCCTCTCCCAATCTCGCTTGCCATAATGCATATGTATAATATATAATTATCTAACCGATATACATATATAGTTCACCTTTCTCCCACTCTCTTCCATCTCTCGCTCGCCTCTCTCCTCCCTCTCCCAATCTCGCTATCCATATATACAAATACATATGTATAATATACAATTATCCAACCGATATACATATACACTTCACCTTTCTCCCACTCTCCGCCCTCTCTCGCTCACCTCTCTTCTCTGTCTTAGTCTCGCTCACCTCTCTTCTCCCTATAACATGTAGCTACAAATTGTAATTATCAAACTATAGCTATGGAGCGTAGTTAGGCTATTTTGAGTGGCTATATGCGAAAGTTCTTCTTTATAATATTTTAAGTTTATTTTTGGTACTTTTTTTTGTAAATACATAACATATGAAAATAAACATACTAAAATAATTTTTTTCTTATCTTAAAAAATAACAATAAAATAAAAATGGATAAAATAAAACATATGAATAGGGGAAGTTGAGGAGAAGGGAAACCCAGTCTATTGATCGGCCGACCATAAGCTCCTCAACATTCACATTTATAATATATAGTACGGAAAATGGTCAAAAATATCATTGGATTATTTGAAAAGATTTAAATATATAACTCATTCACCTATTGGGCTAAAAATACCCGGCAATCCTCCTTTTTGGTCCATTTCTATCCTTGAATCTAACACCATTTTTTAAAAAACTATTATTATTTATTACGTGACATTTTCTTATTGGAAAAAACTAAATCCCAACCCATTTAATTTTCTTCTATTCCCTCCAATCCATTCCAATGCTCCATAACCCAAATCCAATTAGAAGAACTCTAGTTTCTGCATACAATACTATTTGATTGGTTGTCTCAACCTGAAATAGAATCTCCATTTTCCTTATAATTTGAAGAAGATGAAGAATGCAACTGATAATTCGTATCCTGTCGATGATAGTCTTGAGGGTATTTTATCAAGATTACCAGTTAAAACTCTGTTGCGATTGAAGTGCTTATGTAAGCGCTACTGCGCTTTGATTTCAACCTCCTAGTTTATCTCTCTGCATCTCAAGACGTTTAATTCAGAACCTTATAACCATTGTATCCTTGTTCAGACTGGGTACAAATATCGTTTGATCCGTATATAAAATCCTGGCTACTTGATAAAGCTTAATGAACCATGTATGTCCAATTATAATGTTGTAGGTTCAATCAATTTACTACTACAGGTTCTCGTAAATTGATTTGCCCCTTCCATAAATCAATTCAAGATGTTCCCTCCTATGCACAATATGAACTGTCAAATGACACACTACATTGATGTTAGTATGGGTTTTGTATATGAAAAAGATTCTGATGAATACAAGGTCATGAGGGTTCTAAGCTATAAAATAGGTTGTCCATCGACTATACTTCAGGTTTACTCAACCAAATTGGAATCTTGGAAAGTATGGATTCTTTTATATGTTCCTATTTAGTTGCTCATGACTATACCAATATCAAAAGTTTGCTTGGGGTCAGTTGTGACTCAAAGCACCGTGCTACGACTAGGGGTAGTCTCGGGTCATAACAATAACTTTTTGTTTTACTATAATCACTCGTGTTAGTTTCAGTTCTCTTGTTTCTCCCTATAGACTATATACTACTAGTTATTTCTGGATTCACCATTGATTATTCCTATGCATATTCTATTATAAAAGTTAGCTAAATTTCATAAACGTTTTTGGTGCTAAAATGGCTTTCCCTCCTTTTTTTTAAGGTGTTTGGTATCTGCATTGGAGCCTAACTAATTCTTTGCCTCGAGTAGGGGGGCATTCCGGGGGAGGGGGGGTGGGTAACTCTTCATTCTCCAACCAAAGATTTTTCTATATCAAGTTGAAATGCCTTAAACGGATGTGTGGTAATAGGTAAAACCCGAAGCCATCCTTGTTGGGGGAGATGCCAACCAACTCTCACTCTCGTTTATACGAGCACAATTCTTAGGTTAAGGGATGAGCAACTAATTATTTTGTGCTAATTAATGGCTGGCATATAATTAAGTTTTAATTACTTTAATCAATGGAAGCTACATATTTATGTTTTTAATCGCTTCATTTGGATACAATATTAAATCTACGACTTCTACATCACCTCCTGAATGTAACTTGTAACTTCATCAAATGATATTTCTTCATTAAAAAGGGACTAAAGATATTACTTGGCTAGACAACTAACCAATCAATATATGAATTATAGTATTATGTGTCTTTATAGAGTTTCAAACATCTCATAGAAAACATTGTAATGAACTGGTCGTAAGGAAATAATTGCACTTGTTGGAAAAGCTAACAAATTCTTCTTCAGATTTGATGTATTAGTAGAACAACTGTTGCATTCCTTATGTAGTGGCACTATAACTAGTTTCTCTAGATTTATTGCATGCTCAAGTAAGAACTTCAAGAATTGATCAAGCTTTGTTGTGTTAGATGTAAGCGTACCACCACATAATGGCATAACCTTGACATTCTTCAAATTATGTTAGGAAACTTTGAATATGTTTTCTTCAAAGGAGAGGTACTTCTTGTCTTCCAACAAATAAATGTCTTTGTCTTCATACTATAGATACCAAAGAAGGACAAATCAGGTTAGTCGTTGAGGCTGTAGGGGATCAATATACATTTGACATAAAGAAATGAATAGAAAACATACCGTCATATCAGGAAATATCATCAAATTTTTCAACTTAGGAGTCGACCTTAAGAGGTTGTCTAGTAGGAGGAATGAAAGTTTTGAAATATAAGAACTTATTGTCAACTATCTGCATTCGAGCAACGGTAAGGAGATGTCTTCCTCTTCCAACATCAAATTGGAAATCACCTAAACAAAAGAATGAGGCAGAATATAAAACATGAGCTCTATTCACAATCAACATAAAAATACTGGACACATTTGGGACTGATAATTGACCTTGATCAACCAGGATGGCAGTATTAGCTCATTAGCACAACAGGCGCTTACCAAAAGATCTTCCACTATATTTTCATCACAGTAGAGATCAAGATTGGCATGGTTCAAACATGAAAATTCCTCAGCTTAATTCTCGTATCATTAAAAACCCTAGAAATAGTTAAATGTTCAACATATGGAGCAACAATTTCAAAGCAACATGTATCACCTTCGAATGAATACCAATCCCCGCGAGGATGACCGTGATGGATCAATTCCAGTCGCCTACATTTTGGAGAAGTCATGTGCAAACGATTAAAACCACAAAAAGTCATGTAGCTTCAAAGATTCCAATTGAGGACAATTTAACATTATTTGTTTAATGTGTTTATCTCGGAGAAACAAATCTTCCAGCATTAAACTCTTCATAGATGTCCAATTTAGTACACAATCTTCTAATATTCTACAATTCTCGCAGTTGAGTTTTAGAATCGATGAACTACTACAGAGAACTTCTGGTAAGCTATAAGGTTGGTCATGCTCCGTCGGATCAACAATATACCGTATATTCATGCGTAAATCCTCCACTTTTTTTTTCACAGCAAATTCAAGCCACTTGTCAATTTTGGGAAAATAAGACAGGCCATCATCATATATGAACACAAAGTTTAGATTCAACTTTTTAATGCTAGAACAACTAAGGAGAGGTAGTACATTATCCGTTAAGGAAATGATTTTGTGCACTGTCAAGTTATCTGAACGACCATACTTTTCTTCATAAATAATGTTGTCGACACAAGTCCAGAAGTATTGCCAATGCTTAGAGAGAATAGTTGTTCTGAACTCATATGTTATGGACAATCGAGATAGAATTTGAACAATAAGAGCGTCAGGTAGTTGACTGATCCTATAAATATCTTCACATTCTATCTTAATCTTTGCTTTTTCTTGAGGTAAGTTTTCAATAAGCAGACTTTCTGAGTTGCCAGAGAATTGGTCTTGGTTGCTCATGTTGTTCAAACTGTATTCCTTTGGCTACCGGAAATCACAGTGTCAGCGAACCACTCTACCGTAAATATGTTGTTGAAAAATAAGAGGTGTGACCTTGGAAATGTGGAAATCCTTTGAAATAGTCACAACCTTTTTGAAAAGTCACCACCTTTTGGAAAAGTCGTAATTCTTCAAAAAAATCACATCTCTTAATAAAAGATACTTCTCTTTTGTTGAGAAACAACACAGGGCTAAGAAAGAGGGGGGGGGGGGGATTTTCAGACATCAATACTGAGAATAAGTTTACTTGTAATTATAATTTCTATAGACAATTTCCGTGTCTTTTTTGTTTATTCTTTCTTTAATTTCCAACTAACAAAGTTATATCACATGACACTATTTTTTATAATGTGATAATATATGATATTTTTTAATATATTTTTGTTTTTTAAAAAAAGGGTTGGGAAAGGAAAAAAATGAAGGAGGAGATTACAATTAAGGTGAGGAATCAAACTATCTCACAAATAAAGTGAAAATTTAGTAGTCAATGCTACTAAGATTATCCCATGTAATAGTAATGATTACAATTTCCGGTGGTTTAAACCATATTCAAACCATAAAAAGAGAAATAAGGTATTTTATGTAAACTAAATTATTCATCAAAATCTAAACACACAACTTAAGAAATGAAAGGATAAAGGATACATACACAAGGTAGCTGGACTTTGGTTGCCATTTCAAAATCTTGATTTTTTTTGGTTGTATGTATATTTTCATGAAAGGGATAATGCCACAGTACTTATATATATAGTAGCCATGGAGTTGACCATTTAATTTTTATTTTTTTGGTCAGAATGCTAAAATGATCATTGACGTAATAGTTTACTTCTTAAATATTTGAAAAAGATATACACCCTCGTTTCCATTTTGTCACACCTACTTTCCTTTTGAATCCATTTAAAATATAATCATTGTTTTTCTTTTTCTATATTTGAAAGCTAGATATGTCAGATTCCCAAAAATTGGCACGATGATAATTTTGAAAACTCATGAAAATGCACGTATTAGGCCCTAAACAAATAAAATTTGTATTGTTTACCCTATTAAATTCAATAATGTTGAAAGTAAAAATCATGGGATAATTAACATTTAATAAATTTGACCAATAAACTACAGTAGAAAAATACATTCAACCTTTTCCTCTTTTTAAAGTGGCCAAACAAAGTTATAAAGTGAATTTATAAGTAACATGTGTCACTATTAAACAGTTACCTCTTGGATTCAATTTCCAAAGTCCTTGTTAAACCATGTGGTCAGGCTATTCCTAGAAAAATCATGTGTTACTTTCCAAGGGCTATTTTGTTATTTTACTAAACCCATGGAAATGAAATATCTCTTCATGTTTTTTCTACCTTCCCACCTAGAAATTTTCTCCTTTATAAGTTCCCAAATGGCCTAATGGTTTCTCTTCACTAAAACTTTCATTGAGGTTTTCTTTTTCCATTTTATAATTTTTTAGTTTGAAATTCAATAGCTTTCTCAGTTTTTAGGTTTCGCTAAAATGGAGAAAGCTGAAGAAAACATACGAACTTCAAAAGTAGAGAATGAAAATGTGGAACTGAATTTAGGGCTTTCATTGAATGGTAATTTTGATGTTCACTAAAACAAATGAATCTTTTTTAGTGAATAACTAATGAAAAATATTCTTTGATGTTTTCAGGTGGATCGCAAGGAAGTGTTGCTTCAAGTCCCAACAACCACCTACTCAAGGTATCAAAATTTTGCGAATTGATTTATATAGCAAGTCAATTTGTATTTGCATCAAAATTAAAGTAGGAAATATTTTTTTTTCCTTTAGTTCTCGATGTGAAATCATCTTTCGTTGAACATAAATCACCGGTGTATTCAGGAAATTATATTGCTAAAGGGAAGATTAAAAACTTCATGCTCAACCATATGACTTTTGTTTCCACAAGAGGTAAAGGACCAAATGGAAAGAAGACTGAAGGATTGTTATACCTGTGTAACAAGAAAGATGAAGTGGAGATAGTTTTTCTTTGTCATGGTGATCTTCTAAATGCAGCTGAATTTGTCGAACACGCTAGTGGATGTTATGTAGAGCACCCTTTAAACCATATATTTATTGATGGAGAATAGATTAAGCATCATTGTTATTGATGTTATTTGATGTTTTCTTTTGTTTTTGTACCGAATAAATTCAATGGCTATTGCCCGAAAAGGCATTAGCTTTTTTATCGTTGTTATTGCATCGTTCCTTTTGTTGTTGTACCCACTAAAGTTCTTCCAGTCAATGTTATATTAAGGCTATTTTCCAATGATTTGAGTTATTTATTTCTATGTGATGCTTATTTTTTTTAAGCTTAATTAATTCGAAGCAAGTGATAGTTTCTATTCTACATAAATACTGATCCCTTACTCTTTTTTTTTAAATATTCAATCTCAAGCCATTAAACTAAATGAACCTATTTTTTAAAAAACATTACGCTTGTTCCTCAACATGAGAGAGGAAAAGAGAGTTACATGCGAGTGAATATCACCGGGCTAATATCATCTATCTTAACTCGTCTAAATGTTGTAAAATATTTCATTTTTTAATTATTTCTATTCGATTATGTGTAGTTTTGTTAAGATTTGCTATCAACTGATTTTTTTTAAGCAACTCCCCTAGGCAATGTGTGCCTAGGGATAATTTTATTAATAAAGAAAAAAGGATCTCAATGAGAAAAGTACAAGCAAGGGGGGCTAGGTCTTACCTTACTAATCTTAATGAGGTAATGAACCTTTACTAATTAACAAGAATGAAAAAAATAAGAGTTAGAGAAAACTAGACATTCTATGATCATTATAGAGTTTATAATACACTTTGTGATGATACTACAAATGAGGATGCTTAAGAAATGTAAAAAATAAAAAATCTAAGAATAAAACTGAGTCATCAACCTCAATATTCATTTAAGATATGTAAAAATTAAAAGAGATGGATTGCTCGTGTAAAGTAACCTGAAGTATTTCCCTCTTGTTTCTTCGTCAAAATTTTCCAACAAAACTTAATAGTTCTTCACTTCTTTTTGGATTTACTGGATCGTGTTGTTGTTGAAACTGTCATATGATTTTGCTTTGCCAGTCGCATTGGTAGGTGCCTTGGAATAAATTCCTTAGTAACCTTACCATCCCAACTATGTTGCTTTTCATGTTTCTTATTTTTGTTTTTGTTGCTTCCACTTCTTTGTTGCCTAGGTGAGAGATCTCCATCCTTGGATACCTTATCAAATGATATGTCTAGCATCTCATCCTCATCATCCTCATCAAACTTTTCAATGCCCAAGTCACTAGCATAAGTTGTAGTTGGACTAAGTCTTGAAACTCCAGTTTTTGGCTCATGGATTTTTTCCAATACCTTGGTGGTAATGGTCAAGATTTTTTTGGAGTTATCAATTGTCACTGCCATAGATGGATTTGCCTTACTTGAAGGCACAAATATGGGTGTTTGAGGACTTAACTTACTCCTTGCAGGTGCAAAAATATGTTCTTCTTCCTCAACTAAATTTGCCCATCTAGAAGCACTTGTTTCATTCCCCAAACTCTTGTCATTTCTTTTGGAGATTGACTGTTGTCCAAATATTTGCTCTCCAAGAGACTCCAATGATGGAGAATTAGGAACATCATGATTCGAGGTGTTGATTGTTTCCATAGGTGGTTTGACCATTGGGTTTTCTTCAACATTGCGGCATGTGACTCCTTGATTATTCCAGTTGTTTCTGGATTAGAAACTTGAAGAATTTGAGTGGACAATGCATGGAGCTCTTGATCGCAATTGATCATTAAGGCATCAAAGGTGTTAGAGCACACAACCTTCCCTGATACTTTATTTTCACAATTTATCGTTTGGTCCTTATATGTTGGGTTAGTGCAATCTAGGTGTTGTAGTTTGATGTTACCCGGAGAAAACATTTTGCTTGGTACTTAGTCTAGCGTCCCTTATCATTGTCCTTCAAAGTGATGTCATGATCACATGTACCACCAGATTCAAAAATTTGATCCAAAATCTCTTCACACTGCTGCATCTTATTAGCCTGGACAAAATCATCAATCGTGGCCAAACTAGGATCTTTCTAGATAAAACACCAACAGTAGGTAGTTTAGGATTCAAAACTAGACTAGACTCCAAATTAATCATAGGAACCACCGAATCACTAGTAACACTTTCCTTTGAACCCAAAACCAAAGTCTGCGAGACCGTAGCTAAGGTGCAATTTAGTGTAACTGTAGTATTAAGAGTATCATCTTGAACACAACTATCTACAACTCGATCTCCATTATTTTTAATGGATTCTACCATTGCTATTTCATTATTATTTGCATCTGCAACTCGAGTATTATCATCAATACTTTGATCTATGTTTTCCAGTCCCCTCTTCTCATTTAAAATTTGTCGCAAATCACCTTGAAATTTCTCACCATTGAATTGTTCATATCCAACCACTTCATTATCTTTGTGATTGCTATCTTGATTCCTTTTCAAAATCAATCGATAGCTTTTTTCATCGTGACCTTGATGTTTACAAAGGTTACAATATAAAGTTAAATTATCATAAACAAATTCCTGAAAAACCTCTTGAATCTTACACGGTTTGCTCGTCCAAATACTGTAGACGCATCCTCTAAGGCAGATTGTCCATAAGATCGAGTATCACCTTCACCCTAGTAGTGCTAGGCCTTGTCTTGTCTTGTGTTGCCTTGTTGATTTCTATTGGCCTTCCAACCGCTGATGCCATCGACAACAAGGATCCTTGGCAAATAAATATGGTGATAATCAGGGCAGCGAAATCCACACCGTGGCCATTGAAGTTTCTTCTCTTGAATTGAAATCTATTGTCCAAGGAAATATCCAATAAAGATGTTGTTATCCATGGAAAGGCAAAAAGCTTACCGATTTTGATAGAGCAACCACATAATCTTCATATTGTTCTATCCCAAGTAGAATATGTCTACGAGCAAGTAAACCAACTAAACAGTTTCTTTTGATGCCCAAGTGTTTAGGTAAAACTGTTTGCAAATCCTTCACTTCTAGTGTATCAGATGAGAACTTAATAATTACAGCTTGATGCAATCCTTCTTCCTTTGCGAAAACCTGGCGTTCTCCCATTGTGAATTGAATTGTAGGCTCTCCATGTACATATTGATCTATTTCAACTGGATTTTTGGGCAGCTTGATTTGTGGTTAATCAAGTAGCAAAGGATGTTTGTTGATTAGGATTAGCGTTTGTCTCTCCCACAACCAAAGGTTGGGGAGAGATGTGCGCAAACATGGCTGCTGCTAGGGTTTACGGTCCGTTGTTCTCGTAGCAGCCTTTCTCAAAATCCCGTAGTTGGCTATCAACTGCTAGCTTTAAGGGTTTCTAATTTTATTTCCCGAGTTAGAATTTCTATTTCTTGCTAAATCTGACAATTATTTGTTAATATATGTGTTATCCCTCTTTGATTATGTGTATTTTTTTTCTACTTGGAAGAATTGTAGTATTTATGTGTTGATTAAAATTTGGGGGATAGCTTTTTGAAGGGTTTTTAGTTATTTTTTGACTTAGAATTTTTATTTGTTGATAAATCTTGAAAACACTTGTTAAAATACCTTATATTTAGTTGTTTTATTTATGTGTTAGGTTTGGTGTTAACTATTTTAGATTTTTCTAAGTTTATTCATAGAAATTAGAATTTTCATTTCTTGTTAAATCTAACAATTATGTGTTAATACTGTTATTAATTGCATATTGTGTTGCGTTGTTTCTCTCTCTCTCTCTTTTCCCATATGTGACTGATTTTTATGGATTTTTGAGTTCTAATAAATTTATATTTTAGGCTATAGGGATAAAATTTTACATTTTATGGTATAAGGATAGAATTTTACGTAGGCAATTTAGGGCATGGATGAACTGACTGAGAGTACTATATTAATATTTTTATTGTGACATAGATTTCATTTCTTGATTCCTTATTTAAAAGCTGAATGTATTTGCTCTGAATATTTTTCAAAATGTGATCCAAATTTTATATTCTTGTGCCCTAAAAAAAGTAGAAATGAGAGACGTGTAAGTGAACCTACTCATCAAGTTTTCATTTTATTCTTTTATAAAGTCAATAGAGCATATTATACATTTATTTTTATTTATTTCCTCTGTTAAATAAACTTAATAAATATATCTTAATTCTAGGATCTTTCTCAAATGTGTGATCTCACATTAAATTACCACTATGATTAATTTTCTTTTATTTTTTGACTAGTAAAATTATCCGGGCCTCGCGCGGGAGTTCAATATGAAGGAATTTATAAAATAATACTTAAAACCTATCAGTCATTAAAACTAAAACATTATATTATCTTACACACAAGATTACGTAGTAACATACATTAATAATGTAAAGGAAAATGATAATTACAACATCTTTTCATTTATGCTTCAATCAATCATCTTTAATTTGATTTTATAATTTATCCTTTTGCTTCCATGAAGTGTTACTATTTGATATTTTTGGGGAATCAAATGTACATTAACCTGAGATATTAAATTTTCTAATAAATAAATAATCATCGGTGAAGGGATAAATAAATTTTAAAGGGCTGAAAAAAGTGAACAAATATTCTAATTCTTACCTGTAGAAAGTTCAGCCCTACCTTTTGCTTTACGTATATCATTTTAAAGTTCTCCATTTAAATGTATCATATGTAATTCTTAAAATGGAAAACTAAAGGGAGAATGAATCATATTGGACAACAATTCAACTTATTATATATACTTGAAAGAGAAAAATATTGCACAAAACTATTCAGCTTGTTTGGGTGTTTTTTAAAATCAACATACCAGAGTGATGGATTTCAATTTGAAACTACACTTCTATTCCATTCGCAATGTCGAGAAACACATTTATTACTTCAAGAGAAATATTTACAATTTGCAGTAAATTTGAGAATCTGTCCATATTTCATATTGAATATGAGCAATTAATTTATTGTGCAGTTATCTATATCTTTGGGATTAAAAGAGGCTGCAGTCTAGTCATATATTCCTTTAGATGTCATCCGGCACATCCTTGAACCCAAGTCAAAAATTTATTAATTCTTGTCTTCTTTTCGTGGTTCACTTCTATCACGACCCAGACCATCATGATTGGCACCCACACTAACTCTTCGGTGGGAGAACCACTACTACAACCCAAACCAAGCAACTAAAGCAAAAACTAAGGCATTTAAGTCAAATACTAAGGAAAGAAAATAGAGTTCCCATAAAATCCAACAAAATCTAATAACAAACTAAACAATGCGATAGAAAAACCTAGAACCTGAAAGTCAATGTACCAAAACATCTAACAATGAACCAAGTCTAAACAAGAAGGGATGCAACCCTAATCTAATGAACTAATCAACTAACTAGAAAAAATGTCTAAGTCTGAAAATGGTGGACATAGACGAAAGAGAATCCCATGGCATCCCGGAAGAATTGGCTCACCCTTGAATTCGAAGCGACGATCACTGATCTTCTAAGTGAGGTATGCCAATAGCCGCTTGAAGATACCCTATACTCAACAAAGAAAGAGTAAGGGCAATATTAGTACAAAACCACAATGTACTGGTAGGATCACGCGGCTATCCCACTAGTGCAACATAAACAAGTCAAGAGAACAATATAATCACATGCATATATATCGAACATATACAATATCATAAACATTTACGAACAACGAACAACTTCACATTTTATATCACATCATTGGTCCTCTCATGGAGCCCAAACCCAAACAGTTAACATATCGAAACGCGGTACCCGATCCAATAGTTATGCAGAAACATGGCAACGCTCCCATAGTTATGCCGGAAGTGGCAACCGATCCAAGTTAGTTATGTCGAAACGTGGCAATTGATCCATTCAACACACCATAATCACAATCACAAGTATACCTTCAAGATCATACATTTAAGTCATGATTCATGGCAATCATCATTCATCTATCTCATTTACAACAAGTGTGATCAACATTGCAACATTCATATACATACAAGTATCATAATAAAGCAAGAACAAGTGTACATCACATAATCATATAATCACAACCATCACCTACCTCGAAACAAGCTTGAAACCCTAAGGAACTTGATCTTTCCCTTTCTGGATTCATTCCGTTTTTTCTTGGTCTACAAACAATTATAACAACATGGCAATCAACAATTAATCGCTAATCACCTGAAACTATAACAATTCTATGAATCCTAGATCAAACCCATGATCCCAATTATCCAAATTAGGGTTGGTTCAATCATAGAATCTACAACAAAACCCTCCCACATCACTATTCACCTATTCTATTACATTCTACGGATCGAAAAATGGATTCGGGGAGTGAAAACCTTACCTTTAGCCTCAAGAAAGGTGAAAAATGAGTAGGAGTCGCCTGGGGTTCTGTCACACCCCGAGCCTACACCCTGGATGTGGCCGGCCCTCGAGAACCATTGCTGGCCCCAAGCGAACCCTTGGTCTGGCTTACTTACTCAGCGGAAGACTTAAAACATTATTATAATGATCAAATGCACTTTACTAAACTGTTTAATAAAATAACTAAGAATGTTTAGAAGTCAGACATTCAACTTGGCCAAAATGGCAACTCAAGTCTTAACATACGAAAATGATAATGTAAAGACAACTGAAGTACTAACTGTCTGACTGTCTATGAAGCCTTTAAATCAAAGAGAGATGTTGGGACAAGACCCCCAATCATCCTAACAATGAAATACTGAAAACAAGGTAAAAGGAGTCCTCTGAAATGCAAAAAGGCTCACCAATTGACTCTGAGTGCTCAACTAGATCAACGAGGAGCTGGATGATGATCCTGGTTACTTGTGTCTGCATCATAATAAGATGCAGGCCAACTGGCATAAGCACATTGAATGTCTGAGTGTGCGAGTCGGAATGCTAAACATAACTTAAGCTTGAAAAGAATCAGAAAGAAACACTTACCTTGGCTTTACTCAACTTCTGAATAACTTAACTCATTATAAACAATAAAACACATGCAATATATAGAAAGCTTTTAAAACAGTAGCAAAAAACTTAGTTCATTAAATAAAATGGAATAACAAGCTCAACTTTACTCATATAATTAAGTAATATAGTTTATGTGGGAGTTTCTCTAGCCGACAACAACCACTATGAGCCTAAGTGGTGATACAACGTCTTACCCACGCTGCCAGAACTGTCCTATACTTTTCCGTCATATAGAAAGCTTAACTTAGTGGATCCACTAGTCTATGCTAAAATCATCTTAAGGAGTCATCTAAAAAGTATGATTCTTTACTGCCCATGATGGCTACATGGTTTATGGAGACTTGAGTTAATATGAACTCGTATCCCCATATCGGTGCTCAATACTACTCCCAAAATATACTTAGGTCATATTTTTTAAAAACAAACTTCTTTCTTTGGTTTAAGATAATTACTCAATACTTAGCTTAAAAGCTCTCTTGGAATCGGTGTTCCATTTCTTGATCCAATGTGAAAAACATTTTAAACTCTTGGGAATACTTAGTTCCCCTATAGCTTGTTGACAAATGAACCCAACTCTTTGCTCTTTGCTCTTTGTTTAACTCGAAACTAAAGTCTTAAAACAAAGTTAAAACATTTGTGAAAAACTTTTGAAAACTTTATAAACTTCTCTTAACTTGACTCTTAACTTCACTTGACTTGACTCTTAACTTTACTTGACTTGACTCTTAACTTTACTTGAATTGAATTGTGGATTCAAGGATTGTGATTTGTGATAAGAAAGATCTCATGATGTTTAGGAGTGTTTGAAGATAGCTAAACGTGAGAAAAGATCACGAAATCACCGTCATGGAACAAGTCCACGACATGGAGTTGAATTAAAATATTTGTTCGCGAAATTAAATTTTGAGATAGAAGAGTCCACGTCCTAACCGCGATGCGGAGCAAATTTTTGATCACTGGGGGAGCAAGTCCGCGACGCGGACTTGCGTGCCAAATCCCACTCGACTTTTTCCCTCTTCGTATTCTAGCCCCAATTCCCCTAATGTGGACTATTGTTCTCAAATTCATTTTAGATTTCGACACCCAACATATGTACTCAAAACAACTCTAAAACTCAACTTAAAGATCTCAGAAACTCCTCAATTCAGCCCAATTCAAGAACGACATTCAAATTCAAGAATACATGTCAGGAACATTTAAGGATGAATTTCGCTAAACTAAGCATGTTTGGCACGTGGGTAAACGAATCCAACGCTATGAAAAACTTACATACCTTGTAGGATCAAATCCTTGGCGAAATCCACAACCAAAATCGATCGTTCTTGGCGAATCTTTCTTTCCTCTTCTCCTTTCTCTTCTTCTCTCTTTTCTCCAAGCCCTAGCATGAAACTTCAACTTTTCTATACTGGTTAAAATCTGATTTTTACCCAATTAACTCCTAAAAATGAATTAGAATAATTAGGTAAGGAAAAGACTAAACTACCCTTCCAAAAATCCGGACAAGACTTTTCTTATTCAAACAACCCAACTTCCGAAGGGAATAACTTAGTAATACGAACTCGGAATCGCGCAAACTCAGCGGCGTTGGAAAGTTTATTCCAAGATATTTCCAACCATGTCTGGAATTACACCTAAATCATCATGAGTTAGGAGTTATGGCCGTTTGAAGTTGACAAAAACTCAACTTATTCTAACTTAACAAAATTTCCAGATTTTCATTCTTTCCAAAAATGACTATTTCCAATTATTAGCTTCTTCCTAGTTATTTCAAATTGCGAGATGTTACAATATATCCCCCTAAGGATCATTCATCCTCGAATGAGATTACTCTTACTAGGTTAAGGGTGGTAAGATCAAGTTCAAACACCCAACAAGCAAATGCAAACAAACAACATGCTCATTCATAATTTAAAGAGTACTAAGAAGAGAATTAGTACCTTGATCTGCACTTTCTCCGGATTCAAAGAGATGTGGATATATCTTTTTCATATTCTCCTCAGCTTCCTAAGTAGCTTCCTCAACAAATTGGTTCCTCCAAAGGACTTTGACTGATGCTACCTCTTTTGTTCTCAACTTGCGAAATTGGCGATCTAGAATTTGAACCGGAATCTCTTCATAAGATAAACTATCCTTGATCCCAATATCTTCAGTTGGTATGATAAATGAAGGATCACCCATGCACTTTTTCAATATGAAGATGTGGAAAAACGGATGAACTGCAGCTAAATATTTTGGTAGCTCCAACTCATAAACTACTTTGCCAATCCTCTTGGCTATTCAATAAGGTCCAATATACCGGGGACTAAGTTTCCCCTTATTACCAAATCTCATAACACTCTTCATGGGTGAAACTTTAAGATATACCCAATCATCTACTTCAAACTCTAACTCCCTTCTCCTAACATCAATGTAGGATTTCTGACGACTCTGTGCCGTTTTCAACCTCTTTTGAATCACTTTCACCTTCTCAATGGCTTGATGAACTAGATCTGGTCCTATGAACCCTGCTTCACCAACTTCAAACCATCCAATAGGAGATCTGTACCTCCTGCCATAAAGAGCTTCATAAGGAGCCATTTGGATGCTCGAGTGGTAACTATTGTTGTAAGCAAACTCAATAAGAGGTAGATGATCATCCCAATTACCTTTGAAATCAATCACACAATCCCTCAACATATCCTCTAAGGACAGAATAGTGCGCTCTGCTTGACCATCTGTCTGAGGATGAAAAGCTACTCAGGTTCACCTTTGAACCCAAGCCTTTCTGGGATGACTTCAAAAATCGTGCAGTAAATTGTGCACCCCTATCTGATATAATCGAAACATGGACTCCATGAAGTCTTACCACCTCCTGAATAAATAACCTAACATAATCTTTTCCTGAATGGGTAGTCTTTACCGGTAAAAAGTGGGATGATTTGGTCATTCGATCCATAATCACCCATATAGAATCATGTTGCCTGCAAGACCCTAGCAAACCTGTGATGAAATCCATGTTTATCATCTCCCACTTTCATTTCAGAAGTTCTATATTTTGAGCCAAACCACTAGGCCTTTGATGCTCCACTTTAACTTGTTGACAATTCGGACACTTAGCAACAAACTCTGCAATCCCCTTCTTCATGCTACTCCACCAATAAACTTCTCTCAAATCACAATACATCTTTGTGGAACCCGGATGAATGGAATATCAAAATCTATGAGCTTTCTCCATGATCCTCTCTTGGAGTCCATCCACCATTGGTACACACAATCTACCTTGATATCTCAATACGCCATCTCCCCCTTGTTCAAAATCTAATACTTTTTGCTTATGAAAATTTGCCTTCTTAAGCATAATACAATCTTGGTCTTGCTTTTGTTTCACTTCTGACACTAACGAAGATTCAGCCCCATTCATCACCACTACTCTTCCTTCTATGGAATCCCTCAATCGAACTCCTAAGCGTGCAAATCTATGCACATCTTTCGCTAACTCTCTCCTTTCTTCCTCAACATGGGCGGTACTACCGATAGAAAACGTACTCAAAGCATCAGCAACAACATTAGCCTTACCTGGGTGATAAAGAATACTCATATCATAATCCTTAAATAATTCTAGCCACCGCCTCTATCTGAGATTAAGCTCTTTCTGAGTAAACACATACTGAAGGCTCTTGTGATTGGTGAATACATCTACATTAACACTTACAAATAATGACGCCATATATTCAAAGCAAATAGTACAGCAGCCAACTCTAAGTCATGGGTTGGGTAATTCTTCTCATGAACTTTCAACTTTCTGGAGACATAAGCTATAACCTTGACATTCTGCATTAATATGCAACCCAAACCAACTCTAGACGCATCATAATACACCACAAAACCTTGAGTACCTTCTGGTAAGATCAAAACAGGAGCAGTAGTCAACCTCTTTTTAAATTCCTGAAAGTTTTTCTCAAAAGCTTCAGACCATTGAAACTTTACTGTTTTCTGAGTTAACTTGGTCAAAGGGGACAAAATAGATAAGAACCCCTCTACGAACCTTCTATAATATCCAGCCAAGCCCAAGAAACTCCTAATATCAGTTGGAGATATAGGTCTAGGCCAACTCTGCACTGCCTCTATCTTTTGGGTATCAACTCTAATTCCATCACTGGAAAATATATGACCCAAAAATGTCACATACTCAAGCCAAAACTCATATTTAGAGAACTTAGTATATAACTTCTTCTCTTTCAAATTCTGAAGAACTATTCTGATATAGCTGGCATGATCTTCTTTATTCCTTGAAAATATTAGTATGTCATCAATAAAGACGATAAAAAACATATCTAAATAGGGTTTGAAAACTCTATTGATAAGGTCCATGAACGCTGCAGGTGCATTAGTCAAACCGAACGACATGACCAGAAACTCATAATGACCATAATGGGTCCTGAATGCTGTCTTGGGAATATCACACTCCCTTACTTTCAACTGATGGTAACTAGATCTGAGGTCAATCTTAGAAAAACAAGAAGCACCCTGAAGCTGATCTAAAAGATCATCGATTCAAGGAATATGATACTTGTTTTTTATGGTAACCTTGTTCAATTGGCGGTAATCTATACACATCCTAAGGGAACCATCTTTCTTTATCTCAAATAAGACCGGAGCGCCCCAAGGTGAGACACTTGGTCGAATGAAACTCTTATCTAGGAGATCTTTCAACTACTCTTTAAGCTCTTTCAACTCTGCTGGTGCCATTCTGTATGGTGGAATAGATATAGGACAAGTATCTAGAAGAATATCTATACCGAAGTGTATCTCTCTCTCAGGAGGGACTCCGGGTAGATCATTTGGAAAGACTTCTGAAAACTCTTTTACTATAGGAATTGACTGAATGAGAGGTATCTCAACACTTGAGTCATTAACTCGGACTAAGTAATAGACAAAACCCTTAGAAACTAATTTTCTTTCCTTAAGGTACGAAATAAAATGACCCTTAGGCGCTGTTGTACTACTTTTCCACTCTAAGACAGGCTCATTAGGAACTTGGAACTTAACAACTCGAGTTTTACAATCAATGGAGGCATAACAAGCATGAAGTCAGTCCATACTTAGAATGACATCAAAATCAACCATGTCTAACTCAATTAAATCAGCCGTGGTGTCTTTGTGATTGATGGAAATGACACAATCACGATATACTCTCTCAGCTCGAATAGACTCCCAACAGGTGTAGAAACACAAAAAAGTTCACAGAGTTTCTCAGGGAGAATATCAAACTTATTTGCAATCTAAGGGGTTACAATAGATAAACTTGCTCATGGGTCTAGCAAAGTATAAACATCAAAAGCAAAGACTTTGATCATACCAGTGACAACATCTGGAGAGTTCTCTTGCTCTTGGCGATTAGTGACGCATAAACACGGTTTGTTCCTCTGCCAGTACCTGATGTAGCTCATCTAGGTGCAGCCCTGTCTGGTAGAGCAACTGATGAAGACTGGGCTATATTGCTTGGATTTCCACTACCTTGCATGTTCTTAGGGCACTTTTCCATGAAATGACCCTATTGCCCACACTTGAAGAAACCTATCTGGCCATCACGACACTTACCTGGGTAGGTTCTACCACACCTAGCATATGCAGGAGCCCAGTTACCTCCTTGTTCCACACTACCTTGAGACTGTTCAGGTTTAACTTTGAAGTTTTGCAAATTCTGACCATTATGCTCCCCTCTGTTTCTGGGTGCAAGAGCACTAGCAGATGATGGAGCAAGTCCCTTTCTCTTTTGATAAAAGGAAGAACAATTCACATTACCCTTCTGCTGCCCGGACTCATTCCCTCTCTTAGCTTTCTTATTTTTGAATTCTTCCCTATCCCTTAGCTTTTCTTCTTCAACCTACTACACATATACCATCAACCGCGATATATCTATGTCCCCAATTAGCATTGTTGCGCTACCCTCTTTGCTTGATAGACGGGACAACCCAGCAACAAAAAGACTCATTCTACTCCTCATATCCGCAACCATCTCCGGAGCATATCTGGATAGTTGGGTGAACTTCAACCCATACTCATGAACATTTAGTGACTCCTGCTTAAGGGTAAGAAATTCACGTACCTTAGCCTCTTTTAGTTCTTGGGGAAAGAAACGCCCCTAGAAGGCCTCCTCAAAACAAGCCCTACTCGCAGGTGGTGCATCCTCCTCTCTACCCTTTTTCCACTGATCAAACCAAGTCCTAGCAACACTTTTCAATTGATATGCAGCTAGTTCAACTCGCTCAGTATCGACAACATGCATAACCTCAAATACCTTCTTCAGTTCCTTAATAAAATTCTTCGGATCCTCTGTAGTGCTCAAACCTGTGAAACTTGGAGGATTCATCCTTAAGAACTCGCGGATCCTCAAAGTGTCAGCTACGTCCTGTCGATTCCCTCTCTACTGCCCAGCTTGGCTCAACATCCGGATAGCCTCATGGAACTCAACATTTGTAACTTCCCCTTGCGGTTGCACTTCAGGTGCTTTCAGTAACTTTTACCCCTCAACATTACGCCTAGTAGGGAGACCTCTGACAGCTCTTCGTGGAGGCATAATTATCTAAAAACACGCGCAAGCATGAATTAGAAGGAAACTTTTTAGAGATCAAACTTTAACGCACGAAATGAGTATGAAAGAAGTGGGAAATTTTCCTAAATGTTATAGTCTCCTAATTATAGATGTGGCACGCTTCACACCGATAACTAGGACTCTACAGACATGACTTCATAGACTCCCTAGGACTCTTGAACTCTGGGATCTGATAGCAAGTTTGTCACACACCGAGCCTACACCCTGGACGTGGCCAGCACTCGAGAACCATTCTTGTCCCCAAGAGAACCCTTGGTCTGGCTTACTTACTGAGCGGAAGACTCAAAACATTATTACAGTGATCAAATGCACTTTACTCAACTGTTTAATAAAATAACTTAGAATGTTTAGAAGTCAAACATTCAACTTGGCCAAAATGGCAACTCAAGTCTTAACATATGAAAATGATAATGTAAAGACAATTGAACTACAAACTATCTGACTGTCTATGAAGCCTCTAAAACAAAGAGGGATGTCGGGACAAGACCCTCGATCATCCTAACAATGAAATACTGAAAACAAGGTAAAAGGAGTCCTCCAGAATGCAAAGAGGCTCACCAACTGACTTTGAGTGCTCAACTGATCAATGAGGCGCTGGATGATGATCCTGGTTACCTGCGTCTGCATCATAATAAGATGCAAGCCAACTGGCATGAGTACATTGAATGTACGAGTATGCGAGTTAGAATGCTAAACATAACTTAAGCTAGAAAAGAATCAGAAAGAAACACTTACCTTGGCTTTACTCAACTCCTGAATAACTTAACTCAATCTAAAGAACTAAAACACATGCAATATATAGAAAGCTTTTAAAATAGTAGAAAACAACTTAGTTCGTTAAAGAAAATGCAATAACAAGCTCAACTTTACTCATATAATAAAGTAATATAGTTTATGTGGGAGTTTCTCTAACTGACAACTACCACTATGAGCCTAAGTGGTGACTTTCCCACGCTGCCAGAACTGTCGTATACTTTGTCGTCATATAGAATGCTTAACTCAGTGGATCCAGTAGTCTATGCTAAAATCATCTTAAGGAGTCATCTATAAAGTATGATCCTTTACTACCCATGATGGCTACATGGTTTATGGAAACTTGAGTTAATATGAACTTTCATCCCCATATCGGTGTTCAATGCTACTCCCAAAATATACTTAGCTCATGTATTTTTAAAACAAACTTCTTTCTTTGGTTTGAGATAATTACTCAATACTTAGCTTAAAAGCTCTCATGGAATCGGTGTTCCCTTTCTTACTCAAATGTGAAAAATATTTTAAACTCTTGGGAATACTTAGTTCCCCTATAGCTTTTTGAGAAATGAACCCAACTCTTTGCTCTTTGCTTAACTCGAAAATTAAGTCTTAAAACAAAGTTAAAACGTTTGTGAAAGACTTTTGAAAACTTTATAAACTTCTCTTAATTTCATTTGACTTGATTCTTAACTTTACTTGACTTGACTCTTAACTTTACTTGACTTGATTCTTAACTTTGTGATAGGAAAGATCTCATGATGTTTAGCAATGTTTGAAGATAGCTAAACGTGAGAAAATATCACGAAATCATCGTCTTGGAACAAGTCCGCGATGCGGAGTTGCATTTAAATATTTGTTCACACAATTAAATTTTGAGACAGAGGAGTCCGCGTCCTAACCGTGACGTGCAACAAATTTTTGGTCACTGGGGGAGCAAGTCCGCGACACGGAATTGCGTGCCAAATCCCACTCAACTTTTTCCCTCTTCGTATTCCAGCCCCAATTTGCCTAATCTGGACTATTGTTCTCAAATTCATTTTAGATTTCGACACCCAACATATGTACTCAAGAACCTAACTCAAAACAACTCTAAAACTCAACATAAAGATCTCAAAAACTACTCAATTCAGCCCAATTCAAGAATGACATTCAAATTCAAGAATACATGTCAAGAACATCAACTTTCAAACACTTTTAGGACTAATTTCGCTGAGCTAAGCATGGTTGGCGTGTGGATGAACAAACCCAATGCTATGAAAGACTAACATACCTTGGTGAAATCCACAACCAAAATCGATCGTTCTTGGCGAATCTTGCTTTCATCTTCTCCTTTCTCTTCTTTCTCTTCTTTTCTCTTTTCTCAAAGCCCTAGCATGAAACTTCAACTTTTCTAAACTGGCTAAAATCTGATTTTTACCCCAATTAACTCCTAAAAACGAATTAGAATAATTAGTTAAGGAAAAGAATAAATTACCCTTCCAAAAATCCGGATTAGACTTTCCTTATTCAAACAGCCCAACTTCCAAAGGGCATAACTCACTCATACGAACTCGAAATTGTGCAAACTCAGCGGCGGTGGAAATTTTATTCCAAGAGCTTTCCAACCATATATGGAATTACACCAACTCATCCTGAGCTACGAGTTATCACCGCTTGAAGTTGACCAAACCTCAACTTATTCTAACTTAACAAAATGTCCAGATTTTCATTCTTTCCAAAAATGACTATTTCCAATTATTAGCTTCTTCCTAGTTATTTAAAATTGCGAGATTTTACAGATTCGTTCCTTAGCTCTAGAAATCGAAAAGTGCCAAATAAGGTCGTTTAGGGGTTTATTAACGACCTTAAGTCGCATCGAGCCCGCCACAACGGCCCTCACCCCGCTGCAGCGGCCCTACCAGAGTGACACAAATCCCTGCCAGGGCGGATTGCATGAGATAGTGAGCTAATTAAAAGATTTCCAAAATGCCATTTGACAACACACCTCTAACCCATGACAATTAGAAAATACCCTTTACGCTAAGATCGATTCCAGCAGTTCTACTCTCCCGAATTTAATTTCGTAATGTCATACGGATTCTTTAATGAGTTGTCTAACTACTTATGCAATTAAAATAAAAAATAACTCACCCGATTGTTACCAGATTTCCCTACACCTTAAAGACTCCGATTTCATCCAAATCTAGGATTGGTTGGGAAAATCCAAATACTACGAAAAAAATTTCCGGCTCCAAATTTTCCCCCGTTGGGTTTTCTATAACGACGGGAACATGTCGTTACAATAGATACCAATTTATCCATCACTCGTCCCCGAGTGACAAAACTTAAGAAAATAGGCTAAGGAAGGAATGATGTAGTACCTTATTCTGACGAACAATTGGGGATACTTGTCTCGTATATTCCTCTTGGTTTCCTAAGTGGGTTCCTCAACTGGACGATGCTTTCATTGAACTTTCATAGACTTAATCTCCTTGGTCCTCAACTTATGCACATCACGATCAAGAATTGCAATCGGTTTCTCCTCATATTGGGGGTCCTTGTCTAATACAATTGAGTCCCACTTTATCATATAATCCCCGTAACCATGATATATCTTCAACATGGATACATGAAATACCGGATGAACACCCAAAAAATTAGGAGGTAAAGCCAATCTATAGGCCACCAATCCCACACATTCAAGAATCTCAAATGGACCAATATATCTAGGACTTAGCTTACCTTTCTTACCAAATCTTATCACCCCTTTTATGGGTTATACCTTAAGAAGAATATTTTCACCGGTTTGAAAAGTCATATCTCTTACCTTATGATCCGCATACTTCTTTTGTCTACTCTGGTATGCTAAAAGTTTAGCTTGAATTCCCCTCACCTTATCTTGAAGATGCTTCACTAAATCAACCCCCAAAGGATTCACATCGCCAGCCTCAAACCAACCTATGGATGATCTACATCCCCTCCCATAGAGTGCCTCAAATGGTGCCATATCTATGCTAGAGTGATAACTATTGTTATAAGAGAATTCACACAAAGGTAAGAACTTATCCCAATGACCTCCAAAATCAATCAAACATGCCCTCAACATGTCTTCCAACACTTGAATAGTCCTCTCCGATGTTCATCCATCTATGGATGAAAGGTTGTACTAAAGGTGAGTTGTCTGCCCAATTCATCATGCAATTTCCTCCAAAACTTGGATGTGAATTGGGTACCACGGTCTGAGATGATAGAAAGGGGAACCCCATGCAACCTCACTATTTCTTTTCACATACACCTTAGTCAATTGCTCAACATTATAATCTATTCTTACCAGAATAGAGTGGGCTGACTTAGTCAATCTATCAACCACTACCCAAATATAATCAAACTTCCCCAAAGTCTTTGGAAGACCAACCACAAAATCCATGGCTATTATTTCCCACTTCCACTTCGGAATTGGCATTCTTTGAAGTAAGCCTGCAGGCCTTTGATGTTCATACTTCACTTGTTGATAATTTTGACATTTCACCACAAACTTCGCTATGTCTTTCTTCATGCCTAGCCACCAATAAATTCGCTTCAGATCTCTATACATCTTGGTCACACCCGGATGAATAGAATATTGCGAACCATGAGAATCTGCCAACAATTTCTCAATCAAGTCATCTACTCTAGGAACACATATTCTCCCTTTAAAATTGAGTACTCCATCTGCATCAAGAGTGGTCTCTTGTACCTTACCAAATCGCAGTCTTCTTTCTAAGCTCCTCCAAATTCTCATCCTCAAGTTGTTTGGCCTTGATCTCCTCAATGAAAGTGGCCCTTACTTCAATACTAGCTAACACCCCAACTTTTTCTGAGATGCCCATCTATTTGAACTTAGACTATAAGGTCTGAAATTCTTTAGCCAAAGGTCTCTTGGATTCATTCAAGCAAGCTAAACTACCCATACTCACCGTTTTTCAACTCAAAGCGTCTTCCACCACATTATCCTTGCCCAGATGGTATTGAATGGTGACATCATAATCTTTAAGTAACTCCATTCACCTTCGCTGTCTCAAATTCAGATTCTTTTGAGTGAACACATGCTGCAAACTACGATGATCAGTAAATACCTCACACTTAACACCATAAAGGTAATGCCATCAGATCTTAAGAGCAAACACTACCGCTGCCAACTCTAAATCATGTGTTGGATAATTCCTCTCATGCACATTTAATTGACGCGATGCATAAGCTATAACATTCTTATTCTACATCAACACAGCACCCAAACCAGAATGTGAAGCATCACAATAAATAATAAAATTCTTACCTTCAACCAGTAATGCTAGAATGGGTGTGGTGGTCAAGAGAGTCTTTTGAAGGCTATCCTCACATTTTTCAATTCATTCAAATGGTATCTCCTTTTTGGTTAAATTAGTCAAGTGAGTCGCAATGGAAGCAAAATTCTTCACAAATCGACAATAGTAGCTAGCGTGCCCCACAAAACTCCTAAATTCCATCACAAAGCTAGGCCTAACCCAATTCTTAACCGCCTCCATCTTTTGACGATCTACCATTACACCTTCCTTTGAAACTACATGCCCCAAAAAACGCAACCGATTTCAACCAAAATTCACACTTAAAAAATTTAGCATATTACTTTTGCTTCTCAAGAACACCCAAAAATTACTATGAAGATTGTCGGCATGCTCTTTCTCATTTTTTGAATAGACCAAAATATCATCAATAAAGACTATAACAAACAAATCAAGGAATGGTTTGAACACCCCATTCATCAAACTCATGAAAGCGGCAGACGCATTGATCAAACCAAAAACTCATAGTGCCCACAACAAGTTCTAACGCCATCTTGGGCACATCCTCAGGCCTAATTTTCAATTGATGGTAGCCAGACATTAAATCAATCTTAGAGAAAACTGATGCACCTTGCAATTGGTCAAAAACATCATCTATTCGAGGCAAAGGGTACTTGTTTCGAATAGTGACCCTATTTAATTGCCGGTAATCTATACATATTCTTATACTACCATCCTTTTTCTTAAAAAACAAAACTAGAGCACCCCATGGGGAAGCACTAGGACGAATAAATCCTTTATCAATAAGCTCTTGGATTTGAGCCTTATGCTCTCTTAATTCTGCTGGGGACATGTGATATGGTGGGATAGAAATGGGACGCGTACCGGGCTTTAAATCAATGCAAAAATCTATATATCTATTCGGAGGCATACTAGGCAAATCATTAGGAAACACTTCCATAAATTTTGACACCACAGGAATAGACTCAATTAATGGAGTCTTAACCTCAACATCCCTAATATGAGCCAAATAAGCTAAACAACCATGCCCTACCAATTTCCTAGCCCGAATGGAGGATATAATCTTAGCTTGCTTAGGCTTGTACACCCCTTCCCACTCTATTTTTTTCCTTCCCAGAATTTCTAGAGTCACAGACTTAGTGTTACAGCACAACATAATAGGGGGACAACCAAGTCATGCCTAAGATTATGTCAAAGTCAGTCATATCCAAAATCACCAAATCAGCCCAAGTTTGAAAACCCATAAACAAAATAGGACAAACATGATAGACATGGGTGACTATGACAGACTCTCCAACTAGGGTAGAAACATGGATGGGGGCATCAAGTACATCATAAACCATATCAAATTTTGAGGCAAAACTCACGGATACATAAGAATAAGTAGAACTCGGATCAAACAACACATTAGACATTCGGTCAAAGATAAGAATAGTACATGTGATCACCGCGTCGGACGCCTCTGCCTCATTCTTGCCCGAAAAAGCATAACATTGAGCCCTATCATCTTGACGAGCTACTTCCCTGCCTGGTTGCGTGTTACCCCTACCTCCATTACAATTTCCTCTGCATCCATGGCCTCGGTGATTACCTCCTCGCCCACCTTGTGGATGTCCTCTACCATTATTACTATTCCCCGTGGTACAACTGTTCTAAATGGCTGCTGCGCGGAATCAAACACACGTGGATGGGGACAATCTCTCCTCATATGCTCGGTTCTCCACAATTGTAGCAAGTACGATCAAAAGATGGTGTACTGCCCATCGAAGACGCGACTCCCTGGCTATCCTTAAAATTATGAGATGGAGTTCCCGAGTAGTTACCTGTAGAGGCAGGCATACGGGACTGAATTGGCTTGGCTGCAAGTTATGGTCTTCCAGACCCCTTAGAGTAAGAATCTTGAAAGTTACCAGAATTTTTGGCCATTTTTGCCCATGCCTTAGCTTGACCATCTTGCCTCACCCCCTTCACTTTCTTAACATAGTCTGTCACCTCATTAAAACTCCCCCCTATAGAAGTCATATGAACAGATAATACTTGTAACTCAGAAATTAATCCCTTGATAAACAAATGAATCCTCTCCTCCTCTGTAGTAACCAACTGTGTAGCATATCTAGATAAAACATAGAACTTGGCCTCATAAGCAGCCATAGACATACCACCTTGCTCTAAAGCCATAAACTCATCCTTCTTGCGATCCCTCTAAGTTCTAGGCACATACTATTCTAAAAATAGAGCATGAAATTGGGTCTAAGTGAGTAGAGGTAAAACTGAAGATCTGCACTCCATATAAGCTCTGCACCACTGTTTGGCCTCACCTTGAAGTTGGAAGGACACAAACTCAACCCCATACTGATGAACAATGCCCAATTTATGAAGCCTCTCATAGCAATCCAGAATGAACTCATACGCATCCTCACTCTCAGAACTAAGAAATACCAGAGGCTTTAGCTTCAAAAACTTAGTCAACATTTCATACTAATTACCAGTAATAATAGAACCCAACAAAGGACGGAAGAAAGCATCAATACCTACGTTTCCACCCACCTTGGGAGTAGTGATAGCGATATGGGGATTAGCGGGAGCTTGAGTTGCTTGAACAGATTGAAGCACTCCAGGACTAGCCAATCCCTTCAAAAATGACATAATATGTTGGGCTAACACCGGACCGATGGGAGGAATACCTGTAGTCTCAGCTTGAACCTCTTCCTCTTATCTAACTTCCTCAACATTCTCAACCTCAACCTCAACCTCAATATCCTCTTCTATCTCCTCATGATGAACGAGAGAGGCCCCATTTTAGGGAGAAATTCCAACCGGTACCTCATCTCTACCAGGCGCCACCCTTCCACGGACTCTACCCCTAGCTCTTCCTCTACCCCTGCCTCGATCGCGATCTCACGCTACATATTCCTCAGCTGGACCATTGACGAAGCTACGAGCCTAACGCCGTTATATTTAATATTAAGCATCTGTGGACAGTAGAGTGGAGGAGGTTAGATACCGATTTGAATCGACAGATACCAATTGGAATCAAGTTATAACACAAAGGAGACAAGAGAAAATAGAAAGATTTCCTAAAGTCCTATAGCCTTTCGAAGAAAACTAAAGGCGTCCCCGTACCGTTCCGCGAGACTCTACTAGACTCATTTTGGTACATCGAGATCAATGAACCTCGGCTCTGATACCAACTTTGTCACGACCCAGACCATCGTGATTGGCACCCAGACTAACTCTTCGGTGGGAGAACCACTACTACAACCCCAATCAAGCAACTAAAGCAAAAACTAAGGCATTTAAGTCAAATACTAAGGAAAGAAAATAGATTTCCCATAAACCCCAACATAATTTAATAACAAACTACACAATGCGGAAGAAAAACTTAGAACCTGAAAGTCAATGTAACAAAACATCTAACATTGAACCAAGTCTAAACAAGAAGGGATGCAACCCCAATCTAATCAACTAATCAACTAACTAGAACAAATGTCTAAGTTCAGAAATGGTGGACATAGACGAAAGAGAATCCCGTGGCAGCCTAGAAGAATTGGCTCACCCTTGAATTCGAAGCGACGATCACTGATCTTCTAAGTGAGGTCTATCAATAGCCGCTTGAAGATGCCCTGTACTCAACAAAGAAAGAGCAAGTGCAGTATCAGTACACAACCACAGTGTACTGGATGGATCACGCGGCTATCCCACTAATGCAACATAAACAAGTCAAGACAACCATATAATCACATGCATATGTATCGAACATATACAATATCATTAACATTTACGAACAACGAACAACTTCACATTTTATATCACATCACTAATCCTCTCATGGAACCCAAACCCAAACAGTTAGCATACCAGAACGCGGTACCCGATCCAATAATTATGCCAAAATGTGGCAACCGATTCCATAGTTATGCCGAAATGTGGCAATCGATCCAAGTTAGTTATGTCAGAATGTGGCAACCGATCCATTCAACACACCACAATCACAATCACAAGTATATCTTCAAGATCATACATTTTATTCATGAATTCATGACAATCATCATTCATCTATCTCATTTACAACAAGTGTGATCAATATTGCAACATTCATATACATACAAGTATCATAATGAATCAAGAACAAGCATACATCACACAATCAAAGAATCACAACCATCACCTACCTCGAAACAAGCTTGAAACCCTAAGAAACTTGATCCTTCCCTTTCCGGATTTGTTCCGCTTGTTATTGGTCTACAAACAATCATAACACACGGGAATCAACAAACAATTGCTAATTACCCAAAACTATAACAATTCTATGAACCCTAGAACAAACCCATGATCCCAATTATCCAAATTAGGGTTGGTTCCACCATAGAATCTACAACAAACCCCCCATCAATATTCACTCATTTTATTACGTTCCATGGATTCGGAGAGTGAAAAGCTTACCTTTAGCATCAAGAATGGTGAAAAACAAGTAGGAGTCACTTGGGGTTCGTTCCTTAGCTCTAAAGATCGAAAAGTGCCAAATTCGTTTAGGGGTAGATGAACGACCTTAAGTCACGTCGGCCCCGCCACGCGGCCCTGCAAGAGCGACACAAATACCCGCCAGGGTGGGTTGCACGAGACAGTGAACTAATTAAAAGAATTCCAAAATCTCATTTCACAACATACCTCTAACCCACGATGATCAGAAAATACCCTTTACACTAAGATCAATTTCGGGAGTTCTACTCGCCCTAATTCAATTCGGTAAAGTCGTACGGATTCTTTAACGAGTTATCTAACTACTCATGCAATCAAAATAAAAAACAACTCACCCGATTGTTACCAGATTTCCCTACACCTTATAGACTCCAATTTCGTCCAAATCTGGGCTAGGTTGGGAAAATCCAAATACTACGAAAAAGTTTTCCGACCCCAAATTTCCCCCCTTTGGATTTTCTATAACGACGGGAACAGGTCATTACAACTTCGCACATCAAGGTCCGATAAAGTTTTTAAGGTCTTTATATTCTTTCAATGGCATACCAAATTTGAAATTTGTCTTTAAAAGATGGTACTATAGATCTTTAAGGAGTTATTTTATTGTACCTTTAACAATTTCAGTAGACAAAACTTGCGTGAATACTCAATTATTATGTGTTATTTAATATGTACTAACAAATACTTATGACAATAACTTTGTGGAAACATAAACAACAAAGTTTAAAACATGTACTCAAAAGCAACAATTAATATCATAAGCATAAATTAGTGACTGTAAAAAAAAAACAGGATCAGTAACAATAGAATGAAACATAAAGGAAAAAATCGAGCCTACTGAATGTACAGTGTCCCCTTTAGGAAATTATTCCCCTCTAGTACCTGAGGTTTAAAGGAATAGATCCTCTCAGGATGGAACGATTCTATTCACCAGTGTATTGATACAAAAAACAATGGTGCTAGTAAGCCACTCAATAGGAGCAAAGTACACGAATATTTAATTGTGCAAAAGAAGAAGAAGAAGGAATTCAGAATTTTCGTTGTTTTAAAATTTAAAATGAGAGGAAATCCCTCTATTTATAGACAACAAAGGGTAGTGTGTACAAATGTTTATTGTGTGTTATCTGAAAAGTCATAACTCTTTGGAAATGTTACAACCCTTCATAAAGGTCACAACCTTTCATAAAAATCACAACTTTTCATAAAGGTCGCAACTCTTCATAAAAGTCACAACTCTTCATAAAAGTCACAATTTTTCATAAAAGTCATAACTTTTCGTAGAAGTCAACTTTTCGTAGAAGTCACAACTTTTCATGAAAGCGGAAGACTAGTTTTGGAAATAAATAAATTAAAAGGGAATCTTGGTTTGTGGTGGCACCATGTAGTTGGAAATTAATAAATTAAAAAAGAATCTTGGTTTGTGATGACAGAGAAAGAAGTGTAAATAAAGATATACTCCCTCGTTTCAATTTGTATTTAACATTAGTTGTTTGTACACGTGACAACTAGGTTTTGGGGATATTTTAAAATGACTAAGTTTTTTCCGCGTTTATTGTCATGACCTGAGCCTACACCCTGGACGTGACCGACACTAGAGAACCATATTTGTTAGTCCCCAAGCAAAGCATCATCCTAGCTGACTACAAGCGAAAGACTAACTCAAGCATATGTAAGCATTAAATTGAAAGAAACATTTAAAAACAGTTTACTGAATCTCAAAACTGAATTGGATATACTGAGTATGAAACATAAGTTTTAAGTAACATATCTTAAACCAAAAGACTCTCCATGACTGTCTATTTATGAAGCCTCTAATGTATAAAAGGATGAGTGTTAGGACAAGACCCGCGACTCCTCAAGAAAACTACTAGTAAAAACTCATAAAAATTGGAGTCCTCCAGGAGCAGGGAGGTCTTACTCAAAATCTGACTAAATGATCTCAATGGACTCTTGATAAGGATCCTAAGAACCTGTATCTACATCATTAAAATATGCGGGTAGAATGACATCAGTACATCAAATGTACGAGTATGTAATAAAGCTGAATAACAAATAATTGAATGAAAGGACTGCAGTAGATATAGATATAAACTCAACTGAATGTAAAGAAATAAAGAAGCAAAATCATTAAAACTTTACAAAAGTACTTACTCATCTCTGAACTCAACATATTAAGTGATATAATAAAAATACATTTTTAACTCTATTTGGGAAATTCTCTAACCGACAATCATCACTATGAGCTACGTTATGATATGTCTCGCCCATGCTGTTAGAATTGTCTTATACCTTTCCGGGGTGTAGAATACCTCAACTAAGTGGCTCTACTAAGCTTTGCCCGAAGGCACTTAGGATTCATCTAAAAAGTATGATCTTGTACCCATGTTGGCATACATGTTTTATGAGGAATGTGAGTTGTCTGAACTCATCCCCATATCGGTGCTCAATACTACTCCCAATAATATATATACTCCTGCTCAATGTTTAAAAACATACCCTTCCTCTGATTTGAGATAATTGCTCAAACTATCCTCTTAAAAGAGGTAGTTGCTCTTGAAATATCTTTGAACTCATAACTCATTTATAAAATCAAAGTTTCTCTTTTATTAATGTAAAAACTAATACCTTTGGGAATACTTAGTTCTTTTATGCTCTTACTCAATTCATACTTGAAATTTTTCTAAAAAATATATCAAAATCATATTATGATATGATCATTGATGACTTAGGAAGTCATATTGCATAATCAATGATGGTACATCTAGAGACCACACTTCTTAAACATTGATGACATACTCGTCTGTCATACTAATCTTGTTTTAAAAACTCTTTCTCAAAACTCATCCTTACTTTCTCAAAAACACAGTTAGAACTCAAATGTTGGCTTCAAAAAGCTTCTAAAAATTTAAAACTCCATTCATAGTGTTCATGCGGAATTATGGACATGAACGACTCAACTCAGGGGTCTTAATAGCACTCAAGAACTCGGAACTCAACGATACTACTCATCTCAAGAATATTCAATTCATATGGTTCATGTTGAAATATAGATATGAATGAATCAACTCAAGAATCTTAATGCATGACATATAGAAATTGAATAATTAGGAATATAATTTCAAAAGAATCAGGAACTCAAGAACTCAAAAATACTCAATTCCCGGGATATAATCCTAGATTACTCTTTTACTAATTTGAAACTAGATGTAGGGCGTTAGGACGAACTAGTCCAACACTATGATAGCCTTACATACATGGAAGAACAAGGTTCTTGAAGAATCTTGAAGAAGAACTTGATTAGAAGTCTTGAAACCCTAGCTTGAAGGAGAACAATCAAGAAAACCTTTCTTAATATTATTGAATTGGTTTCTTGAAATCTCTATGGACAAGAATTATAATTTTCATTAGTGATCCGTAATTGTATGGAGGAATTTGAGTTGGAAAGAATGAAATTCTTAGAGAAGGACTTACCTTGAAGAAGAATCTTGAAAATAATTGAAAGAATCTGGAAGGAAAATTTTCTACTTTGATTTTTCCTTAGGGTTTTGCCTTAGGGTTTGAGAGAAAAGAGAATGAGGGATTAAGAGATGAAAATCTAATTGTTTTGGGCATTTAATTAGTTAAGAAATTCGTGTAGGGTTTTCTTAGAGGTAAACAGACAAAAATGACCCTTTTAATGTTTTTTTGTCGACTAATTTATCACTCCATTGTATCAGGTTACTATATGGTCATAATTTTTTACTTAAAACTCATATTGTTGCAAAATTGGTGGCGTTGGAAAGAAGATTTAAATACATTTAATTTGATAGGGTGTGGGCCACATAAGTCTTTATATTCTAAGAGATATGGTCATTTGAAGTTGACCCAAGTAGAATTTTACATCAAAACTTAATCGGTAAGGAAACTTTCAACTCAACTTTGTGCTAGGAGATTCTAGTGACCTTCATTGATATCCAACATCATTCTCACAATAAAGAATTAACCTTTACACAAATGGGTAAATTTAAGAATCACTCTATACGACCTTTCATGTAAATAAATAATAGTTCGGGTCTTAACTTAGAAATTTTCGGGGTGTTACACTTATATTATTATTAGTTTATTATTTGCACTTCTTTCGCATTGTTGGATTTTAGGCTGACTTGTCTTAATGGGATTAGACGAGTCTCATCACGTTCATTTTTGGGTCGTGACAAAAACTTACTTTTAAAAAAAATGGAAATCCTTTCCTTCCCGCTTCTTCCTTGAGGAGAGAATGTGGGAAGCAAGGGGGCGGAGCTATCCTTTCCCAAGGGGTGTCTAGTGACACCCCTTCGCTAGAAAATTACACTTTATGTATAGGTAAAAATTTTATTTAATAATTTAATAAACATTTGCTGACACCTCCTAACACAAGTCCATGAAGATTTAGTGTGGTGGTTAAGTTGTTGCAAAAGTTCCTTAAGGTGAATCATTGACACTCTTTACTCATTGTCAACCATTGACACTCCTTGAAAATTCTGACTCCGCCACTTGTGGAAATTAATTGTTTCACTCACCATCCCTAGGTTGTTCTTTCTTCTTTCTTAACCCTCTGCCTCTTAGGTTGAGGATTTTTAGTGGTTCCATCAATGGCGTTTGAGGAAGAACTGAATGCCTTTCTTGTTCAAGCGATCAAAGAATCAATCTTCCACACACTGCTTTATTCATGGAAAGGAATTTTATTAGTTTAGCACGAGATACCAAAGTATTCTTAACTGTTTGATAAAAAGTTCTATTGTTGTCACCTAGGGTCTCCACTCGGATGCTCTTCTTCTTGAAAGTGTAATCAGTCCATACTTTTGGTATTTGGTCAAGACAAGTTACAACCAAATGATCCTTCATTAGATTTTCATGGTCATTACCGGTAGTTAATGAGATGAGTGGTCTCCTTACAAGGTTAGGAAAATCCTCCTCCCTTTGAGCTAGCTTTTGGTATGTGACTTAGGCCAAAGCCTATAATTTTGCATTGTATCAGAGCAGGGTTCATCTAATTTGGCCCAATGTCAGTCTTCCAAATTTAAATTATATATCCATGCAACAGTTGTCCAGCCCTAGGCGTGATTTGCGGTGTTAGAGAATGAAAAAGTCTCACATCGATGATTAATGAGATGAATTGTCACCTTAAAAGGCCTGTTCAATCCTCCTCCCTTTGAGATATCGTTTGGGGTATGAATTAATCCAAAAGCCTAATTTTACATGCAAACATTATCTTGATTCTTAGTCTAAAAATGAGGAGTTTGATTGTGGATGGAGTTCTAGGTCCACAGAATGATATCAATCGCTACCAATAAACGCTAGTCACTTTTCTTTGACGATAGAGACCATTAAAGGGGAGGAGATGATAATAGTAAAAATAATGCCATCGGTGGTGATAGATAAGTTTTCAATAGGTGACGTAGGATTTAAACTCTCCACATATATAAGTAAAACAAATGTTGAGAAAGAGTAGAAAAAGAATAGAAACTAGAAAAGAGAAACCTTGTTTTTTTTCTAAAAATGGAAGTGTAATGAATGGCGAAGATGCAATGTATATATGGGTTTCAAATTGTTAATGTAAATCGTTCCCTCGGTAGCCGGAGGTAAAAAATGGTCCACTCACTGATCGCCACATGCCTTAATCATTAATTACAAGGAGGTGTATGTTACTTCATTAATGGTAGAAGACCTTTCACTTCCTTTCCCTACAAAACAAATAAATTTTCCCACATTCCAGACATAATTCAACGAATACCCAGAAAATGGGAGGACTATTTTGTGTTGGTCAAAATAAAGATTTGACAGTTTGACGTATCAAAAGATGCCACATAGCAATTGAAGTCCAATTGAATTTTTTTAATTAAGATTGGCATGTGTGATAACGATAGATCATGATCCTTTTATAAGGGAGGATTACATCCTAGTTGAATCCTACAAGGAAAGTAGTTCTTTACTTTAAACAATTTCCTTTTCCTTTTTTATAAGGAGTCTTCTACAGTTCTTTTCCCTTTTTAGGAGTCCTTGCTTTTAATGTGCATTACTTCTTACTCATTCTTTTGTCTCAGTTCTGGTAAAAGATTGTGAACCTAGTTCACTTTGCCATTACCAAAACTTTTACTCAGAGTATTATCAAGTCATCAATTTCCTCCTTTTTAATGATTATAAAATATGTCTTTCATATGAGATATCTATTTCCTATAATAGAGTCAACACAGCCACAACAAAGAAATACAATACTTTCCCTTTTTGACATATCAAAAAGAAGGTAAGAATAAGAATAACAAGCAAGGAATCAAAGCAAACTCAAAGCCAAGAGTGGCAACACACACAATCCCCAGCACACCTGAAACTTGCAATCCAATGATATTAGTCATCCAAACAATTAGACATACAGAGCAAGAATATATGATACATATGTACAATCAATCAGGTAGCACACCGATTAAGCCCAAAGTAGGCACCAACAGAGTGATTTGAGCACACAAAACACAACAAATATAGTTATTGTCTCTAAAAGCAGCAAAAAGAGCTAAAGGTAGAAGGATTTAAGGGCAGTGCTAGGGTGAGGAACAGATGGGGGCAGTGAGGGAGTGAGAAGTTGCAACAGTGTATCCACATGAGCATTGCTTTCCTGCTGCTGATGGAGGAACTGGTCATTCAGTTTGGCGACTTCCCCTTGAGGCTCAACCAGAGCAGCCCATAGATACCCAATTTCAGTTTGAAGCACCACATTTGACTCCTTGCAGCATTGAATCAACAAGAAACTGTGAAACATGGCCATTAGCACGGAGAGCAAGTTCGGAAGTAGGATTGTCATCAGGCAGGCAAAAGCATTCAGTGAGGGTCGACCGATTAATCATATCCTTTTTTGTGATTTGCTTAATCATCAAGGTATAGTCATACAGTTGGTTCTTCCTATTCCAGTGCATTAGCCAGCCCCATGTCCCTAAAAGATGACTCATGTCTTCGTTCACCCCTAGGAAGCACTCCCTTATGCACTACATCATAGAATAACTTAAGAAAGGGTTCCATTTCCCCCTTTACTACCTTTATAGGTCTAACTATCACACGCCCCTAGGTAAACTTTGAAGTAAACAAGCAGTCCTCATCCTTTCTCTACACATACTCAGCTAACTCAACAGTAGGAACATGAAATATTTCACCAGTCTTACAAGATCAAAAATCAACTCAACCTCATTAACAGATACAGTCACTTTGTATAGAACTCTACCACCTCAATTTTATAAATCCCTAACGATGTATAAAGAAACAGATCTGCCCATGCCTTAAATGTCAATTTCCTAAGAAGTGTAATGAATGGCGAAGATGCAAAGTACATATGGGTTTCAAAAAGTTAATTTAAATCATTCCCTCGGTAGCCGGTGGTAAAAATTGGTCTACTCACTAATCGCCACATGCGTTGATCATTAATTACATGGAGGGGTATGTTACTTCATTAATGTGAGAAGACCTTTCATCTCCTTTACCTACAAAAAAATATGGATTTTCCCACATTCCGGGAATAATTCAACGAATACCTAGAAAATGGGAGGATTATTTTATGTTGGTCAAAATATAGATTTGAAATCTGAATTATATCACTTACACTAAAAATAAAAATAAAAATTAATCTAAAACATTTTGTTTTGTTAGGTGCCTTGTAATAAATTTCTCATTCACCTTATCATCCAAACTATGCTGCCTTCCCATGTGTTTTCTTTTTTATTTTGTTGCTTCCACTACTTAGTTACCTAGGTGAGAGGTCATCTTCTTTGGTCAGCTTATCAAAGCATCTCCAATATATCCTCATCATCATCCCCATCAGATATGTCATTTTTTCAATCAATATCATAAGCTATATATAGTTGGACTAAGTCCTGAAATTATAACTTTGGTATCATGACTCTTAGCCAATGCTCCCATATCATGGGTCATAACAACTTGTTGATTAACACGCTTCCACACTTATAATTGGGCCTTAGCACCAATGAACAATTAGGAATTAATCACTAAGTATGAACTTATACATATAAAAAAAGGATGGTATTACAAATAACCGAACAAGGACAAATCATGTTAGGTGGTAAGCTTAACAACTATAGTAATGAAATTGAAGTCGTTAAGGCTGTAGGGGATCAATATACATTTGACATAAAGATATCATGGATTAAAAACATACCGGCAAAACAGGAAATATCATCAAATTTTGCTAATTACGAATCGACCTTAAGAGATTGTCTAGAAATGACAAGGAAAATTTTGAAATACAAGAACCTATTGTCAACCATCTACATTACAACAACGGTAAGAAGACGCATTCCTCTTCCAACATCAAAATTGTAATCACCTAAACAGAACAATGAGGCAAAAGATAAAATAGGAGCTTTATTCACAATCAACATAAAAAGACTGGAGACATTTGTGACTGATAACTGCCTTCGATCAACCAGGATGAGAGTATTAGCTCATTCGCACAACGAACGCTTACCAAAAGATCTTTTAATATGTTTTCATCCATTTCATCAAATTCATCACAGTAGAGATCAAGATTTGCATGGTTCAAAGATGAAAAGTCCCCCAGCTTAGTTTTCGTATGACTAAAATCCCCAAAAATCGTTAAATGTTCAACATATGGAGCAACAATTTCATAGCAACATGTATCGCCTTCGAATAAATACCAATTTCCTTGAGGATGATCGTGATTGATCAATTGCAGTTGCGTACATTTTGGAGAAGTCATGTGCAAACCATTAAAACCACAAAATTCACATAGCTTCAAAGATTCCAATTAAGGAAAAATTGACATTATTTGTTTAATGTGTTCATCGTGGAGAAACAAACTTTCCAACGTTAAACTCTTCAGAGATGTCCAATTTAGTACACAATCTTCTAATATTTTGTAGTTATTGCAGTTGAGTTTTATAATCGATGAACTACTACAGAGAACACCCCTTGCCACAAAATTACACGATATATAAGTTAAATTTTGATTTAGTATATATATAAATGTTGACACCTCCTAACACAAGGCCAAGGTGGTTTAGTGCTTTAGTTACGGTGTTCCAAAAGCTTCTTAAGGTCAATCATTAACACTTTTTGAAAATCCTGGCTCCGCCACTGGTGGAAAGTACTTGTTTGTTCTTTCTTCTTTCTTAACCCTCCGCCTCTTTGATTTAGGATTGATACTAGTTTAATCAATGGCAGCGGAGGAAGAAAGTGATGCCCTTCTTATTCAAGTGATCAAAGAATAAATCTTCCACCCACTGCTTAACGAAGAGCATCAACGCGGCAACGTCATCATCAGTGCGGTAAGAGGAATCGTCATTGAAGGACACGGAAGAAGCAAAGCCTTAGAGATTTTTATAGGTATGAAAGGCGGTGTAAGAAAGAAATTAGAGTGAAATGGGAGTGTTCACTGTCATTAAGGAGAAATAGTGTTTACTTTTCTTTTCTTTTCTTTTTCTTAGAAGACAAGCACCACCTCTTTAAAATATCCATTTGTTTAATTTTTGTAGCTATTTTTTTATTTCTAAGGGTTGCTTAACCGCTGCAAATTTAATAAAATAAACGAAGGGTACATAAATCCCCTCAATTCGATACAATTAGTGGATGTTGATTGTAAGCTCGAAATTAAACCTCCACAAATCAGGCGTTTTTGTAGTGTTCTATTCAAGAATCTTTTCAGATTAGAGTTGTTGTATACAAAAGTAGTACCATCCATTGCTTAACATTCTTTGCTAGTCCCACCAAGTTGGAATGCCTTAAACAAATGTGTGGTAACAAGTAAAACCTGAAGGTTGTTTCCATCCTTGTAGGGGGAGATGTCAACCAACTCTTCTTTTTACGAACACAAACCTTCGGTAAAGGAATGAGCAACTATTTTTTTGTGCTAATTGATATCTGGCACATAATTAAGTTTTTACTTTAATTAATGGAAGATACATATTTATGTTTTTAGCCGCTTCATTTGGATACAATCTTAAATTTATGACTTGTACATCATCTAGAAATATTCATGCATGTTTATAAGAAATTAAAAAAAAAAGATTAGAAAGGTATCCTCCTGAATGTAACTGGTAACTTCATCAAATGATATTTCCGCATTAAAAAGTGACTAAAGAAATTACTTTATAGAGTTTCAAACATACTTGGAATAGAAAACATTATGACTAACTGGTCCTAAGGAAAAAATTGCACTTGTTGGAAAAGGTGACAAATACTTCATCAGAGGTATATATCTGACTACATAATGGCATAACCTTGACATTCTTCAAATTCTGTAAGGAAACTTTGAATATATTTTCTTCAATGGAGAGGTACTTCTTGTCTTCCAACAAATCAATCTCTTCGTCTTCATAAAATGGGTGATACTATACATACCAAAGAAGGACAAATCACGTTAGTCATTGAGGCTTTAGGGGATCAATATACATTTGACATAAGATATCCTGAAGTAAGAAAAGAATTAAAAGGTGACGTTGGGAAACACCTTAAAACCCATAATGTTTGTTTAAATACAGCTGCAGGTACGAGCAAACAAGTTAGTGAAAAACAACATAAGAATACAAACTTGAACCAGCTATTTGAAAGACCATTTACTTTGAGAACACCAAAAAACACATTAGCTATGGAACCCCAAACCTCAACCTATGCAGATAGCCTACAAAACGAGAAAAAATTATATAACCATGTTACGAGAACCTATATTGAAAATATATACAAAATCCAAACATATTTAAACCATAATCCTAGATCCACTACAACCAAAGAACCAAATCAAAACATACCGTCCTATCAGGAAATATCATCAAATTTTCCAACTTAGGAGTTGCCTTTAAGAGGTTGTCTAGTAGGGGGAACAAAAGTTTTGAAATACAAGAACTTATTGTCAACCATCTACATTCCAGCAATGGTAAGGAGACGTCTTCCTCTTCCAACATCAAAATGGAAATCACCTAAACAGAAGAATGATTTAGCATATAAAATAGGAGATCTAATCACAATCAACATAAAAAGACTGGAGACATTTGGGACTGATAACTAACCTTGATAAACCAGGATGAGAGTATTAGCTCATTAGCACAACGAGCGCTTACCAAAATATCTTTCACTATGTTTTCATCCATTTCATCAAATTCATCAAAGTCAAGATCAAGATTGGCATGATTTAAAGATGAAAAGTCCCTCAACTTAATTCTCGTATCATTAAAAACCTCAGAAATTGTTAGATGTTTAACATATGGAGTAACAATTTCAAAGCAACATGTATCACCTTCGAATGAATACCAATCCCCGTAAGGATGACCGTGATGGATCAATTCCAGACGCTTACATTTTGGAGAAGTCATGTGCAAACGATTAAAACCACATAATTCACGTAGCTTCAAAGACTCCAATTGATGACAATTAGACATTATTTGTTTATTGTGTTCATCTCGAAGAAACAAATCTTCCAGCGTTAAACTCTTCAGAGATGTCCAATTTAGTACACAGGCTTCTAATATTTTGGAATTCCCACAGTTGAGTTTTAGAATGGATGAACTCCTACAGAGAGCTTCAGGTAAGCTATAGGGTTGGTCATGCTACATGGGATGAACAATATACCGTATGTTCAAGCGTATATCCTACACTTTCTTATTCACAGTAAACTCAAGCCACTTGTCAATTACCGGAAAATAAGACACACCATTATCATATCTGAACACAAAGTTTAGATTGAACTTTTTAATGGTAGAGAAACTAAGGAGAGGTAGTACATTATTCGTTAAGGAAATGAATTTGTGCACAGTCAAGCTATTTGAATGACCATACTCCTCGTTATCATAAACACTGTTGTTGATACAAGTCCATAATTATTGCCAATATTTAGAGAGAATAGTTGTTTTGAACGCATCTGTTATGGGAAATAAAGAAAGAATTTTGACAATAAGAGCATGAGGTAGCTTACTAATCCTATCAATTTCTTCACATGCTGTCTCATTCTTAAATTTTTTCTGAGCTGAGTTTTTAATAAGCTGACTTTCAGAGTTGCCAGAGAATTGGTCTTGGTTGCTTATGTTGTTCAAACATTATTCCTATTGCTACCTGAAATCACAATGTTAGCGAACCACTCAAGCATAAAAAAAAATACACTAGAATTTGTTTGTGAAGAATAAGAAGAGTTTCTGAAAATATGTTGTTGAATAATAACAGGAAATCCATAAATTTATAGAAAACAAAGAATAGCGTAAACGTGTGCTTATTATGCCTTATCGGAAAGGTCACAACCCCTTGGAAAAGTCACAATCCTTTGAAATAGTCACAACCTTTCAAAAAAGTCACCAGAAAAGTCGCAATTCTTCAAAAAAAAATCACAACTATCCATAAAAGTTTCAACTGTTCATTTTTCATTTACACCTTTTAAAGCCCAACAAGTCATGCTACGCTTCTCTTTTTTTAAGAAACAACATAGGGCTAAGAAGGGATGGAAATTATCAGACATCAATATTGAGAATAAATTTACTTGCAACTATAATTGCTATACACAATTTATGTTTCTTTTTTTGTTCATTATTTTTTTAATGTGGTAATATATGATATTTATTATTAAATTTTTGTTCTTAAGAATAGGGGCAGGGAAAGGGGAAAATGAAGGAGGACATTACAATTAAGATGAGGAATTGAATGATCTCACCAAAAATAAAATGAAAATTTAGTAGTCGATGCTACTAAGATTATCCCATGTAATTGTTGGGATATACTATTAACCATGTAATTGTGTTATAGTATTTTTTTATTTAATCCCTTGTAAAGATTTTTTATGTTATTTATTTAATATAATAAATTTTTGTTTAAATAGATCATTATGTATATATGTGTGTCCATTGCTTATATAGTAGACAATTTTGTGTATGGAGTATTTTAACTCATACACGGAAGATTAAAATTGTTGGTGCATATAAGTTATAAATTTATGTTCACGATCAAAGATGAAGTAGGACGAACATCTTGATGATCGTAGCACAAGATTAAATATAATTTGATCTTAATTATGAGAATGGTTAAATTCAACTTCTTGTGCTAGTACATTTTGTATGTATTGAACGGACCAATTAGAGACATTTGTTTATGTTCTGAATATTTATAAATAAATTCTCTAGTCCACTACATGTACTTATACTCTCAATCTTGATATAATTATTATGATCTATGTAATTTATTTTATTGTTTTAATCTATTAAAAGGTGAGACTTTTTGATGAGTCAATAAATTCCTAATAGATTAGATAATGACAAATTACATTAGTGAAATAATAATTAGTTGATAGAACCGTGTCTCGGACCCGAGATGAAGACACCCCTTTATGGTTACTTATAAGTTTTCACGTGAAAACCCTGCAGGTGGATTTTAGATCCGTCACGTGAAATAAGTTAAGTAAATATAATAAAGGATTAATTTAGTCAATGAATTAAATTTTCAGATAATTTTGATTTAATTGATTGGTGTCGGTAATTCTAACACGGGGGGTTAATAAGATGTAGTAGTAGATTTCGAAATTAAATCGAGGAGTGCAATTACAGAATTTTAGTGGAATACTATGTAATTTATTGCGATATGGTTAATTCGTTCATTTGAGAATTATTATCGTAGTTGGAAGCCTCTATTAAATATATCTACGGTCCCTACTATGCCTGATTAATTGACCAAGTTTGAAAAGAAGGACAAATTAATTTTATTGTTGATCTTCTTTAAAGGATGAATTATTTGAGAATTAAAGATTGAGTTAGTGACAAAAACGTTTGGCTTTAAATGGATGAAAACGTTTTTGTTCTTATTACAAAAACGTTTGGCCTTTAATGGATGAAAACGGTTTTGTTCTTATTACAAAAACGTTTGGCCTTTAATGGATGAAAACGTTTTTATCTCAATTTATTCTCATGATCCTCTTGATTGCTAATTAAGCCTGAAATTTATTTGGACGTTTTTCCTATTCATTCTTGAGTTGGAAAACTAGATAAATAGGCTGAATGTGGCATGAAAGAGATCATCTTTTGAAAAACAAGTAATACTTGCCCACACAAGTAACTTGGTAGTAACAGTCAATCAGGAAATAGGAGAAGATCGTAGCTCTGGATCCTTGGCATCTGGACGACTTTTGTAGAAGTTTCAACAGGTTAGTGCTCTTCTAAATTCGTTTATGTTATATTGTTTAGTCTATATGTAAGATTTGTGATCCTGAATATAGCTTCCGTTGTGCATATTCTAACAATTGGTATCACGAGTCTTCTTACATATACTAAATAATGTAATAAGATAATTCATGATATAGACATGATGCGTTACTGTTTCATAAATGAATTCGTTGTATCCTAAATACGTTATTTTCTGCTTATGAATTTATGATTTGATGTTCTGTTCAATGATAAGATTGGAATAAATCACTGTTTATAATTCCAGTTTAAAAACAGAATGTTTCATGTATTGTTGATAATTGTTCATCAACAGATCTTGTAAAACGAATTCATGTTTCATGTTCATTGAATTAATAGTTTGAGTAAGGTTTTTAAATATTTCCTGGATTCTAAATATTTAAAGTTCTACAAAAATTTTAAAACAAAACGGACAGCATGCCATGCCTGGCAAAAATTTTTTTTCTGACAAACTCCGATTGGTCTCAAATTTGGTTGGTTGATTGGAAACGACCCAGTGAGCAATACTCACTGTTGTGCTGTGACCAAGGGCCTTTTTTGGCCATTCGGAGTCGTTTTGATGGGTTTTTGGCCATTTTTATGTTTACGAAACATTAAAAAATAAATTAAAAATTGTTTTTAGTAATCCAGTGGCGTAAGGGTTCATCCCTAACACTTATAAATGTATTTTACAGTAAATATATGAGTTTATATGTTGACTTAGGTCCTCTTCCCCATCGGATAAACTCATATATTTTGCTACTGTTTTGGTACGTCTTTTGCTTTGATGACTTGTTTAAAACTTTCCAACTAAGTTACATGTTGAATCAATGAACAAGAGACATAATCCATATCCATATATTCCTTATTATACTTAACATAATACTCTCTAACTGAGTTGGACTTGTTTTGTTTAATTGGTACTATATTAACACATGCTCATATATTTGCTTGAATAGTTAAGTTTCCCAATCGAATCTAACTGTTTATAGGCATGATTCTGTGAGTCTTGTTGTGTTTTTTTATAATATATCATGTATACTTAATGATCTATTTTATCTCTCTCAGATTAACTATGTCTCACTTCAATCCCCTGTCCTCAATCTTGAATCAAAATAAACTTGAGGGTCCAAACTATGTTGATTGGAAACGAAATTTAGACATTGTCCTAACTTCTGAGGGTTATAAATTTGTATTGGTTGAGGAATGTCCTATCAAATCAGCAGATCCTACTGATGAGGAAGTCCAAGCCTATGACAAATGGGTTAAGGCTAATGAGATGGCAAGATGCTACATTCTTGCCTCAATGGCGAATGTCTTGCAGCATCAGCATCAGTCTATGACATCTGCTTACGATATGCTTGCATCTCTTAAGGAGATGTTTGGTGAGCAGAATCGTGCTGCAAAGCAGACTGCCATGAAAGCCCTTTTGACCACAAAAATGGCTGAAGGATCTTCTGTCAGAGAACATGTGCTGAAGTTGATGAATTACTTGAATGAGCTGGAGATACTTGGTGCTGAGATTGATAAGGAATCTCAAGTTGAGATGATCCTTCAGACTTTGCCGGACAGTTTTCAACAATTTCGCTTGAACTATAATATGAATAAGATGGACATGTCTTTAGCGAAATTGTTGAATGAGCTGCAAGCAGCAGAGACTATAATTAAGCAGCAAGCTCCTGCGGCATTCCTAGTTCACCAGGCTGGGTCGTCCTCTTCAAAACCAGCAAAATTTCAGAAGAAAAAGAAAAAGCCCCGCAAGGCTGTGATACCCGGAGGTGCTAAGGATGGTGTGGCTAAGCCGAAAGGCAAGTGCTTTCATTGTAAGCAGCCTGGACACTATAAAAAGCAATGCCCTGACTTTCAGGCAAAGATGAAAAACAAAGGTAACTCTTTTTTAAATGTCGTTGAAACCTGTTTAGCGGCTGTTTCTACCCAATTATGGGCTGTAGATTCGGGAGCCACTGATCATATCTGCACTTCTTTGCAGGGGTTTCAGGAAACGCGGCGGCTAAATAAGGATGAAGTTAGTGTTTTTCAAGCGAATGGGCAGCCAACACCAGCCTTAGTTGTTGGAATAATTTCGTTTTCATTTAGTAGTTCTAGACTTTTAGTTTTGAATAATGTTTTATATGTTCCTTCTATAAGAAGGAATTTATTGTCTGTTTCTAAAGTACTGGATGATGGTTATGATGTTCACTTTGCGAATAACTCTGCTGTTATTAAGTGTAATAACTTTTTTATCCTTAGTGCTCCCAAAATACATGATTTATTTGTGTTTAAAATTTTCCATAACATGCTTCAACAAACTGCACTAAATAACATTGTTGTTTCGAACAAAAGAAAACATATTTCTCAATTGAGTCCAACTTATTTATGGCACTTACGTTTATGTCATATTAATTTAAATAGGATTTCACAGTTGGTTACAGATGGACCTTTGAGTTCATTGAAAGTGGAGGCACTACCAACTTGTGAATCTTGTTTAGAAGGTAAAATGACAAAGAGACCTTTCCCTTCTAAAGGAAATAGAGCCGATAATAAGTTAGAATTAATTCATTCTGATTTGTGCGGCCCAATGAATATACAAGCAAGAGGTGGTTTTGAGTATTTTGTGACTTTCACAGATGATTACTCCAAATATGGATACATTTATTTGTTGTGACGAAAATCTAAATGCTTTGAAAAATTCAAAGAATTTAAGATTGAAACGGAAAAGTGGCATGATAAACATATCCAAACATTACGATCTGATCGTGGTGGTGAATACCTTTCTGCAGAATTCATTAAGTACTTATCAGAATCAGGAATTACTTCTCAATATTCTGCCCCAGAAACACCTCAACAAAATGGTGTGGCAGAACGTAGAAATAGAACTCTTTTGGAAATGGTTAGATCAATGTTAAGTTATTCTGATTTACCTTTTAGCTTTTGGTGATATGCCTTAGAAACTGCGAATTATATTCTGAATTTGGTTCCTTCAAAATCTGTACCTTTAACCCCATCCGAATTGTGGAATGGGCGAAAGCCTAGCCTACGGCATATTCGAGTTTGGGGTTGTCCAGCTCATGTGCTTAAAGGAAAAACAGATAAGTTAGAATCTAGAACAGAAGTATGCATTTTTATTGGGTATCCAAAAGGCACTAAAGGAGGTTTATTTTACTGTCCTAAGGATCAAAAGGTAATTGTATCGACAAATGCCAAGTTTCAAGAACAGGACTAATTAATAAGCCATGTTCCTAAAAGTAAACTTGTGTTATAGGAACTGTCCAAAAGAATAACAAGTAATGAATCGACAGAACAAATTCCATACACAGTTGTTGACATTCCTTTACGACCACGTAGTGGGAGAAATGTCCAGAGGCAAGAAATTGCACCTGAGGCTGCGCAGGAGGTTGCCCTAGAGCAAACTCAAGATATTTCACTACCTCAAAGTAGTGGGAGCAATGTCCAGCAGCCTGAGGCTGTGGAGGAAGATGTTCAGGATATTCAGGATTTAGTTCAAGAAGTAGCACATCCTGTAGTGGCTATTCGTCGTAGTGAGAGAGTTATTAGAAAGCCTGAAAGGTTTACGCTCTTGGGAGAGTCATATGATAGAATCCCTGAAGAGCTTAATACAGAACCATTGAATTACGCCGAAGCAATACATGATAAAGATGCTGAAATGTGGATTGTTGCTATGAAATCAGAAATGGAGTCTATGTACTCTAATCAAGTCTGGGATCTTGTAGAACACCCTGCTGATGTCAAACCTATTGGTTGTAAGTGGATCTTCAAGAAAAAGAGAGGTGTGGATGGAAGGGTGAAAACTTTTAAGGCTAGGCTTGTTGCGAAAGGGTTTACTCAAAAAGAAGGAATTGATTATGAGGAAACTTTTTCACCGGTAGCTATGCTTAAATCCATTAGGATTCTCTTGTCCATTGCTGCTCATTACAATTATGAGATTTGGCAAATGGATGTCAAGATGGCTTTTCTAAATGGAAGTCTTGATGAATGCATCTATATGGCACAACCAGAAGGTTTCATAGAAAGTGGCAATGAACACATGTTGTGTAAACTTAAGAGATCCATTTATGGACTAAAGCAAGCATCTAGAGCATGGAATATTTGTTTTGACAAGTCGATTAAGACTTTTGGTTTTGATCAATTTGAAAATGAATCATGTATCTATAAATAATGGGAAGGAAACAGAGTAGCAATTTTAATTCTGTATGTTGATGACATTTTGCTCATAGGAAATAATGTGAGCATATTGAATTCAGTTACGGAATGGCTGTCATCGCGTTTTGATATGAAAGACTTGGGAGAAGCGGCTCATATCCTTGGGATCAAGCTTATGCGAGATCGTAAACAAAGGATATTAGGCTTGTCTCAAGCGCTTTACATTGATACTATTCTTGCAAGGTTTAACATGCAAAATTCAAAAAAGGGATTTCTTCCTTTTAGACATGGAATTACTTTATCAAAAGATCAGTTGCCCAAAACAACTGATGAGATAGAGAGAATGAAGGCGGTCCCTTATGCATCTGTTGTAGGGAGTCTCATGTATGCTAAGTTATGTACTAGACCGGATATCTGCTTTGCTGTTGGCATGGTTAGTAGATTCCAGTCTAATCCTGGGCAAGAACATTGGACAGCAGTTAAGCATATAATCAAATACCTGAAAAGGACTAGAGATTACATGCTTGTTTTCCATCCTGCAAAATCTTGTACCTATTGGGTATACAGATTCAGATTTCCAGTCAGATAGAGATTCAAGAAAGTCAACCTCAGGATATGTATTTACTCTGGGAGGTGGAACCGTAATATGGAGGAGTATCAAGCAATCTTGTGTTGCTGATTCCACCATGGAAGCTGAATATGTAGCTGCCTCTGAAGCGGCTAAGGAGGCTGTTTGGCTTGGAAACTTCCTAAAAGAGCTTGGAGTGGTTCCTTCGGTTGAAGCACCAATCACACTTTATTGTGATAACAGTGGTGCAGTTGCTAACTCGAAAGAACCGCGAAGCCATAAAAGGAGTAAGCACATCGAGAGGAAATATCATTTGATTCGTGATATAACTCAAAGGGGTGATGTGAGAGTATTGAAGATTGAATCGAAGAACAATTTGGCGGACCCATTTACAAAAGGCTTACCTCAGAAGGCTTTTGATAAGCATGTGGAAGAAATGGGTGTTAAAATTGTGAATGCATGGTTATAAGTCTAAGTGGGAGATTGTTGGGATATACTATTAACCATGTAATTGTGTTATAGTATTTTTTTTATTTAATCCCTTGTAAAGATTTTTTATGTTATTTATTTAATATAATAATTTTTTGTTTAAATAGATCATTATGTATATATGTGTGTCCATTGCTTATATAGTAGACAATTTTGTGTATGGAGTATTTTAACTCATACACGGAAGATTAAAATTATTGGTGCATATAAGTTATAAATTTATGTTCACGATCAAAGATGAAGTAGGACGAACATCTTGATGATCGTAGCACAAGATTAAATATAATTTGATCTTAATTATGAGAATGGTTAAATTCAACTTCTTGTGCTAGTACATTTTGTATGTATTGAACGGACCAATTAGAGACATTTGTTTATGTTCTGAATATTTATAAATAAATTCTCTAGTCCACTACATGTACTTATACTCTCAATCTTGATATAATTATTATGATCTATGTAATTTATTTTATTGTTTTAATCTATTAAAAGGTGAGACTTTTTGATGAGTCAATAAATTCCTAATAGATTAGATAATGACAAATTACATTAGTGAAATAATAATTAGTTGATAGAACCGTGTCTCGGACCCGAGATGAAGACACCCCTTTATGGTTACTTATAAGTTTTCACGTGAAAACCCTGCAGGTGGATTTTAGATCCGTCACGTGAAATAAGTTAAGTAAATATAATAAAGGATTAATTTAGTCAATGAATTAAATTTTCAGATAATTTTGATTTAATTGATTGGTGTCGGTAATTCTAACACGGGGGGTTAATAAGATGTAGTAGTAGATTTCGAAATTAAATCGAGGAGTGCAATTACAGAATTTTAGTGGAATACTATGTAATTTATTGCGATATGGTTAATTCGTTCATTTGAGAATTATTATCGTAGTTGGAAGCCTCTATTAAATATATCTACGGTCCCTACTATGCCTGATTAATTGACCAAGTTTGAAAAGAAGGACAAATTAATTTTATTGTTGATCTTCTTTAAAGGATGAATTATTTGAGAATTAAAGATTGAGTTAGTGACAAAAACGTTTGGCTTTAAATGGATGAAAACGTTTTTGTTCTTATTACAAAAACGTTTGGCCTTTAATGGATGAAAACGGTTTTGTTCTTATTACAAAAACGTTTGGCCTTTAATGGATGAAAACGTTTTTATCTCAATTTATTCTCATGATCCTCTTGATTGCTAATTAAGCCTGAAATTTATTTGGACGTTTTTCCTATTCATTCTTGAGTTGGAAAACTAGATAAATAGGCTGAATGTGGCATGAAAGAGATCATCTTTTGAAAAACAAGTAATACTTGCCCACACAAGTAACTTGGTAGTAACAGTCAATCAGGAAATAGGAGAAGATCGTAGCTCTGGATCCTTGGCATCTGGACGACTTTTGTAGAAGTTTCAACAGGTTAGTGCTCTTCTAAATTCGTTTATGTTATATTGTTTAGTCTATATGTAAGATTTGTGATCCTGAATATAGCTTCCGTTGTGCATATTCTAACAATTGGTATCACGAGTCTTCTTACATATACTAAATAATGTAATAAGATAATTCATGATATAGACATGATGCGTTACTGTTTCATAAATGAATTCGTTGTATCCTAAATACGTTATTTTCTGCTTATGAATTTATGATTTGATGTTCTGTTCAATGATAAGATTGGAATAAATCACTGTTTATAATTCCAGTTTAAAAACAGAATGTTTCATGTATTGTTGATAATTGTTCATCAACAGATCTTGTAAAACGAATTCATGTTTCATGTTCATTGAATTAATAGTTTGAGTAAGGTTTTTAAATATTTCCTGGATTCTAAATATTTAAAGTTCTACAAAAATTTTAAAACAAAACGGACAGCATGCCATGCCTGACAAAAATTTTTTTTCTGACAAACTCCGATTGGTCTCAAATTTGGTTGGTTGATTGGAAACGACCCAGTGAGCAATACTCACTGTTGTGCTGTGACCAAGGGCCTTTTTTGGCCATTCGGAGTCGTTTTGATGGGTTTTTGGCCATTTTTATGTTTACGAAACATTAAAAAATAAATTAAAAATTGTTTTTAGTAATCCAGTGGCGTAAGGGTTCATCCCTAACACTTATAAATGTATTTTACAGTAAATATATGAGTTTATATGTTGACTTAGGTCCTCTTCCCCATCGGATAAACTCATATATTTTGCTACTGTTTTGGTACGTCTTTTGCTTTGATGACTTGTTTAAAACTTTCCAACTAAGTTACATGTTGAATCAATGAACAAGAGACATAATCCATATCCATATATTCCTTATTATACTTAACATAATACTCTCTAACTGAGTTGGACTTGTTTTGTTTAATTGGTACTATATTAACACATGCTCATATATTTGCTTGAATAGTTAAGTTTCCCAATCGAATCTAACTGTTTATAGGCATGATTCTGTGAGTCTTGTTGTGTTTTTTTTATAATATATCATGTATACTTAATGATCTATTTTATCTCTCTCAGATTAACTATGTCTCACTTCAATCCCCTGTCCTCAATCTTGAATCAAAATAAACTTGAGGGTCCAAACTATGTTGATTGGAAACGAAATTTAGACATTGTCCTAACTTCTGAGGGTTATAAATTTGTATTGGTTGAGGAATGTCCTATCAAATCAGCAGATCCTACTGATGAGGAAGTCCAAGCCTATGACAAATGGGTTAAGGCTAATGAGATGGCAAGATGCTACATTCTTGCCTCAATGGCGAATGTCTTGCAGCATCAGCATCAGTCTATGACATCTGCTTACGATATGCTTGCATCTCTTAAGGAGATGTTTGGTGAGCAGAATCGTGCTGCAAAGCAGACTGCCATGAAAGCCCTTTTGACCACAAAAATGGCTGAAGGATCTTCTGTCAGAGAACATGTGCTGAAGTTGATGAATTACTTGAATGAGCTGGAGATACTTGGTGCTGAGATTGATAAGGAATCTCAAGTTGAGATGATCCTTCAGACTTTGCCGGACAGTTTTCAACAATTTCGCTTGAACTATAATATGAATAAGATGGACATGTCTTTAGCGAAATTGTTGAATGAGCTGCAAGCAGCAGAGACTATAATTAAGCAGCAAGCTCCTGCGGCATTCCTAGTTCACCAGGCTGGGTCGTCCTCTTCAAAACCAGCAAAATTTCAGAAGAAAAAGAAAAAGCCCCGCAAGGCTGTGATACCCGGAGGTGCTAAGGATGGTGTGGCTAAGCCGAAAGGCAAGTGCTTTCATTGTAAGCAGCCTGGACACTATAAAAAGCAATGCCCTGACTTTCAGGCAAAGATGAAAAACAAAGGTAACTCTTTTTTAAATGTCGTTGAAACCTGTTTAGCGGCTGTTTCTACCCAATTATGGGCTGTAGATTCGGGAGCCACTGATCATATCTGCACTTCTTTGCAGGGGTTTCAGGAAACGCGGCGGCTAAATAAGGATGAAGTTAGTGTTTTTCAAGCGAATGGGCAGCCAACACCAGCCTTAGTTGTTGGAATAATTTCGTTTTCATTTAGTAGTTCTAGACTTTTAGTTTTGAATAATGTTTTATATGTTCCTTCTATAAGAAGGAATTTATTGTCTGTTTCTAAAGTACTGGATGATGGTTATGATGTTCACTTTGCGAATAACTCTGCTGTTATTAAGTGTAATAACTTTTTTATCCTTAGTGCTCCCAAAATACATGATTTATTTGTGTTTAAAATTTTCCATAACATGCTTCAACAAACTGCACTAAATAACATTGTTGTTTCGAACAAAAGAAAACATATTTCTCAATTGAGTCCAACTTATTTATGGCACTTACGTTTATGTCATATTAATTTAAATAGGATTTCACAGTTGGTTACAGATGGACCTTTGAGTTCATTGAAAGTGGAGGCACTACCAACTTGTGAATCTTGTTTAGAAGGTAAAATGACAAAGAGACCTTTCCCTTCTAAAGGAAATAGAGCCGATAATAAGTTAGAATTAATTCATTCTGATTTGTGCGGCCCAATGAATATACAAGCAAGAGGTGGTTTTGAGTATTTTGTGACTTTCACAGATGATTACTCCAAATATGGATACATTTATTTGTTGTGACGAAAATCTAAATGCTTTGAAAAATTCAAAGAATTTAAGATTGAAACGGAAAAGTGGCATGATAAACATATCCAAACATTACGATCTGATCGTGGTGGTGAATACCTTTCTGCAGAATTCATTAAGTACTTATCAGAATCAGGAATTACTTCTCAATATTCTGCCCCAGAAACACCTCAACAAAATGGTGTGGCAGAACGTAGAAATAGAACTCTTTTGGAAATGGTTAGATCAATGTTAAGTTATTCTGATTTACCTTTTAGCTTTTGGTGATATGCCTTAGAAACTGCGAATTATATTCTGAATTTGGTTCCTTCAAAATCTGTACCTTTAACCCCATCCGAATTGTGGAATGGGCGAAAGCCTAGCCTACGGCATATTCGAGTTTGGGGTTGTCCAGCTCATGTGCTTAAAGGAAAAACAGATAAGTTAGAATCTAGAACAGAAGTATGCATTTTTATTGGGTATCCAAAAGGCACTAAAGGAGGTTTATTTTACTGTCCTAAGGATCAAAAGGTAATTGTATCGACAAATGCCAAGTTTCAAGAACAGGACTAATTAATAAGCCATGTTCCTAAAAGTAAACTTGTGTTATAGGAACTGTCCAAAAGAATAACAAGTAATGAATCGACAGAACAAATTCCATACACAGTTGTTGACATTCCTTTACGACCACGTAGTGGGAGAAATGTCCAGAGGCAAGAAATTGCACCTGAGGCTGCGCAGGAGGTTGCCCTAGAGCAAACTCAAGATATTTCACTACCTCAAAGTAGTGGGAGCAATGTCCAGCAGCCTGAGGCTGTGGAGGAAGATGTTCAGGATATTCAGGATTTAGTTCAAGAAGTAGCACATCCTGTAGTGGCTATTCGTCGTAGTGAGAGAGTTATTAGAAAGCCTGAAAGGTTTACGCTCTTGGGAGAGTCATATGATAGAATCCCTGAAGAGCTTAATACAGAACCATTGAATTACGCCGAAGCAATACATGATAAAGATGCTGAAATGTGGATTGTTGCTATGAAATCAGAAATGGAGTCTATGTACTCTAATCAAGTCTGGGATCTTGTAGAACACCCTGCTGATGTCAAACCTATTGGTTGTAAGTGGATCTTCAAGAAAAAGAGAGGTGTGGATGGAAGGGTGAAAACTTTTAAGGCTAGGCTTGTTGCGAAAGGGTTTACTCAAAAAGAAGGAATTGATTATGAGGAAACTTTTTCACCGGTAGCTATGCTTAAATCCATTAGGATTCTCTTGTCCATTGCTGCTCATTACAATTATGAGATTTGGCAAATGGATGTCAAGATGGCTTTTCTAAATGGAAGTCTTGATGAATGCATCTATATGGCACAACCAGAAGGTTTCATAGAAAGTGGCAATGAACACATGTTGTGTAAACTTAAGAGATCCATTTATGGACTAAAGCAAGCATCTAGAGCATGGAATATTTGTTTTGACAAGTCGATTAAGACTTTTGGTTTTGATCAATTTGAAAATGAATCATGTATCTATAAATAATGGGAAGGAAACAGAGTAGCAATTTTAATTCTGTATGTTGATGACATTTTGCTCATAGGAAATAATGTGAGCATATTGAATTCAGTTACGGAATGGCTGTCATCGCGTTTTGATATGAAAGACTTGGGAGAAGCGGCTCATATCCTTGGGATCAAGCTTATGCGAGATCGTAAACAAAGGATATTAGGCTTGTCTCAAGCGCTTTACATTGATACTATTCTTGCAAGGTTTAACATGCAAAATTCAAAAAAGGGATTTCTTCCTTTTAGACATGGAATTACTTTATCAAAAGATCAGTTGCCCAAAACAACTGATGAGATAGAGAGAATGAAGGCGGTCCCTTATGCATCTGTTGTAGGGAGTCTCATGTATGCTAAGTTATGTACTAGACCGGATATCTGCTTTGCTGTTGGCATGGTTAGTAGATTCCAGTCTAATCCTGGGCAAGAACATTGGACAGCAGTTAAGCATATAATCAAATACCTGAAAAGGACTAGAGATTACATGCTTGTTTTCCATCCTGCAAAATCTTGTACCTATTGGGTATACAGATTCAGATTTCCAGTCAGATAGAGATTCAAGAAAGTCAACCTCAGGATATGTATTTACTCTGGGAGGTGGAACCGTAATATGGAGGAGTATCAAGCAATCTTGTGTTGCTGATTCCACCATGGAAGCTGAATATGTAGCTGCCTCTGAAGCGGCTAAGGAGGCTGTTTGGCTTGGAAACTTCCTAAAAGAGCTTGGAGTGGTTCCTTCGGTTGAAGCACCAATCACACTTTATTGTGATAACAGTGGTGCAGTTGCTAACTCGAAAGAACCGCGAAGCCATAAAAGGAGTAAGCACATCGAGAGGAAATATCATTTGATTCGTGATATAACTCAAAGGGGTGATGTGAGAGTATTGAAGATTGAATCGAAGAACAATTTGGCGGACCCATTTACAAAAGGCTTACCTCAGAAGGCTTTTGATAAGCATGTGGAAGAAATGGGTGTTAAAATTGTGAATGCATGGTTATAAGTCTAAGTGGGAGATTGTTGGGATATACTATTAACCATGTAATTGTGTTATAGTATTTTTTTTATTTAATCCCTTGTAAAGATTTTTTATGTTATTTATTTAATATAATAATTTTTTGTTTAAATAGATCATTATGTATATATGTGTGTCCATTGCTTATATAGTAGACAATTTTGTGTATGGAGTATTTTAACTCATACACGGAAGATTAAAATTATTGGTGCATATAAGTTATAAATTTATGTTCACGATCAAAGATGAAGTAGGACGAACATCTTGATGATCGTAGCACAAGATTAAATATAATTTGATCTTAATTATGAGAATGGTTAAATTCAACTTCTTGTGCTAGTACATTTTGTATGTATTGAACGGACCAATTAGAGACATTTGTTTATGTTCTGAATATTTATAAATAAATTCTCTAGTCCACTACATGTACTTATACTCTCAATCTTGATATAATTATTATGATCTATGTAATTTATTTTATTGTTTTAATCTATTAAAAGGTGAGACTTTTTGATGAGTCAATAAATTCCTAATAGATTAGATAATGACAAATTACATTAGTGAAATAATAATTAGTTGATAGAACCGTGTCTCGGACCCGAGTTGAAGACACCCCTTTATGGTTACTTATAAGTTTTCACGTGAAAACCCTACAGGTGGATTTTAGATCCGTCACGTGAAATAAGTTAAGTAAATATAATAAAGGATTAATTTAGTCAATGAATTAAATTTTCAGATAATTTTGATTTAATTGATTGGTGTCGATAATTCTAACACGAGGGGTTAAATAAGATGTAGTGGTAGATTTTGAAATTAAATCGAGGAGTGCAATTACAGAATTTTAGTGGAATACTTTGTAATTTATTGCGATATGGTTAATTCGTTCATTTGAGAATTATTATCGTAGTTGGAAGCCTCTATTAAATATATCTACGGTCCCTACTATGCCTGATTAATTGACCAAGTTTGAAAAGAAGGACAAATTAATTTTATTGTTGATCTTCTTTAAAGGATGAATTATTTGAGAATTAAAGATTGAGTTAGTGACAAAAACGTTTGGCTTTAAATGGATGAAAACGTTTTTGTTCTTATTACAAAAACGTTTGGCCTTTAATGGATGAAAACGGTTTTGTTCTTATTACAAAATCGTTTGGCCTTTAATGGATGAAAACGTTTTTATCTCAATTTATTCTCATGATCCTCTTGATTGCTAATTAAGCCTGAAATTTATTTGGACGTTTTTCCTATTCATTCTTGAGTTGGAAAACTAGATAAATAGGCTGAATGTGGCATGAAAGAGATCATCTTTTGAAAAACAAGTCATACTTGCCCACACAAGTAACTTGGTAGTAACAGTCAATCAGGAAATAGGAGAAGATCGTAGCTCTGGATCCTTGGCATCTGGACGACTTTTGTAGAAGTTTCAACAGGTTAGTGCTCTTCTAAATTCGTTTATGTTATATTGTTTAGTCTATATGTAAGATTTGTGATCCTGAATATAGCTTCCGTTGTGCATATTCTAACAGTAATAGTATATAATTACAATTTGCGGCTATTTTAAACCATAAAAAAGGGAAATTAGGCATTTAAACTTAAAGTTCATAAGTCCTGTATTTTAGTAAACAAAATTATTCATCAAAATTCAAATACAAAATTTAAGAAATGAAATTAGGATAAAGGAGACATACACAATGTAGACTTTGGTTTCCCTTTCAAAATCTTGATATTTTTTTGTTGTTGTTGTATGTATATTTTGATTAAAGGACTAATGACACACTACTTATATAGTGGCCATGGTGTTAACCATTTAATTTTTTTCTATTTTTGGTCAGACTTTCTTGTTCATAGATAGAATATATATAAATAAATTAATCAATGAGATATAGACATTCAAGATAATTATGTCATTAATGGTTATAGGTTGATTATTTTTCCTAAGTAGGTTGTTGATGTCATGATAAAATCATCATTGACGTAATAATTTACTTCTTAAATATTTGAAAAAGATATACACCCTCGTTTCAATTTGTCACACCTACTTTCCTTTTAAATCCATTAAAAATATAATTATTATTTTTCTTTTTATATATTTGAAAACTAGATATGTCAGATACATGCATCTGATGAACAAAATTTGGCATGATGATAATTTTGAAAACTCATGAAAATGCACATATTAGGCCCTAAACAAATAAAATTTGTATTGTTTACCCTATTAAATTCAGTAATGTTGAAAGTAAAAATCATGGGACAATATAACATTTACTAAATTTGACCAATAAAATACAGTAGAAAAATATATTCAACCTTTTCCTCTTTTTAAAGTGGTCAAAAAAAGTTATAAAGTGAATTTATAAGTGACATGTGCCACTATTAAATGGTTACCTCTTGGGTTCAATTTTCAAAGTCCTTGTTAAACCACGTGGTCAGGCTATTCATAGAACAACCATGTGTCACTTTCCAAGGGCTAGTTTGCTATTTTATTAAACCCAGTGTACGTTCAAATATACTTCTTGAAAAGAAATATAAATGATCGTATGCAATATATTTACCCAACTATGAGTCGGGATTGATCCCACAGAGAATATGGAAGAATATTGTCAATAGCAAATATTTAACTCGATAGTCGTTATATAACAATGGGGGGGGGGGGGTTTAATTTGAAATAAAATAAACAAACAATAAAAAGATAGCTTTGAACTAAGTATTTATTTATATTCAAATTATTAAAAGTAACTAGGAATGTGTTCCCCATAAGCTCATAACGCAGTAATCCTAGTAATAGTAATCCTTTTCTAGTGTATTACATGCAAAGTGATAAGTTAGGTATCTCTAAATCCTTGGTCCGGCATCTAGAGAATTTCACCCCGCACCTTGGTCCGGCTACGTGTGTATAATTTACTAACCCTTACCTTTACCTCATATTAGACATCATAATCGATGTTTGGCTTAGTTATTACTTCGCACCAATCGACACTAGCCTATTAGATAGTATCACACTAAATCTATGTTGATAATTCTTTTCTTGTTAATTACCTCCTTGGTCCGGCAAGTAGTAACAAGGCGAGTTCTAACGTTGGCCACCGTTAAAAAGACTTCTGAACGAAAGAATTATCAATGCATGCAAAATACTAGTCAAGAATTGCTTATTTACTATTCATACTTTGTTAATCGTTCATGGTTCCCACAACCCTAGTTATGAAAGTTAGTTACTAATTATCTCAAAAACACAATCAAAATTTATTAAAATAAATATGCTTGTGTTAATCATAAAAAGTTAAGAACAATAGCTAAACTATCTTTTATTAATCACGAATACAAATAAATAATAAAGGAGAAGAAAGAATAAACCACAATTCTCCGGCCTCCATGGCGGCTCTTCCAAAGTTCCTAAGCTAGAAGAAAATTTATATTGTGTCTTGTATCTTGGTTCTTGGCTTCCTCCCCAAATAATTATTTCTGTGCACTATTTATAAATATAGAAAACTCTAAATATAGTAATTGAGTCCAAATTAAATTAGGAATCCAAAACCAAAAGGAATTGGATTCCTTTTATTTTTCCCGCCGCGTGAATCATGGTGCTGCCGCCTCAACATATTTCTTCATTATTCACTTGCTGCCACGTGGCAGCAGCAAACATCAAAATTGAAATTCGTCAATTGCAGCCGTCATTCTCATGTATATATAAATATATTATTTTATTCAATTTAATTCATTAAGCTATCTGCTTAATTTCCTTCTTCAACCTTTCATCTTTAATTCGTTTTAGCTCCAAACTTCTTCATTTTTCCACCAATTTAATCCTACAAATAAAATATGTAATTTAGCACAATTTATAAAATTCATGCTCAAAAAGGACAAATATAAATAATAAATGTGAGAAAATAATGATTAAAAATATGTATTTTTAGCCTCACATCACCCATGGAAATGAAATACCTCTTCACATTTTTTCTACCTTCCCACCAAGAAATTTTTCCTTTATAAGCTCCCAAATGGTCTAATGGTTTCCCTGCATTGAAAATTTCATTGAGTTTTTCTTTTTCCATTTTATAATTTTTAGTTTGAAATTCAATAGCTTTCTCGGCTTTTAGATTTTTCTAACATGGAGAAAGCTGATGAAAACACGGTAACTTCAAATGTAGAGAATGAAAATGTGGAACTGAATGGTAATTTTGATGTTCACTCGAAAAAAATGAATCGTTTTTTGTGAATAACTAATGAAAAATATTCTTTGATTTTTTCAGGTGGATCGCAAGGAAGTGTTGCTTCAAGTGTAGCTGAGGTTGAAACCCAACAACCACCTATTCAAGGTATCAAAATTTTGCGAATTGATTTCTATAGCAAGTCAATTTCAATTTGTATCAAAATTAAAGTAGGAAACATTTTTTCCTTTATTTCTCGATGTGAAATAATCTTTCGTTGAACAGAAATCACATGTGTATTAAGGGAATTATATTACTAAAATGAAGATAAAAACATCAAGTTCAACCATATGACTTTTGTTTCCACAAGAGGTGAAGGACCAAATGGAAAGAAGACTGAAGGAGTGTTATACTCGTGTAAGAAGAAAGATGAAGTGGGGATAGTTTGTCTTTGTCATGGTGATCTTCTAAACGCAGCTGAATTTGTCGAACACACTGGTGGAGGTTATGTAGAACACCATATAAACCATATATTTATTGATGGAAAATAGATTAAGAAGCATTGTTATTGATGTTATTTGATATTTCCTTTTGTTTTTGTACCAAATAAATTCAATGTCTATTGCCCAAAAAGGCATTAGCTTTTGTATCATTGTTATTTCATTGTTCCTTTTGTTGTTGTATTGACTAAAGTTCCTCCCCTCAATGTTATATTAAGGTTATTTTTCAATGATTTGGCTTATTTTTTTCTATGCGATGCTTTTTTTTAAGCTTAATTAGAAGCCAGTGATAGTTTCTATTCTACAAAAATATTGATCCCTTATTCTTTTTTTTTAAAAAAAACAATCACAAGCCACTAAACTAAATTAGCCTATTTTTAAAAAACATTTCACTTGCTCCTTAACATGAGAGAGGAAAAGAGAATTACATGTGAGTGAATATCACAGGGCTAATATCATCTATCTTAACTCGTCTAAATGTTGTAAAATATGTCATTTTTTAATTAGTTATATTCGATTATGTGTACTTTTGTTCCTCTCTTGTAAGTTTTTAAATTATTAATGTGTTTATTAGGGTTTGGGGTTTAATTTTTTATAGGATTTCTATGTTCTTTTTCCCACTAAAAATTTTCATTGCTTGCTAAATATAACTTGTTTTCTTTATTCATCTGGATTACCCGTGCCGGTGAATCGATCTAAACCCACCATTGCCATTAGAGTACGAAAATGAAAGCACCAATTTAACCAACCCAATAACAAGACCAACTCAATTCAAATTCAAACAACCGACAAATCTATTTCATTAACTCGTAATTGGAATTACAAAGGAATTTAAGAAATAAATGAAAATTGAAGAACACAAGCAAAATAAAGGGGATGAGAAGCAGAACTCATAAAAAGGAGATGAGAGGACTAGACATTTTTTCTCAACAATTTGTATATGTCTAATTTTCAATCCCAAGTCGTATTTATCAACCCAAATCCCAAACATAGTCTCTTAATTCGGTGTTGGGATGTTTGCCCATATTGATCCTTGCCCGTTCATAACACTGCTTTTGTGAACCAAGAAACTTCATGTGCTCCACACTCTTGCATTTCAGCAACGTCGTGATCTTCCCTTCAGATGCCCAAAACAACATCAATTCGTCTGAGAACCTGTGAACCAACCTCGAATAAAATGTATCACCAGCGCCAAAGAGCTCAACTAGGAGCATCAACGTGACAACGCCATCGTCCGTAGTACAACTGCCGTAAGAGAATATAATCTCCATTGAAGGAGGCGGAAAAAGCAAAACCCACCCTATAGAATTTTGTAGGTATGGAATGCAAATTAAGAAAGAAAGTAGAGTGAAATGGGCATTTTTATTTTTTTTAGATGTAACGGAGGTTTTAACCACTGCAAATTTAATAAAATTAGTGAAGGGTATATAAACTCCCTCAATTTGATACAATTTGCGAGGTTGATTGTAACCCCACAATTAAACCTCCACAAATCAGGTGTTTTTTATGTGAAGTGGGTCCCACATATTCCAAATTGAATTAGAATCAAATAAGAATAACAATCAATTATCTTCCAATTGAAGTTTTGTTTATCTAATGGACAAAGAAGTCAAATATAACATAAAAACATGAATTAATGGCTAACCTTCAAAGGTTTTTTTTCTTAATTTTCTTAGATATATTCATATTATAATAAAGTTGATAACAAATAGGGATGGCAACGGGGCGAGACGTATTTACAGATATGTGGGGTAGGGTGGGTTTGACTATATGAGGGTGGGGGACAGAGAGGAACGGGTCAAAATAAAATAATGTGGAGGTACGATTTAGGATTTAACATGATATGGAAAACTGAAAATCTTGACTCCGCCACTGGTGGAAAGTATTTGTTTCACCAGCCCTAGGTTGCTCTTTCTTCTTTCTTAACCATTCACCTCTTTGGTTGAAGATTTTTAGTTGTTCCATTAATGGCAACGGAGGTGAGAAATGGATGCCCTTCTTGTTCAAGCAATTAAACAATCAGTCCCACCAAATGCTTCATTCATGGAAAGGAATTTTATTATTCGAGTGCAACTGACCAAAGTATTCTTAACATAAATACCTATTAAGGAAGAATATTGAGTTAAAACTGTTTGATAAAAGGTTCTGACCCCACTTGGATGCTCTTCTTCTCCCAAGTGTAATCAGTTTGTACTTTTCGTATATGGTCAAGACATATCACAACCAGATGATCATTCATTAGATTTTCATGGTCATGTTAAAATAATGAAAAAAATTTCTCATCGGTAGTTAATGATATGAGTGGTCTTCTTGTAAGGTTAGGGAAATCCTCCTCCCTTTGAGCTAATTTTTAGTGTGTGACTTAAGTCCAAAGCCTATAATTTTTCATGGTATCAGAGCATGATCTATTTCACCAGACTTCCATTTGTCCAGTCCTAAGCGTGAAGTGGGGTGTTAAAGAATGAAAAAGTCTCACATCGATGATTAATGAGATAGATGGTGTTGGGTTTTACAGGTGTGACCAGGAAAATTGAAGAGTTGTGACTCTCCTGAAGGGTTGTGACTTTGCCGAAGGGTTGTAACCTTTATGAAAGGTGGTGTCTTTTCTAAAGGGTTGTGACCATTTGAAAGGTTGTTCCTTTTCCAATGGGTTGTGACCTTTCTGAAAGTTGTCTTTTTTCCAAAAAGTTGTCACATTTTTCCCTTTGTTGGCTATAAATTTGGTTGTGCCTTTTCCAAATTGTTTTTCCTATATTCTTGGTTTTTTATAACTATGAGAAGAAGTAAATGAACACATGTTGTCTCCTAACAATATTTGAACATGAGTTTAGTTTCTCATTAAAATTCAATGTCTTCTAAGGAAATTTGGAATATGATGGAAACTAGGAAAGAAGGAAAAAAATTAGCAAGAAAAGAGACTTGCATGGAATCATTGCTGACAAATAGAATATGATTCAATTGGGGTAAAAATTAAGTTTTATCTTTATTTCACATGATTTTTTTTCTACCCTTTATAAGTTATGAGATTTATTTCATCAATGTTAGGATAGATGGTCATTATGTGATGATCTCAAAATATATCTTTATTACTATTAATATGTATTTTGTTTAGAGAAGAAAAAAAAACCTTTTATAGTTTTCTACTCCATGTGAAATTTGATTGTGTTTGACTTTTGGAGACTAAGATCCTCTGATTTTTTGCTCCTTTGATTTGAAGAATATAAGAACTTCACAAACAAATCAGATTGTGCATTGGTTTGAAGAATATAGAAACTTCACTATTTGTTAAATACTCTATTTGAATAAATATTCTGACTTGAAGAATTCAAAATCTTCATCAGGATTACTAAGGCTAAATGATTTGAAAAAGATACAATCCTCATTGTTAGCTAGAAACAGTGTTGTATTTGAGGTTTCTAGAGATTAAAACCATTTTGGTTTACTACTCTGTTTGAATGTGAAACTGATTTGAAGAATATAAAAACATCATCAGAATTCAAGGTTCATTCGGTTAACGATTAAAAGAATATAAAAACTTCATCGTTAAACTAGAAACAAGTTGTATAAAGATTGAATCTTTATTGTTATTATTCTAGATCCTAATTGGCCTGTCTAATTATGACAGAAAGGGAAAAAAACAAGTGACATAAAATTAGTTATTTTTGTGTCTATAATGGGTGTTCCTATGGATTAAATCTCCAATAGAAGGCTTCGTGTTGCCAGTGTGTATTTTGATGGTATACAATTTGAAAGCATGGGAAAAAATATGTGAAAAATAATTTCAAATACTTGAAAAATATTTTTGAGAACATATTTAAAATATGGGGGGTTCTTTACTTGTGATAAAAACAAAATTAGACTTCCTATCTAATTTAAATTTGAAAGTACAAGATATGAAATTTAAGGACAATCTTGTATTATGTTATACCAGCAAAATTCTTGGAGTATATTTGATATTGTGATAGTTGGGTCTCTCTTTACTAGTATATGATATGACTACCACAAAATTATATTACTCGTTCAAAGAAATTGTATTCTTTGATTAAAAAGTATCACTTAAAATATTGTGATTTTTCATTAAAATATATGTCTATTAAAACAAATTTATTTGTATAGACATGAACATTGGTGAAAAGTGATCTGTTATGTTTGTGTTGTAAAACAAACATTTGGGTCATATTGCCCTTATTGGACCGATGAGACTATGGTCATGGGTATTTCTATAACAAATTGAATGTTATGAAAATGTCCTTCTGAAAAGGACATATGGCAAGATGTTGAATCTAAAAGAATGTCTGTATTTGAGAAAGTTATAAAAAGTCAAGAACAAAATATTTGTGGGAAAAAGTTATCTCAAAGAAGGCCTTTTCAAACTTCGTATTTCTGTTTGTTCTTACTTGCTTGAATCAAATTGTTTATGACATAAATTCATGGGACATGTCAATTACAAAACCTTGCAAAAACTGTTCAACTTAGAAGTTTTGCCCAACTTTTAGTGTGATAAATCAAATGTCAAGTATGTGTTGAATCTAAGTATGTTAAGCATACTTATAAAAAAATTTAAAGGAATTTTAATCCCTAATAATTGATTCAGAGTGATATTTGTGATATGAAGTCAACATCATATCTTGGTGGGAAAAAGTGTTTCATAAATTTTAGGGAAAACGGTCTGAAATATATCCGAACTTTGACCGAAATTGCTGTAACGATACCAAACTTTGGAAAGGAGCTTTTACCCCTACACTATTTAATAGTGTATTTTACAGGTATTTATGTGCCCACGTGGACATCATAAATAGTAAGGTGTCCACATGGGCACATATATACCGTTAAAATACACTATTAAATAGTGCAGGGGGTAAAAGGTCCTCCATAAAATTTGGTATCGTAACAACAATTTCAGCCAAATTTGGAGTATTTCTCAGACCCTTTTCCCTAAATTTTATTGGCAATTGCACTAGATATTATTATGTCTATTTGCTGAATGGCAAGGATGAAGCAATAGAAACATATAGGCAATATAAAACTGAAGTTGAAATTAGTTGGATAAAATGACTTTCATGATTAGAAGTGGTAGATGTGGAGAATATTAATCTCTTTTGTAGAAATATATTTGGAAAATAGAATCATCCATCAAATTACTACATATACTCATTGTTGGGTTTTAAAAGGGGTGAATAGAAAATGAAGAGTTGCGACTTTTATGAAGAGTTATGACTTTTATGAAGAGTTGCGATGTTTATGAAAAGTTGTGACTTTTATGAAAAGTTGTGACTTTTATGAAAAATTGTGACTTTTATGAAAGGTTGTGACCTTTTCGAAAGATTGTGACTTTTCCAAAGGTTTGTGACCTTTTCGGTAAGGTACAACAAGAACTTTTTCACACTACTCTTTGTTTTCTATAAATTGTGAGATTTCCTCTCATTTTACTTGAACGAATTTATCTGGACTTCTTCTGCTACTATTAAATCTAGTATTCTAAGTGTACTTTACTGTCGTTGAGTGGTTCGCTGACACCGTGGTTTTAGGTACCGATACACCGGTGAGTAAGATTGTTCTATCCATGGAGGATATATTCCGTTAACCTCAGGTACTTGAGGGGAATAATTTCCTTAAGGGGACACTGTGCATTCAGTGGGCTCGATTTTATTTCTTTGAGAAAAATATTTTCATATTGTTTCTAATCTTTTTCTAACTCTATTTTCTCTACTAGTTTTAATTTTCTAGTTTGAAAATACTGTTTAAAATTTGTTGTTTCTTAGCAACTTCTTCAAAGTTTTGTTCTAAGTATCTTAGGAATACAAGATGAACAATAATCTTAAGGAAATTATTATACTATTGGTATTTCTTGTATTCTACTGATTGAGAAAAACAGGTCATGAAAGTAGAAGATTAATGCATTGCTTCTCCAAAATTTGGTGCTTTGTTTAGCAAGGTCGGAGTGAGAATGTACTAGAAGAATTGGTGGTATTTCGGTTAAAGATTACACCAGGTAACCTTCTTATTATTTATCTAAGGAGGAAAATAGTTTCTAAAGTTAACAATTTGATATTTATCATGTATGTCTTTGGAAAAAGATCTGCAAACCATATGATTTTTGAATGAATTTTCCTTGGCAAAAAATGTGGCCTTTAAAATTCTTTAGTTTCCAGAATGAGAGATGCACATTTTTGTTTGATAAAATAGTATGTCAAAATGTTATTGTTGGAAGGCTATTTGAAAAGAAAAGCATTTCTATATGATAATATAAGAATATGTTTTATTCTGTTTGGGGAAAAAAACTTTATGCAATTGGTTTGAAGAATATGAAAACTTCACCTAATAAGTCAGTGTTGTACTATTGGTTTTCTACAAACTTCATTATTAAATAGAAACAAATTGTACAATTTTTTTTCTCTTTATTGTTAGTATTCTAAATACTAACTGGTATGTCTAACTGTGATAGAAAAAAAAAAGATGAGTGACTTAGAGTTTGTGATTTTGTGCCTCTATGGAATGAACTTTGACATTGTGTAAAGATTGTCAAAGGGAATTGAAGCACTATAATTCTTTTGTAGAATAATATTTCAAAAGAGATTTCATATTGCCAATGACATTTTGATAGTATGAGACAAAAATATGTGGAAGAACTATTTTCAAATACTTGAAAAATATTTTTGAGATTATCTTTACTTGCTTATGATAACGATAAAATTAGACTTCGTGTCTAATTTAATTTTGGAGCACAAGATATGAAATTTAATAATACATTTGTATCATGTTAGACCCATAAAATTCTTGGAGTATATTTGATATTGTGGTCGTTGAGTTTCTCTTTTACTAGTATATGGTATGACTAGTATGAAACTACCAAATTATATGTATACTTGTTCAAAATGATTGAGTTCTTTATGAAAAAGTGTCACTTAAAATGTTGTGATTTTTCATGAAAAGATATGTCTATTAAATATAACTATTTGTGTAGACATGAATATTGGTGAATAGTCATTTGTCATGTTCTGTAAAAGAAGCATGTGGACTATATTGCCTTTATTGGATCTGATGAAACTTTGTTCATGGGTAGTTCTATAACAATCAAATTGAAAGTTATGGAAAGGTCCTTCCAAAAAGGACATTTGACAAGGTGATGACTCTAAACAATGTTTGTATCACACAAAATTGTAAGAAATAGGAACAAAATATTTGTGAGAAAAAGCTACCTCGCGGAGAGGTTTTCAAACTCAATATTTTTATTTGTTCCTACTTGCTTGAGTCAAATTGTTTGTGACATGAACACTTGGGGCATGTCAATTACAAAAACTTGTAAGGAAAACTGATCAACTTAGAAGTTTTGTCTAACGTTGAGTGCAATAATTAAAAATGTCAAGTTTGTGTGGAATCTAAGTATACTGAGCATTCTTATAAATCTGTTGAAAGGAATTCTAGTACCTTACAGTTGATTTACACTGACGTTTGTGATATTAAGTCAACACCATCTCGTTGTGGGAAAAAGTATCTCATAACTTTAATTGACAATTGCATTAGAAACAACTATGTCTATTTCTTGAATGGTAAGGATGAAGCAATAGAAATGTCAAGACAATATAATATTGAAGTTGAAAATCAATTGGAAAAAAGATAAAAAGTGATAGGGATGGAGAATATAAATTACCTTTTGCAGAAATATGTTTGAAAATGGATTTATCCATCAAACTACTGTCCTATTCACCTAAATCTAATGGAAATGCAGAATGAAAAAAAAAAACTGAACTTTGAAGAAAATGATGGTTGCATTACTTATAAGTTCAGGTTTACCACAAGACTTGTGTGGAGGAACTATCCTTACTGCAAAAGGGAACAACAAAAAATTGTCTTTTCAAAAAGAAAGCAATTTTGTTTGTTCAGGACACAATCTATTCCATAAGAGAAATGTAAAGGAAGGAAATCCAACTTAAAATATTTCAAAGTGTGGGGGTGTCTAGCTAAAGTCTAAGTTCCTATTCCTAAAAGGATTAAAATAGGACCTATAATTATGGATTGTAAAATTAGACTTGAGTAGTCTAGTGAAGGGCCTAAAAGACCTTGGATAGAAAAAAGAGAATGTACTTAATAAAGAGATTCAGAGGCATAGTAAATGTCAAAGGACATCTACTTCCTTCGAATATGATTTTGTAACATTTCTTGTGTCTTCTGTAGACTCATCCTTTTGGAAAGATGGTGCCGATAGTGAGATTTATGCAATCTTGAGCAACCATATTGGAAGTTAATTGATCTTCTTCTAGAAAATAAACCTTCGGGTTCAAAGTGAATCTTCAGAAGGAAAATGAAAGTTGATGGAACTATTGAAAAATATAAAGCAAGACTTTTTGTCAAAGTCTTTAGACAAAAACAAGGTCTTGATCTTGTCGATATATTCTCGTCAGTAACTAGAATTACATTTGTCACGCCCCGAGCCTACACCCCGGACGTGGCTGGCACTCGAGAACCATTGTTGCCCCCAAGGCGAACCCTTGGTCTGGCTTACTTACTCAGTGGAAGACTTTAAGCATTAAGAAAAGAACTCAAATGCAAGATAACTCAACTGTCTCAAACTAAACTCAAAATGTTTTAGAAATAAACATTTAACTTTGCCAAAGTGGAAACTCAAATCTGAACATAAGTCAATAACAAAATAAAGACAAATGACTAACTGATTGTCTATCTATGAAGCCTTTAAATCTAACATGGATGTCAGGACAAGACCCACGACATCCTAATGTAATAAAACTGATAAAGTAATGAAAAATGGGATCCTCCGGAAGCAAGGAGGATCACCAGCAACTCTGAAGCTCAATTGGATCAACGATGTGCTAGATGCTAATCCTGTTACCTGTGTCTGCATCATAAATTGATGCATAACAAATGGCATCAATACATTGAATGTACGAGTATGCGAGAGGAATTCTAAAACAAGACATAAGCTTGAAAGGAACTCAAGAACTTACCTGGCTCAACTCAACTCAACTTAACTTAACTCATTTCAATATAAAGCAATAACATAAATACAATATAAAGAAAAGTTTTTAAAACATGGATATCAACTCTCTGTATTTAAAAATACAATAGTAACTCTGATGTGTATGTAAGGATACAATAAATCTGAAATGTATATAAAAATACAAAATAATACTGTTGTGGGAGTTTGTCTGACTAACAACCACCACTCTGAGCCTAAGTGGTGATACAGTGTCTTACTCATGCTGTCAGAATTGTCTTATACTTTGCCGTTATATAGAACGCCTTAACTAAGTGAATCCACTAGTCTATTCTAAAAAGCACTTAAGAAATCATCTAAAAAGTATGATCATGTACTACCCATGATGGCTACGTGGTTTATGGGGTCTGTAAGTTATCTGAACTCTCCCCCATATCGGTGCTCAATACTACTCCCAAAATACTCAGCTCATATGTTTAAAAACATAACTTCTTTCTTTGGTTTGAGATAATTACTCAAAACTTAGTTTAAAAGCTCTCTTGGAATCGATATTCCCTTTCTTGCTCAAATGTGAAAACATTTACTCTTTAACTGAAAATTAGCTCAAAGGCTCTTTTGGAAATCAAGGTTTCCTTTCTCCTTTAAATGTGAAAAACATTTACTCTTTAACTGAAAACTAGCTCAAAGGCTCTTTTGGAAATCAAGGTTTCCTTTGTATTTTAAATGTGAAAACATTTTTCTCTTTGGAAATACATAGTCTCGATATACTCTTTTGAAGAAATGAACTTCAAACTTTACTCTTTACTCAACTCAAAACTCAAGTCTTAAAACAAAGTTAAAACATTTGTAAAAGACTTTTGGAAGACTCTAAGAACTTCTCTTGACTTGACTCTTAACTTTCCTTGAATTGAATTATGGATTCAAGGATTGTGATTTGTGATAGAAAAGATCTCATGATGTTTAGGAGTGTGTTTAGATAGTTAATCATGAGAAAAGATCAAGAAATCACTCTCTGGAAGCAAGTCCGCGACGCGGAGAAGCATTTGATTATTTGGTCACAAAATAGATTTTGAGGCAGAACGGTCCATGACCGCTCCGCTCCGCGAGGAAGATTTTTCCAATTCTGAAGAATAGGTCCGCGACGTGGGTGAATGCACCCAATGCTATGTGAACTCACATACCTCGTATGGATCACCCCTTGACGAAATCCACAAGCGATTCTTGAAGAACTTGATGATTCTTTCTCTTTCTCCTCTTTTCTCCTCTTCTTTTTTCTTCTCTCAAAACCCTAACTTAGTTTTCAAAAGCGTAAATTGAATCCTATCAGTTTAGACCCCAGTTAATTACCAAAAAATGAAATTAAGTCATGAGGTATGGAAAAGACCATAATGGCGTTCTAAAATTCGGGTTAGACTTTCTTTATTTTAACAGTCCAACTTCAAATGGACATATCTCATTCATACGAACTCAGAATCATGAAAACTTGGCGGCGTTAGAAAGATAATTCTGAGATATGTCCTACGGTATCTAGAAGAATACCTAATTCATCTTGAGCTAGGATTTATGGTCATTTGAAGTTGACCAAAAACTCAAACTTAACTTAACCAATTTTCTAGATTTCTATTATTTCCAAAAAAATGACTTATTTCCAATTTTTAACTTCTTTCTAGTCCTTTCAATTAGCGAGATGTTACAATGTCTCTCCCTTGGGAACATTCGTCCTCAAATGAGATTATTCTTAGTAGGCTAAGGGCGTAACATTAAACATGCAGTTCAAACACCCAACAAGCACAATGCAATTACAACATCCCAACTTATTAATAAAATGCAAAGAAAAGGATTAGTACCTTAATTTGGAACTTCTCCGGGTTCGAAGAGATGTGGGTATCTATTCTTCATATACTCTTCAGCTTCCTAAGTAGCTTCCTTAACAAACTGATTTCTCCACAGACTTTGACTGATCCTACCTCTTTGGTTCTCAACTTGCGAACCTGGCAGTCTAAAATCTGAACATGAATCTCCTCATAAGATAAACTATCCTTGATACCAATATCTTCAGTAGGTATGATCAGTGAAGGATCTCACATGCACTTTTTCAACATAGCGATGTGATATACCGGATGAACCGCTGCTAACTCTTGGGTAGCTCTAACTCATAAGCTACATTGTCAATCCTCTTGGATATTCTGTAAGGACCAATATATCAGGGACTAAGTTTCCCCTTCTTATCAAATCTCATAACACCCTTCATGGTTGAAACTTTCAAGTAAACTCAATCATCTACTTCAAACTCTAAGTCTTTTCTCCTAACCTCTTTGTAGGATTTGTGACGACTCTGTGCTGTTTTCAACCTCTAGTGAATCACTTTCACCTTCTCCGTAGCTTGATGAACTAAGTTTGGTCCTATCAACCTAGCTTCACCAACTTCGAACCATCCAATATGAGATATGCACCTCCCATAAAGAGCTTCATAAGGAGCCATTTTGATGCTAGAGTGGTAACTATTATTGTAAGCAAACTCAATAAGAGGTAGGTGATCATCCCAATTACCCTTGAAATCAATCACAATCGACCTTGATACCTCAAAACATCATCTCCCCCTTGTTCAAAAGCCATCACTTTTTGCTTCTGAACACTTGCCTTTAATTTAAGAAAAAATAGGTTCTTGGTCTTGCTTTTCATTCTCTTTTGACACTAATGATGATTCACCCTCATTCATCACCACTACTCCTCCTTCTATGGAATTCATTAGTCGAACTCCTAATCGTACAAGTTTATGCACATCTTTTGCTAGCTCTTTCTTATCTTTCTCAAAATAGGTGGTAATACCCATAGACAACCTGCTCAAGGCACCAACAACAACATTAGCCTTACTTGGGTGATAAAGAATACTTATGTCATAATCCTTAAGTAATTCCAACCACCTCCTTTATCTGAGATTAAGCTCTTTCTGAGTAAACACATACTAAAGGCTCTTGTGGTCGATGAACACATCCACATGAACACCATAAGGATATTATCGCCATATTTTCAAAGCAAATACTACGACAGCCAACTCCAGATCATGGGTTGGGTAATTCATCTCCTGATCTTTCAGTTGTCTGGAGGCATAAGCTATAACTTGCCATTATGAATTAACACACAACCCAAACAAACTCTGGACAAATCACAATATAGAACAACGCCTTCCATACCTTCTGGTAAGGTTAACACTAGGGCAATAGTCAACCTCTTTTTCAATTCCTAAAAGCTTTTCTCACAAGCTTCAGACCATTGAAACTAAGTTGTCTTCTGAATCAACTTGGTCAAAAGAGATGAGATAGATGAGAACCCCTTGACGAATCTTCTATAATAGCTAGCCAAACCCAAGAAACTCCTAAAATCGGTTGGAGATGTGGGTGTAGGCCAATTCTGCACTACCTCAATTTTTTGATTATCAACTTTAATTCCCTCTCCAGACACAATGTGGCCTAAGAATGCCACAGACACAATGTGGCCTAAGAATGCCACAGACTGAAGACAAAACTCACATTTAGAGAACTTGGCATACAATTCCCTATCCTTCATAGTTTGGAGATGTCACACCTCAAATCCCACTAAGACGGATAGGCACCCAATGCCCTAAAGGCCCGAGAGAACCAACATGTAACTTGTGCTTACTATGCATATAACTATGACAATCTTGTGACCAGTTCACATAAGATGGAGCGATACAAACCAACATAAGTAGACCCAAAACTTATATACAAGACTTGGCCGTTGAGGCCACAACTTGTTAAGATGCAACTGAACCATATACATAAGTCTACAAAGCCTCTAAAATATAGAAAACCTTGGAGTAGGTCGATACAGACCCCGCCTTACCCTTAACTATGATACAATACCAAAATGAAACTACCAAGGACTCAGTAAAGCTCCGAATCAATCTGGAGCTCACCAAAAGTAGTTGAGTGTCGTGTGCTTCTACTGAGGAGGTCTATTAGCTAAAGTACATGTGCCTGCAGCATGAAATGCAGCGTCCCCCACGAGGGACGTCAGTACGGGAAAATGTAAGAAAATAACATATATAAAATAAGAGTTCGAATGAAACCAAGTATCAATATATGTGTGCATAAATCATAACAGAAGACCACTTTTGTTAATTCTTGTGGGATCATGTATGTTACATTCTTATCTTTACCTTTATGTGTGTTATGATCTTTATAAGGCCTGTGATACGAATGACTAGCTAATCAGTGGTAGAAGAGGATGACCCATGTTAGGCATTTTAACCCCTGGGATGCGGTCCTCATAATTACACAAATCAGGATCGGCCCATGCTAGGCTTTCGCCCCTGAGCTGCCACTCTTCTATTCCAATTCGGATCAGCCCCTGCTAGGCTTTAGCCCCTAAGCTGCGACCCTTAATTATACATATTTCTTCACTTAGATTCTTTAATCTTTGAGATTGTTGGTTTGGTGGTCATAATCATTTTTTTATATTTGGAACTACGGACCAGTAGTAGAAGACATGAAACTAATACTTCAAGGCAATAACAATGACATAAGGAGCTATGTAACATCAATGCATTACTTGTGAGCTTAAATGACACAATTCACTTCAATTGACTAAGAGAAGGATTCACCAAACTTGTTTTTGCAAATACCATTTCTATACCAGCACATAAGAGGATAATTACACACGTATAGAGTAGTGAACATATAATGAAGTAATTCTATACACCAAGGAGAGGGGGAAATACTGTTAGCTATTTGGATATCGTACGCTACCACTATGTTTCCTTTACTAGGAATAAAACTTAGGAAATTCACTTATTGATATTAATTGCATGAATCAGATTTCATGCCCAAGAATATTGAATTGAATAGCCTTACATACCTTATCCTCTGACCAATACAACTATCGCGATTCAGCCTCCCCTTTCAGGTTTTAATCTACAATATAAGTCATGATAAACTAAACTAGCAGCTATCACACCGTGAGTCTCATAAAATAGTAGCTAACTTGACGGTTAATGACCTCATACAACCCTCAATATAATGTGTATCACCACACCCTCCTAGGTGATGCACCTACTTGCTTTCACTTGGGCTCATATATTGGTGCTTACCAGATTTGCCTGTTGGGCTTAAATTTCATTTTCCTTTTATTTAACTTAGTTTGGGCCTCAAGTGAGTCCATTAGCATAGGCCCAAATCTGATCCATAAACCTTGGCCTTTTTAACTAGATCCATATAGCCTAAGTAGGTGATGCACCTACTTAGTCCTTTGGACTGGTCAATAAGTCAAAGTAGGTGATGCACTTGTCAACTACTAGCTTAGTTAAGTCAAGCAAGCAGCTCACTTATTTTATTCCATTTTCTAAATATTAATCCCTTTTGATTTAACTTAGCACTTAACTTTGAACTTTAAGCTCAATTACCACCTTACTATCTCTTTAAATACTCCCGTTGGAGTTAACTTGTAGTACACATGCTAAAATGTGCAAGGTATCACATCACCTTCCGAGCTAGTTTAAACCAACACTAATCATATAAGAATCATGGTCCCTCACCTATACTCTAAGGCTATGTCAAGTATCACAAGAATATAACAAGCATATGCATAATACGGGCTGTTACATCCTTCCCCCCTTAAAACATTTGTCCTCGAATGTTAGCATGGTTATCCAGCCCTAACAGGTTCAAGCCAAAGTTAGTACTACTAATAATTACATAATACATATAGACTTATACTTTCTTGTTAAAGCCTCAATTACACATCTTCGTCCTTCTCATCGATTTGAAAGAGATGAGGATACTTCAATTTCATTGCTACTTCCGCTTCCCATGTAGCTTATTCTACTTGTTGGTTCCTCCATAATACTTTTACAGAAGCTACTTCTTTATTTCTTAACTTCCTAACTTGCCGATCCAGAATAGCAATGGGTACTTTTTCATAAGTGAGATCTCTCATAACCTGTACATCTTCAGTAGGAGTACTACAAGATGGGTCACCTACAAATTTTCGAAGCATTGAGACATGAAACACCGGATGAACTGTTGAAAGCTCATGAGGTAACTCTAACTCATACGCAATTTGGCCAATTCTTCGGATAACCTTATAAGGCCCTATATAGCGTGGACTCAACTTTCCCTTTTTACCAAACCTTATCACCCCTTTCATTGGTGACACCTTCAAGAACACCCAATCCCCTATAGAAAATTCTAGTCCTCTGCTTCTAATATCTGCATATGATTTATGTCGACTTTGAGTTGTTTCTAGCCACTGCTGTATCACTTTGACTTTTTCCATAGCTTGATGAACAAGGTTTGGCCCAAATAAGGTAGTTTCACCTGTTTTGAACCAGCCAATCGGAGATCTACATTTTCTACCATATAAAGCTTCATAAGGTGCCATTTTAATACTTAAATAGTAGCTATTGTTATAAGAGAATTCAATAAGCGGTAGATGATCACCCCAGCTACCCTTGAAGTCTAATACACAAGCTCGCAGCATATCCTCAAGTGTTTGAATTGTACGCTCTGCCTGACCATCTGCTTGGGGTGAAAAGTTGTACTTAAAATTCACTTGTGTTCCCAAACTCTTCTGAAATGACTTCCAAAAATTTGCAGTGAATTGAGCTCCTCTATCAGATATTATAGAGATTAGCACTCCATGTAGTCTAACTATCTTTTTAATATACAACCTTGCATACTCTTCAGCTGTATAAGTAGTCTTCACCGGCAAGAAGTGCACTGCTTTGGTGAGTCTGTCAACTATTACCCATATCCAGTCAAACTTCCGAAATGAGTGAGGCAAACCAGTGACAAAATCCATGTTGATCATGTCCCACTTCCAAATTGGAAGTTCTATACACTGCATATAACCTCCGGGCATTTGGTGCTCTACTTTTACTTGTTGACAATTTGGACATTGAGCTACGAATTCCGCAATGTTCTTTTTAATGTCCCCCCACCAATACATTTATTTCAATCCGTGATACATTATAGTTTACCCCGGATGGACAACATATCTCAAATGATGTGCTTCCATCATAATCCTCTTTCTTATTTCATCTACGTTAGGTACACACAATCTGTTTTGACACTGAAGTACTCTCTCTTGCGTAAGCTCAAATGCCTTTGTCATACCCTGTTGTACATTCTCCTTAAGCTGTAATAGAATAGGATCACTGTACTGCTTCTCTTTCACTTCCACTACTAATGAGGATTCTGCTGCATTTTGCACAACAACCCCTTCGTCTGGAGATTCAAGAAGGTGAACCCCCAAGCTAGCTAGTTGACATAGATCCTTAGTTATTCCTTGTCTTTCCATAGACTGCCCATAAGTGCTTGCCATTAGTTTACGACTTAACGCATCAGCTACTACATTTGTTTTCTCGGGATGATACAAGATATCAATGTCATAATCTTTTAATAGCTCCAGCCATCTTCCCTGCCTTAGATTTAGGTCCTTTTGCTTAAAGATATATTGCAAACTCTTGTGATCAGTGTATATGTCAACATGAACTCCATACAAGTAGTGGCTCCATATCTTCAAAGAAAATACAACTACTGCTAGCTCTAGATCATGAGTTGGATAATTTTTGTCATGTGGTCGCAGCTGCCTGGAGCCATAAGTTATTGCTTTACCATGCTACATCAATACATATCCTAGGCCCACTCTCGAACCATCACAATACACTGCATACTCTTCTGTTCCTTCTGGAAGTACCAATACATGTGTATAAGTTAATTTATTCCTCAGCTCTTGGTAGCTTCTTTCACATTCATCACTCCACTGAAACTTGGTTTCTTTCTGTGTTAGCTTTGAGAAGGGTGCAGCAATGGAAGAGAATCCTTCAACGAACCTTCTATAATAACCTTCCAATCCAAGGAAACTACGGATCTCCGTAGGCGTTGTAGGTCTTGGCCAGTTTTTTCACAGCTTCTATCTTCTGGTTATCAACCCTTATTCTTTCATCGGCTACAATATGACCTAAGAATGCCACAGATTTCAACCAGAACTCACATTTAGAGAACTTCGCATACAACTTACGATCACGAAGAATTTGTAAACCCTGCCACAAGTGATTAGCATGGTCACCTTCCGATCTTGAATACACCAAAATGTCATCTATGAATACTATCACGAACACATCTAGAAATGGCTTGAATACTCTATTCATCAAATCCATAAAAGCTGCTGGTGCATTTGTTAGCCCGAATGACATGACTAAAATGTCAAAATGACCATACCGTGTCCAAACAGCTGTCTTGGGAATATCTTTTTCTTTGACCCTTACGTGGTGATAACCTTACTTCAGGTCGATTTTTTAAAAACACCTAGCACCTTGTAACTAATCAAACAAATCATCAATTCTAGGAAAGAGATATTTGTTCTTAATGGTTACCTTATTCAACTGTCGGTAGTCGATACACATTCTTAATGAGCCATCTTTCTTGCGTACAAATAAAACTGGTGCTCCCCATGGAGAAATACTAGGCTTTATAAATCCTTTTTCTAATAAGTCTTTTAATTGCTCATTCAACTTCCGTAATTCTACCGGGGCCATTCTATATGGAGGGATGGATATAGGTTGAGTATCTGGAATCACATGAATACCATACTCTACTTCTCATTCTGGAGGCAAACCCGGAAGATCTTCAGGAAATACATCAAGAAACTCATTCACTACCGGAATGGATTGAAGAGTTGGTACCTCTTTATCTATATTTTTCACTCTCACTTGATGACATATGTATCCTTTGGACATCATCTTCTTTGCCTTAAGATAAGAAATAAATTTACCTCTTGGTGCCCCAATATTACCTTTCCATTCAAGGACTGCCTCTTTTGGAAAATGGAAATGCACCATCTTAGTTTGGCAATCTACCATGGCATAACAAGAAGCTAACCAATCCATACCCATTATAACATCAAAATCTACCAATTCTAGCTCAACAAGGTCAGCCAATGTATAACGATCACAAACAGTTACAATGCAATTACGATAAACCCTTCTAGCTATAATAGACTTACCAATCGGTGTAGACACTTCAAATGGCTTCACTAATAATTTTGGTGTTCTTTTGAACTTTTCAGCAATCAATGGAGTAGTGTAGACCCCGGATCAATTAATGCATATACAATATGTGAAAAGATGGACAATGTACCTATAACCACATCCGGCGAGGCTTCTAAATTTTGTCGATCCCCTAGAGCATATGTGCGATTCTGATCTCCACTACAACTAGTTGCTCCCCTAGCTCCTCTACCACGACCAATAGGCATCTGTCCCCTACCCAAAGAAGGTGCTGATGATGAGGATGCAACAACTGATCTAGTAGGTTGTGCCACACCACCCACACCCATATGGGGGAAATTTCTCATCATATGACCTGGTGTACCATACCAAAAACAAACATTTGTCCCAAACCGACATGCACCTAAATGATTTCTTCTGCATTGTTTACAAGACTGTCGAGGAGGTCTTGATTGGCTCACACATCCCTGCTCTTGGTACCTCGTTGTTCGTGAACCTTGGCTTTCACCTCTTTGCCCAAACTAATTGCCCCTAGACTCTTGAAACTGAGGTGGGGCACTAGCTGTAGAGTAGGAAGATGTTGGCCTAGGCGGTCTGTTAAAGAACCGAGGCCTAAACTCAACTTGGGATGGTGTAAATTTCCCCATGGATTTGGCCTTCTTAGAATGCCCTGTTTCTGACTCTTGTGTCCTTCTTCTTTGTGTTTAATCCTCCAACTTTTGTGCAAAAGCTTGCATCCTTGCTATATCCATATCTATATTCAACGAAGCAACGGTACAATCTCTCACCAGATATGAATCTAATCTATCCACATATCGATTAACTCTACCTCCATAGTAGCTACTACATTAGGAGCATACCTGGACAAGGAATTAAATTTGAGATTGTACTCTCTCACGCTCATACTTCCTTGGTGGAGATTTAAGAACTGATCCATACGGGCCTCTCGGATCTCCAATGGCAGGTAATGGTCAAAGAATGCCTTTTTGAACTCTTTCCATGTAGCTGGAGGTGCATCTGTTCCCCTAGATTGTTTCCAAGCTTCATACCACAATATAGCCACAGCCTTTAATATATATGCTGCTAGCTCAAGTGTTTCTTTACCACTTACATGCATAACATCGAAAGTGCGATAGATCTGATCTATAAAGTCATGTGGATCTTTATTAAGATCTGACCCGGTGAATGATAGAGGGTCCAAATTAAGGAAGTCACGTATCCGCGTGCCTGCTGCTCTATCTACACCACTAGTACCTTCTTACCTTTGGTCGTGGCCAGCAACTATACAAGTCAATAATTGGACTGCATTCCTCAAATCTTGCTCGGTAGTATTATTAGTGGGTTTTTGAGGTGCAGCTTCAGTCCTTAGATCTTTTGGAGATGGAGGGGTCGGGGAAGTCTTTGATAGAAACTCATCTTGAGCCTCACTTTGAACAACTTGATTAGGTGGTGGTTGGCTGGTTCCTTCTTGGGCAGCCAAATCTACTCGCTTACTTGTACTTTTACTCCTTCTCGTAACCGGCATTTTAGCTATAATGAAGCAATTCAAAAGTTAGATATGATTCACCTACAACATTGGTTCTATCGCACGATCTAAGAAATGAAAGAAAGGAGACAACTCCTACATGTCCCGTAGCCTATTGTTTATAAATGTGGTGCACAACATATCCATAAGCAAGATTCTACACAGACACGGCTTTCTACTATCCCTAGGATGACCTGCTCTGATACCACTTTTGTCATGCCTCAAATCCCACTAAGACAGACAACCACCCGATGCCCTAAAGGCCCGAGAGAACCAACATGTAACTTGTGCTTACTATGCATATAACTATTAAAATCTTGTGACAAGTTTATATAAGATGCAGCGATACAAACCAACATAAGTAGACCTAAAACTTATATACAAGACTTGGTCATTGAGGCCACAACTTGTTAAGACGGAACCGAACCATATACATAAGTCTACAAAGCCTCTAAAATATAGAAAACCTTAGAGTAGGTCGAGACAGACCCCGCCTTACCCTTAACTATGATACAATACCAAAATGAATCTACCAAGGACTCAGTAAATCTCTGAATCAATCTGGAGCTCACCAAAAGTAGTTGAGTGTCATGTGCTCCTACTGAGGAGGTCTATTAGCTGAAGTACCTGTGCATGCAGCATGAAATACAATGTCCCCCGCAAGGGACATCAGTACGAGAAAATATACTGAATATGTAAGGCAATAACATATATAAAATAAGAGTTCGAATGAAACCAAGTATACAATATATGTGTGCACAAATCATAACAGAAGACCACTTTTGTTAACTCTTGTGGGATAATCTATGTTACATTCTCGTATTTACCTTTGTGTGTGTTATGATCTTTATAAGGCCTGTGATATGAATGACCAGCTGATCAGTTGTAGAAGAGGATGCGGTCCTCATAATTACACAAATCGGGATTGGCCCATGCTAGGCTTTCGCCCCTGAGCTGCCACCCTTAATTATACAGATTTCTTTACTTAGATTCTTTAATCTTTGAGATTGTTGTTTTGGTGGTCATAATCATTTTTTTATATTTGGAACTACGGACTAGTAGTAGAAGACATGAAAATAATACTTCAAGGCAGTAGCAATGACATAAGGAGCTATGTAACATCAATGCATTACTTGTGAGCTTAAATGACACAATTCACTTCAATTGACTAAGAGGATGATTCACCAAACTTGCTTTTGCAAATACCATTTCTATACCAGCACATAAGAGGATAATTACACACGTATAGAGTAGTGAACATATAATGAAGTAATTTTATACACTAAGGAAAGGGGGAAAGATTGTTAGCTCTTTGGATATTGTACGCTGCCACTATGTTTCCTTTACTAGGAATAGAACTTAGGAAATTCACTTATTGATATTAATTGCAAGTATCAGATTTCATGCCGAAGAACATTTTATCGATAGCCTTATATACCTTATCCTCTGACCAATACAACTATCACGATTCAGCCTCCCCTTTCAGGTTTTAATCTACAATATAAGTCATGATAAACTAAAATTAGCAGCTATCACACCTGAGTCTTATAAAACAGTAGCTAACTTGACGGATAATGAGCCCATACAACCTTCAAAATAATGTGTATCACCACACCCTCCTTCTCTGCCCAATACATATATTATATATTCTTTTCCAAGATTACCCAAGCTGTACCAACAACAATACACATAAAACATCCTCAAATATTCTTTATCATACAATCAATTATTGAACTCACCACTCCCTTTAGTTCTTTATGACAGCACACCCATAATTCCTCACTCAAACTCCTACATAAGGAGGAACAAAATTGAGCAGTCACCTTACCTCAATTTCTGCAACTTCTCCTTATAACTTGAATTCCTCAAGAACTTTAACTTCCCTTCACACTTAAACCAAAGAAGAAGAGAAAAGTATCTTAATAACCAAGGAAGTGAGCAGTAGCTTCTGGAAATATTATGACTTTATGCTTATACTTGAGCATGAATAACATGTTTTCCTAATTATCCATGGGAGAATTAAGCTAAATCCATAAGTGTTTTCACTTACCTTGTCTTGCAGAGATGAGGGGGGGTTTCTTCAAGAACCTTAGAAGAGCTTTAAGGCTGTTGTTTTAATCCTTAAGAGAAAAGAGAGAGAACTGGAATTAATCCTGAATATTGTGTGTTAAAATGACTGAGAATAGCAGCCAATATATCTTATATTGAGCTTTCTTCACCTTTAAGAATATCCCCTAGAAAGCTTCATTTTCGGCAACTAATTGGTCAAATAGGTGATGAACCTGCTTATGTACAACAAGCAGCTCAAAAGGTCAAACTAGGTGATACACCTACTTGCTTTCACTTGGGCTTATATATTGGGCCTTGACAGATTTGGCTGCTGGGCTTAAATTTCATTTTCCTTTTATTTAACTTAGTTTGGGCCTCAAGTGAGTCCATTAGCATAGGCCCAAACCTGATCCATAAACCTTGATCTTTTTAACTAGATCCATATAGCTCAAGTAGGTGATGCACCTACTTAGTCCTTTGGACTGGTCAATAAGTCAAAGTAGGTGATGCACCTACTTGTCACCTACTAGCTTAGTTAAGTCAAGCAAGCATCTCACTTATTTTATTCCATTTTCTAAATATTAATCCCTTTTGCTTTAACTTAGAACTTAACTTTCAACTTTAAGCTCAATTACCACCTTACTATCTCTTTAAATAATCCTGTTGGAGTTAACTTGCAGTACACATGCTGAAATGTGCAAGGCATCACATCACTTACCGAGCTAGTTTAAACCAACACTAATCATATAAGAATCATGGTCCCTCACCTATACTATAAGACTATGTCAAGTATCACAAGAATATAACAAGCATATGCGTAATACGGGCTGTTACAGGAGAATTATTCTAAGATGACTAGCATGATCTTTTTCATTCATCAAATAGATTAGTATGTCATCAATGAAGATGATAACAAACATATCTAATTAAGGTTTAAATATTCTATTCATAAGGTTCATGAATGTTGCAGGCGCATTGGTCAAACCAAAGGACATGACCAGAAACTCATAATGACCATAACGGGTCCTAAAAGCTTTCTTTGGAATATCACATTCTCTTACTCTCAACTGATGGTAGCCCAATCAGAGATCTATCTTAGAGAAACAAGTAGCACCCTGAAGTTGATCAAAGAGATCATCAATTCTCGGAAGAGGATACTTATTCTTGATGGTAACCTTGTTCAACTAGAGGTAATATATACACATCCGAAGGGAACCATCCTTCTTCCTCATAAATAAGACTGGAGTGCCCCAATGTGAGACACTTGGTTGAATAAAACCCTTATCAAGGAGGTCTTTTAACTACTCTTTTAACTTTGCTGGTGTCATTCTGTATGGAGGACTAGATATAGGATGAGTATCTAGAAGAATGTCTATACCGAAGTCTATTTCTCTCTCAGGAGGGACTCCGGGAAGATCATGTGGAAAGACTTCGGGAAACTCTTTTACTACTGGAACTAACTGAATAGGAGGTATCTCAACACTAGAGTCATTAACTCAGACTAAGTGATAGACACACCCCTTGGAAACAAACTTTCTTGCCTTAAGGTATGCAATAAAACGACCATTATGAACTGCTGAACTATTTTTCCACTCTAAGACTAACTCATTTGGAAACTGAAACTTGACAACTCGAGTTCTACAATCAACTGAGGCATAACAGGCATGAAGCCAGTCCATACCAAGAATAACATCAAAATCTACCATGTCTAACTCAACTAAATCAGTCATGGTGCTCTTGTGATTGACGAAAATGGGACAATCATGATAGACTCTCTCTGCTAGAATAGACTCACCAACAGGTGTAGAAACACTGAAGGGCTCACTAAGTTACTCAGAAAGAACATTAAAATTCATCGCAACATACGGAGTTACAAAGGATAAACTCGCTCTTGGATCTAACAAACCATAAACATTAAAGTTAAAAACTTGGATCATACCAGTGGAGTATTCTCTTGCTCTTGGCGACTAGAGATAGCATGAATATGGTTTCCTCCTCCGCCTGCCCCTGAAGTATCCCCTCTAGATGCAACTCTATATGGTGGAGCAACTGAAGAAGACTGGGTTGTGTTCCCCCCATTACCATTACCCTACCTGCATTTAGGACACTCCCTCATAAAATGACTGTCTTGACCACACTTGAAGCAACCAGTGGAGTCATCACGACACATCCCTGAGTAGCTCCTATCACATTTAGCACATGTAGGAGTCTCATTACCTCCTTGTGCAATACTGCCTTGAGAATGTGCAAGTCTAGCTCTAAAATTCTGGGAATTTTGACTATTGTACTCACATTTGTTCCCTTGTACACGTGCACTAGCAATTGATGAAGCAGGTACCTTATGCTTATGTTGGAAGGAAGACCGGTTGGCATTACTCTTCTGCTTCCCGGACTTATTCCATGATGTCTTAGACCTCTTATTCTTAAACTCTTCTCTATCCCTCAACTTGTCCTCCTCAACTTGTTGCACATGGATTATCAGCCTTGCTATGTCCATGTGACTTAATAGCATGGTTCCATTACCTTCCTTACTTGACAGATAAGACAACCCAGCAACAAACAGATTCATCCTACTCCTCATATCCGCAACCATTTTTGGAGCATAACGGGAAAGCTGGGTAAACTTCAGGCTATACTCATAAACACTCATAGGTTTCTGCTTAAGAGTGAGGAATTCTCTTACCTTTGTTTCTCTTCGCTCAGGGGGAAAGAAATGCCTCATCAAGGCATTCTCAAACATATCCCAGCTCACAATTGGTTACGTGCAAGAACGAGTCAAAAAGAAACTTTATAGAGATGAACTCTATCGCACGAAATGAGTAAGAAAGAAGTGAGATAATTTCCTAAATGTTGCAGCCTCCTAATTATAGATGTAGCATGCTTCACACCGATAACTAGGACTCTACATGTAACATCTCGCAACTAGAAAGAACTAGAAGGAAGTTTAAAATATGGAAATAGTTATTTTTGGAAAGTGTAAGGAAATCTGGAAAATTTTAAGTAAGTTAAAGTGAGTTTTTGGTCAATTTCAAAAAACCATAACTCTTAGCTTAGGATGAGTTAGGTGTAGTTCCAGATATGGTTGGAAAGATCTTGGAATGATATTTCCAACGCCACTAAGTTTGCACCATTTCGAGTTCGTATGAGTAAGTTATGCCCTTTGGAAGTTGGGCTGTTGGAATAAGGAAATGTCTAATCTGGATTTTAGAAGGGCGATTTAGTCTTTTCCTTACCTAATTTCTCTAATTCATTTTAGGAGATTAATTGGGGTAAAACCAGACTTTATTCAGTTTAGAAAAATTAGAATTTACGCTAGGGCTTGGAGAGGAGAAGAAAGAAGAGAAAAGAGGAGAGAAATCAAGAAATCGTCAAGAAAGTTCAATCTTGCGAGTGGAATTCGTCGGGGGTGATCCAAACAAGGTATGTGAGATCACATAGTGTTTGGTTAGTTCACCCACACGCCAATCTTGTTTCAATTCAGCAAATTTAAATTGTTTGAATGCAAAGAAAGTGAGTTCTTGAAGAACATTGTTGAAAATTCGTTGATTTCTTGATGGTTGTGTTGATGAAGTCTCTTGTTGATTTGATTCGTGTTTCCGGGTGCATTTTTGAGTTAAATATGTTGTATGTTGAGGGTACTATTGATCCTAAATTTTTGGGAAAAGAACCATGGAAGTTAGGAGGGTTTAGAGATGAAAAATGGAGAAGAAAAATCGTAAAAAAACCTAGGGAAGGGGGTGGGGCGTTGCGCTAGCCAGCACGCCCCAAAAGGGGCTCTGAAGTTCACCCCTTGGGGCAAAGCGCCAGCCAGCGTGCCCCAGCAGCTTCTCTAACGTTTGAGGGCTGGCGCCCCGCGCTTCTCAGAGCACCAAGGACGCCAGTTCTCCCCATTTTCCCCCCACTTTTTTGTACTAGTTCCTAAGTGATGGACCTATGTTTCCTAGTTGATTCTAACACTCTAAGGTACATCTAAACATCATGAAATCATCCATAAACATGAGATCATGAACCTTGAATCCATAATCCAATTCGAGGAAAGTTTATATCAAAGTCATAGAAGCTAAGAGTCAAAGTCTAGAAGTTAAGAAGCAAGTCAAAGCAAAGGTTCTTAAAGTTTTCGAAAGTCTTTATCAAACGTTTTACCTTCATTTTAAAGCTCAAGTTTTAAGTTAAGCAAAGAGTAAACATGAAGTTCTTTTCTTCAAAAGTATACGGGGACTAAGTATTCCCAAAGAGATTTAAAATGTTTTCACATTTAAATAAGAATGGAAACTGAGATTTCCAGCTAGTTTTCAGAAAAAGTAATCACTTTCTAAATGAAGCAAGAGAGAAAACTTTAATTTCCAAGATAGCCTTTGAGCTAAGTTTTTTAGCACTAATCTCAAATCACAGAAGAAGTATGTTTTTAAAACATAAGAGCCTATATATTTTGGGAGTAGTATTGAGCACCGAATTGGGGACGAGCATGAGTTTAGATAACTCACGTCACAATAGAACCATGTAGCCACCATGGGTAGAAAAGGGTCATACATTTTAGATGAATCCTTTTCACAATAGACTAGTGGATCCATTAGGCAGTTCAGGTTCTATACTTTTGGCCGGGTATAGGATGCATTGGCAGCGTGAGGTAGATCGATGTATCATCACTATAGCTCTTCTGTGATGGTTGTCGATTAGAGAAACTCCCACAGAAGTTATTGTATTTTTATATACATCAGTTTATTGTATTTTTACATACATTTCAGAGTTATGTTGTATCCTTGTGCATACACAGAGTTGACATCATGTTTTAAAACAACTTTTCTTTATATTGCACTTGTTTAAACTGCTTTATATTGAAATGAGTTTAGTTAAGTATTCATGACTTGAGAAGAGCCAAAGTAGGTGTTTCTTTTAGATTCTCTTCCCAGCCTATGTTGTTTTAGCATTCCAACTTGCATACTCGTACATTCAATGACTGATGCCAGTTGGCTTGCATCTTATTATGATACAGACACAGGTAACTAGGATCAGCATTCCAACGCACCGTTGATCCAGTGAGTAGTTCAGAGTCAGTCGGTGAGCCTCTTTGCATTCCAAAGGATCTATTTTCATTTCTTTCTAGTCAGTTCATTAGTATGTTGTGAGGTTTGTCCCAACATCCATCTCAGTTGTTTTAGAGGCTTCATAGACAGTCAGATGTTAGTCCTTTGGGTCTTTTCATTATCATTTCTTACTGTTAAGACTTGGGTTGCCACTTTTGGACAAGTTGAATGTTTAATCTTTAAAACATTTTCAGTTATTTTACTATCCAGTTCAGTTAAGTTCAATGATCATTATAGATATGAATATTTTCTTTCACTGAGTTAAGTAAGCAACGCCAAGGGTTCACTTCGGGCAAGAAATGGCTTTCGATTGCCAGTCCCGCCCAGGATGTAGGCTAGGGGAGTGACACTATAGACAGTGCTTTATAGATTTCCTAGGACTGTTGATTTCTGTGCTCCGATACCAAGTTTGTCACTCTGTGAGCCTACACCCCGGACGTGGCTGGCACTCAAGAACCATTGTTGGCCCCAAGTGAACCCTTGGCCTAGCTTACTTACTCAGCGGAAGACTTTAAGCATTAAGAAAAGAACTAAAATGCAAGATAACCCAACTGTCTCAAACTAAACTCATAATGTTTTAGAAATAAACATTTAACTTAGCCAAAGTGGCAACTCAAATCTGACCAAAAGCCAATAACAAAGTAAAGACAAATGACTAACTGATTGTCTATCTATGAAGCCTCTAAAACTAAGATGGATGTCAGGACAAGACCCACGATATCCTAATGAACTAAAAATGATAAAGTAAAGAGAAAGTGATCCTCCGAAAGTAGGGAGGCTCAACAACAACTCTGAAGCTCAACTGGATCAACGATGCGCTAGATGTTGATCCTGGTTACCTCTGTCTACATCATAAAATGATGCAGGACAAATGACATCAGTACATTGAATGTACGAGTATGCGAGGGGAATTCTAAAACAAGACATAAGCTTGAAAGGAACTGAAAAACTTACCTGGCTCAACTCAACTTAACTTAACTGAACTCATTTCAATATAAAGCAATAACATAAATGCAATATAAAGAGAAGCTTTTAAAATATAGATATCAACTCTGTGTATTTAAAATACAATAGTAACTCTGATGTGTATGCAAGGATACAATATAACTCTGAAAGTATATAAAAATACAAAATAATACTATTATGGGAATTTCTCTAACCGACAACCACCACTCTGAGCCTAAGTGGTGATACAACGTCTTGCCCACACTGCCAGAACTTTCCTATACTTTGTCGTCATATAGAATGCCTTAACTAAGTGGACCCACTAGTCTATGCTAAAAAGCACTTAAGAAATCATCTAAAAAGTATGATCATTTACTATCCATGATGGCTACATAGTTTATGGGGGCTGTGAGTTATCTAAACTCTCCCCCATATCGGTGCTCAATACTACTCCCAAATACTCAGTTCATATGTTCAAAAACATATCTTCTTTCTTTGGTTTGAGATAATTACTCAAAACTTAGTTTAAAAGCTCTCTTGGGATCGATGTTCCCTTTCTTGCTCAAATGTGAACACATTTACTCTTTAACTCAAAACTAGCTCAAAGTCCCTTTTGGAAATCAAGGTTTCCTTTTTTCTTTGCATGTGAAAACATTAACTCTTTAACTGAAAACTAGCTCAAAGACTCTTTTGGAAATCAAGGTTTCCTTTGTTCTTTAAATGTGAAAACATTTTACTCTTTGGGAATACATAGTCTCGATATACTCTTCTGAAGAAATGAACTTCAAACTTTACTCTTTACTCAACTCAAAACTCAAGTTTAAAACAAAGTTAGAACATTTGTAAAAGACATTTGGAAGAATCTAAGAACTTTTCTTGACTTGACTCTTAACTTTCCTTGAATTGAATTATGGATTTAAGGATTGTTAATTGTGATAGGAAAGATCTCATGATGTTTAGGAGTGTTTATAGATAGTTAATCATGAGAAAAGATCAAGAAATCATTGTCTGGAAGCAAGTCCGCGATGCGGAGATGCCTTAATTATTTGGTCGTGAAATAAATTTTGAGGCAGAACGGTCCGTGACCGCTTTGCGACGCGAGGAATATTTTTCCAATCCTGAGGAACAGGTCCACGACACGGACATGTTACCCAAATTTGCCCGACTTGTTCCTTCTTCGTTTTCTGACCCAATTCGCCTAAACTCGGTTGTTTTTCTCAAATTCTCTTTAGATTTAGATACCCAACATATGTACACAAGAATCTAATCAAACACAACTCTAAAATTGACTTAAACTCTCAAGAACTCCTCAATCTCATCCCAAATTCAAGAACGAAAGCAATTCAAGAATATAACTCAAGAACATCAAACTCTCAATCTTTTAAGATGAAAATCATACTGAAATAAACATGTTTGGCGTGTGGGTGAATGAACCCAATGCTATATGAACTCCCATACCTCGTAATGATCACCCTTTGACGAAATCCACAAGCGATTCTTGAAGAACTTGACGATTCTTGCTCTTTCTCCTCTTTTCCCCTCTTATTTTCTCTTCTCTCAAAACCCTAACTTAGTTTTCAAAAGCGTAAACTGAATTCTATCAGTTTAGACCCCAATTAATTACCAAAAAATGAAATTAAGTCATAGGGTATGGAAAAGACCATAATGCCCTTCTAAAATCCGGATTAGACTTTTCTTATTTGAACAACGCAACTTCAAATGGATATATCTCACTCATACAAACTCGGAATCACGCAAACTCGGCGGCGTTGGAAAGATAATTCCGAGATATTTCCTACAGAATCTGGAAGCATACCTAACTCATCTTGAGATACGAGTTATGGTAATTTGAAGTTTACCAAAAACTCGAACTTAACTTAACTTAACCAATTTTCCAAATTTCTATTATTTCCAAAAAAATGACTATTTTCAATTTTTAACTTCTTTCTAGTCCTTTCAATTAGAGAGATGGTACAACATCCATTCGGATGTTAATACTATTAGTTGTGGTATATGACCTCCAAATTCATCAAATGAATGTGAAAACAACTTTCTTAAATGGAGTATTGGAGGAAGAAATTTACATGGAACAGCCCGAGGGTTTTCTGGTTCCTGGTAAAGAAAACAAAGTGTGCAAACTTGTTAAGTCACTTTATGGACTAAAACAAGCACCCAAACAATGACATAAGTAATTTGACCAAACTATGTTGGCAAATGGATTTAAGAATGATGGAAGTGATAAATGTGTTTAGATTAAAATCACACAATCATTGTTTATTTGTATATTGATGACATGTTGATCATCAGTAGACACTGTGCATTCAGTGGGCACAATTTTCTTTCTTTAAGAAAAATATTTTCATATTGTTTCTAATCTGTTTCTGATTCCATCTTCTCTACTAGTTTTAATTTTCTAGCTAGAAAATACTCTTTAAACTTTGTTGTTTCTTACCAAGTTCTTCAAGGTTTTGTTCCAAGTATCTTAGGAATACAAGATGAACAACACTCACCTCTATCTAATGAAAATGTTGACAGGAAAAAACCGAACTTTGAAGGAAATGTTGAATGTCCTACTTATAAGTTCAAGTTTACCACAATAAGTGGGAGTGCTATCATTATAGCAAAAGAGAACAACAAAAAGTTGGTCTGCATGTTCAGAAAGAGACAAATAAAAGGTTTTGTTTTTTAGTAAAGGGAGTAACAAATAAAAACTTTTTTTTGTTAAGAAAGGGAACAACAAAAAGTTGTGTTTGTTCAGGCTTTGTTGTATCATGATAGAGAATTGTTTGTCATCCCTTAAAGTATATACAAGCAATAACTCTTGAAAGATAGTGATCTAACAATTTGCAATACAGTCTATTCCATGTGAGAAATGGAAATGAGGGAACTATTCCCAAACGGGTCAAAATAAGACCTAAGACTATGAATTGTATGTTCATTGGATATGTTATAAAATAGTAAAGCATGTCGATTGATGGTTCATAAGTTCGAACTATCAGATAGTCAAGTGAAGGGTCTAAATGACCTTGGAAAGAACCAAAGGAGGATGTACTTAATAAATAGATTTAGAGGTGTAGTAAATGTTAATGGACAAATTACTTCTTTCGAGTTTGATTTTGTAAAGTTTCTTCTTGAAAATGAATCTCATAAATTCGAAGAAGTTATGTCCTATATGGAACATTCTTTTTGGAAATAGGTTGTCAATAGTAAGATAGATTCAATGAGCAACCATACTTGAGAGTTGGTTGATCTTCCTCCAGAAAATAAACCTTTGGGTTCAAAGTGGATCTACAAAAGGAATACAAAGTTGATGAAACTATTGACAAATACAAAGAAAGACTTGTTATCATAGACTTTAGAAAATAAGAAAACCTTGATTATTTTGACACATAATAGCCACTAATTAGGACTACATCAATTCAGATGTTAACTGCGCTAGTTGCGGTATATGGCCTTCAAATTCATCAAAATTGATGTGATGGAGAATTGGAGGAAGAAATTTACATGGAACAACCCGAGGGCTTTATGATCCTGGTAAAGAAAAGAAAGTACGTAAACTTGTTAAGTCACTTTGTGGACTAAAAATAAGTGCCCAAATAATGACATGTGAAGTTTGACCAAACTATGTTGGCAAATGAATGCAATATTAATGATGTGAGAAATGTTTTTACATTAAAAACACACCAAATCACAAGGTCATTGTTTGTTTTTATGTTGATAACATATTGTTCATCAAAAGAGACATTTCTGACATAAATGCTACTAAGAATATGCTAGAAAGTAACTTCGATATGAAAGACACTGAAGTTACTGATGTGATTGAAAAGATACTTGACAAGTTCAAGTATTTGGATTTCAATATTGACAAGACTCCAATAAATGTGAGCTTTGTAATTCAAAAGAATGAAGACAAAAGTTACTCACAATTGGATTATGTTACAGTATTGAGAAGTATGATATATATCATGAAGTGTACGCAATCAGATATAGCATGTACTATTAGGAAACTGAGTCAGTTCATGAGTAATCTCAATCAAACTCATTGGATGACAATGAAAAAAGTTTTGGAGTATTTAAAACATACATAAAAACTGGAAGAATATACTGATGCAAATTGAATCACTAGGTCAAATGAAGTAAAATCCACGAGTGGATATGTACTTGCTCTTGGTGGAGGAGCGGTCACTTGGAAATAATCCAAACAGAAATGTATCGCTCGCTCTACTATGAAATCTAAGTTTATCACTCTAAACAAGGATGGTGAAAAGTTGAATGACTCCGAAATTTCTTGAATGATTTTTGGCCCAAACTTTTAACTCCAGTGTGCATACACTGTGAGAGTTAATTTACAATAGGTAGGGCATGGAGCATGAAGTATAACGGAAAGTCTCATCATATATAATGTAGACATAATATCGTTAGGGAAAAACTCTCTAGTGGAATTATCCCAACTGAATATATAAAGTGAAAGGATAATGTATCAGATCCAATTACAAAAGGCCTAACTAGAGAGGGAGTTGATAGATTATCCAAGGGAATGGGACTATGGCCGAGGATAAGTCATTGTGGCAATAAATCTACCTAGAAGACTGGAGATCCCAAGATCTAAGTTCAAGGAGATCAAACAAAGTCATTGATAACGGTTCAACATTGTCAAAATATTTTTAATTGTTCATTCTCATGATAAGACAATGTTAAGTAACAAGGATAAATACATTAGGACTTTTTAATGGCTTCTAAGTTTGATACAGGGTATATCAAATGGTGTATCTATGGAATAACACATTTAGAAATCACTTATGTAAGTGTGATGTGTAAGCCGCTTTAAGGAGAATTCGGTAAGGCCACTTCTCTACACAGTTATAAACTAAGATGTGTTCATGGTTGAAATGAACAAAACAATAAGAACCAAAACAGTTCAAGGGTTTATTGTGTGACTTATGTTGTCTAGGTATACACCAAATCTCAATGGTTCAAAGATATCAAATCTACCAATTGACCGAGTATATCCGATATATGTTCACTATGGAAAGTTAAAAGTGAAACCCACTTATCCAGATGCAATCAATCCTGACTTATGAATCACACATTTTTTCATGTATATGTTTTAACAATAGTCATTCCCTATTCATGTAGGGGATTGTTGGGTTTTAAAAGTGTGAACAAGAAATGAAGGGTTATGACTCTCCTAAGGGTTGTGACTTTGCCAAAGAGTTGTGACCTTTATGAAAGGTTTTGTCTTTTCTAAAGGGTTGTGACCATTTGAAAGGTTGAGCCTTTTCCAAAGGGTTGTGACCTTTCTGAAAGGTTGTCTTTTTTTCATACAGTTGTGACCTTTTTCCCTTTGTTGACTATAAATAGAGAAGCTTTCTCTCATTTTTATACATAAAATTATTCTCTTCTCTTGCATACAATTCTTACAAAACCAAAATCGATCGATCGATCGATCGTGTCTGTGTGTGTGATTTGTTGCTGTCATTTAGAGTTCGTTGAAATTATTGAAGTTTTAGGTACCTCTACTTCCTTAATGGTTAATCCGTTTTATCGTGGAAGGAATTAATCTACAACCTCGGATACTTGAGGGGATTAAATTTCTTTAAGGACACACATTGGGTTTTGTGGACTCGGATAGTTCTTTTATTTTTTCTTTTCATCTTTAATTATTTATGATTTGCTAATCTGAATACATAATATAACAGATGGTATTCTTAGAAGGCTTGATCAATCCTCCTCCCTTTGAGCTATCTTTTAGGGTATGAGTTAGTCTGGAAGCCTAAATGTACATCCATATATTATATTGATTTTTAGTCTAAAAATGAGGAGTGTGATAGTGCTGATGAAGTTCTAGGTCCTCAAAGTGATATCACTTGTCATTGATAGACACACTACTCACACTTTATTGATGATAGGGACCATTAGAGGGGAGGAGATGACAACAATAATATTATTTCCACAAGTGGTGATAGTTAAGTTTTCAATTGGTGAAGTAGGGTTTAAACTCTCCACATATAAGTAAAACAATTGTTGAGAAAGATCTAGAAAAAAGGACAAGTACTCAATAAGAAAAGAGAAAGCATGAATTATGTTGAAAATGAAAGTGTAATGAATTGCGAAGATGCAAAGTATATATGGGTTTCAAAAAGTTAATGGAAATCATTCCCTCGGTAACCGGCGGTAAAAATTGGTCCACTCATTGATCGCTACATGCCTTGATCATTAATTATTAGGAGGCGTATGTTACTTAATTAATGAGAGAAGACCTTTCATATCTTATCAATAAAAAAAAAAAAAAAGATTTTCCCACATTACGGACATAGTTCAATGAATACCTAGAAAATAGGAGGATTATTTTATGTTGGTCAAAATATAGATTTGACAGTTGAACATGTCAAAAGATGCCATGTAGCAATTGAAGTCCAGCGGAATTTAGTTAATTAAGAATGATATGTGTCATAATGATAGATCATATCTTGACAATTGATATTAGTCTTTCAAGACTCTAAGCAATGATGCAGGCTAGTCTAGCTCCAGAAAGGTGAATTCAAAAGAATGTTAACAATTAGTAAAGGTAGACTTCTTTAATAATTGTTTCAAAAAAAATTGAGACTCACTCCAACAATTTTTCAGTCCTATACTTAATGATTCATACGTGCAAACAATGATTGTTATGAGGGTCTTAAAACACGCAATGCATTATTAACACCATATGAACATGGACTAACATTGAAAAGAAATGAAATCGGGAAAAAAGTGCTCCATGTTTTCTTACCATTATAGCATTTCGCATTTTAAGCTTCAATTTTTGACATATCTCTTAAACAAAAAGTATTAAGCAGTATTACTAACCAATCCAAGTCATCGCCATATTCTATTATAAAAGTTACCTAGGTTTCATAAATGGTCCCTAAATTATATTTCCTTAAATCAAAACCAGACAATTTATTTTATCACATAAAAATCATTAGACACTGATCATTGCATTCAAAAATCACAATGCTAAAAATTTTTAAACTTGTGTATTGTTAAGGGGAATTTCAATCTATCTTAATGATGCTAAGGGAATTGAAAAGCTTTTCTAATGTATCTGGGTTGGACACAAATACAGTAAAATTAAATATCTATGGAACGAATATGACAAGCCAATGTGTAAATGATATTTGTGAGTTGACTTGGTACCAAAAAGAGGCCTTGCCTTTCAGATAGATATCTCTCAAGATAGATATACATAAATATACATAATTTTTTCCGAAGTTAACGGATGCACGTGTAGACAATCTAGAAGGGTGGGTCCGCCTCTAGCGATGGGTGGATCATGTCTACGTCAAGGGCACACAGAGGCGAACTGTAACACCCCAGAAAAATTTTCGAACTAAGACTTGAACCATCCTTCGTTGTGAGTAGGATTTTTACCGAGGAATTAAAAATTTCTTAAGTGTTAAGGTCACTAGATGTAGCACCTTGCCTACCAAAAAGAACTACATTGGAAGTAGCAAAATCTGAAATTTTGCAAGTTAAGCAAAGTATGAGTTTTGAGTCGACTTCAAACGACCATAACTCCCAGCTCAGGATGATTTAGGTGTGCTACTAGATACCGTAGGAAATATCTTTATATTATATTTCCAATGTCGTGGATTTTTCTAAGTTTCAAGTTCGGATGAGTGAGATATGCCCTTTTGAAGTCCGGCTGACCAGTTAAGGAAAGTTACCCAAAAATAATAAGGGGTCTCCTCCCCTCTAATGGTCCCTATCATCAAAGAAGTGTGAGTAGTGCGTCTATCAATGACAAGTGATATCACTTTGAGGACCTAGAACCTCATCAGCACTATCACACTGCTCATTTTTAGACTAAAAAGCAATATAATATATGCATGTACATTTAGGCTTCCAGACTAACTCATACCCTAAAAGATAGCTCAAAGGGATGAGGATTGATCAAGCCTTCTAAGAATACCATCTGTTATATCATGTATTCAGATTAGCAAATCATAAATAATTAAAGATGAAAAGAAAAAATAAAAGAACTATTCGAGTCCACAAAACCCACTGTGTGTCCTTAAGAAATTTAATCCCCTCAAGTACCCGAGGTTGTAGATTAATTCCTTCCAAGATAAAATGGATTAACCATTACGGAAGTAGAGGTACCTGAAACTTCAATAATTTCAACGAACTCAAAATGACAACTACAAATCACACACACAGACACGATCGATCGATCGATTTTGGTTTTGTAAGAATTTTATGCAAGAGAAGAGAATAATTTTATGTAGAAAAATGAGAGAAAGCCTCTCTCTTTATAGTCAACAAAGGGAAAACGGTCACAACTTTATGGAAAAAAGACAACCTTTCAGAAAGGTCACAACCCTTTGGAAAAGGCTCAACCTTTCAAATGGTCACAACCCTTTAGAAAAGACAAAACCTTTCATAAAGGTCACAACCCTTTGGCAAAGTCACAACCCTTCGGGAGAGTCATAACCCTTCATTTCTTGTTCACACTTTTAAAACCCAGCAATCCCCTACATGAATAGGGAATGACTATTGTTAAAACATATGCATGAAAAAATGTGTGATTCATAAGTCAGGATTGATTGCATCTGGATAAATGGGTTTCATTTTTAACTTTCCATAGTGAACATATATCGGATATACTCGGTCAATTGGTAGATTTGATATCTTTGAACCATTGAGCTTTGGTGTATACCTAGACAACATAAGTCACACAATAAACCCTTAAACTGTTTTGGTTCTTATTGTTTTGTTCATTTCAACCATGAACACATCTTAGTTTATAAGTGTGTAGAGAAGTGGCCTTACCGAATTCTCCTTAAAACGGCTTAAACATCACACTTACATAACTGATTTCAAAATGTGTTATTCCATAGATACACCATTTGATATACCCTGTATCAAACTTAGAAGCCATTAAAAAGTCCTAATTTATTTATCCTTGTTACTTAACATTGTCTTATCATGAGAATGAACAATTAAACATATTTTGACAATGTTGAACTGTTATCAATGACTTTGTTTGATCTCCTTGAACTTAGATCTTGGGATCTCCAGTCTTCTAGGTAGATTTACCGCCACAATGACTTATCCTCGGCCATAGTCCCATTCCCTTGGATAATCTATCAACTCCCTCTCTAGTTAGGCCTTTTGTAAGTGGATCTGATACATTATCCTTTCACTTTATATAGTCAATTAGGATAATTCCACTAGAGAGTTTTTCCCTAACGATATTATGTCTACGTCATATATGACGAGACTTTCCGTTATACATCATGCTCCATGCCCTACCTATTGTAAATTAACTCTCACAGTGTATGCATACTAGAGTTAAAGGTTTGGGCCAAAAATCATTCAAGAAATTTCGGAGTCATTCAACTTTTCACCATTCTTATTTAGAGTGATAAACTTATATTTCATAGTAGAGCGAGCGATACATTTCTGTTTGGATTATTTCCAAGTGACCGCTCCTCCACCAAGAGCAAGTACATATCCACTCGTGGATTTTACTTCATTTGACCTAGTGATTCAATTTGCATCAGTATATTCTTCCAGTTTTTATGTATGTTTTAAATACTCCAAAACTTTTTTCATTGTCATCCAATGAGTTTGATTGAGATTACTCATGAACCGACTCAGTTTCCTAATAGTACATGCTATATCTGATTGTGTACACTTCATGATATATATCACACTTCTCAATAATGTAACATAATCCAATTGTGAGTCACTTTTGTCTTCATTCTTTTGAATTACAAAGCTCACATTTATTGGAGTTTTGTCAATATTGAAATCCAAATCCTTGAACTTGTCAAGTATCTTTTCAATCACATCAGTAACTTCAGTTTCTTTCATATCGCAGTTACTTTCTAGCATATTCTTAGTAGCATTTATTTCAGAAATGTCTCTTTTGATGAACAATATGTCATCAACATAAAAACAAACAATGACCTTGTGATTTGGTGTGTTTTTAATGTAAAAACATTTCTCACATCATTAATTTTGCATTCATTTGCCAACATAGTTTGGTCAAACTTCACATGTCATTATTTGGGCACTTATTTTTAGTCCACAAAGTGACTTAACAAGTTTACGTACTTTCTTTTCTTTACCAGGATCACAAAGCCCTCGGGTTGTTCCATGTAAATATCTTCCTCCAATTCTCCATCACATCAATTTTGATGAATTTGAAGGCCATATACCGCAACTAGTGCAGTTAACATCTGAATTGATGTAGTCCTAATTAGTGGCTATTATGTGTCAAAATAATCGAGGTTTTCTTATTTTCTAAAGTCTATGATAACAAGTCTTGCTTTGTATTTGTCAATAGTTTCATCAACTTTGTATTCCTTTTGTAGATCCACTTTGAACCCAAAGGTTTATTTTCTGGAGGAAGATCAACCAACTCTCAAGTATGGTTGCTCATTGAATCTATCTTACTATTGACAGCCTATTTCCAAAAAGAATGATTCCACATAGGACATAACTTCTTCGAATTTATGAGATTCATTTTCAAGAAGAAACTATACAAAATCAAAATCGAAGGAAGTAATTTGTCCATTAACATTTACTACACCTCTAAATCTATTTATTAAGTACATCCTCCTTTGGTTATTTCCAAGGTCATTTAGAACCTTCACTTGACTATCCGATAGTTCGGACTTATGAACCATCAATCGACATGCTTTACTATTTTATAACATATCCAATGAACATACAATTCATAGACTTAGGTCTTATTTTGACCCATTTGGGAATAGTTCCCTCATTTCCATTTCTCACATGGAATAGACTGTATTGGAAATTGTTAGATCACTATCTTTCAAGAGTTATTGCTTGTATATAATTTAAGGGACGACAAATAATTCTCTATCACGATACAACAAAGCCTGAACAAACACAACTTTTTGTTGTTCCCTTTCTTAACAAACAAAAGTTTTTATTTGTTACCCCCTTTACTAACAAACAAAACCTTTTATTTGTCTCTTTCTGAACATGCAGACAAACTTTTTGTTGTTCTCTTTTGCTATAATGATAGCACCCCCACTTATTGTGGTAAACTTGAACTTATAAGTTGGACAGTCAACATTTCCTTCAAAGTTCAGTTTTTTCCTGTCAACATTTTCATTAGATAGAGGTGAGTGTTGTTCATCTTGTATTCCTAAGATACTTGGAACAAAACCTTGAAGAACTTGGTAAGAAACAACAAAGTTTAAAGAGTATTTTCAAACTAGAAAAGTAAAACTAGTAGAGAAGATGGAATCAGAAACAGATTAGAAACAATATGAAAATACTTTTCTCAAAGAAAGAAAATTGTACCCACTGAATGCACAGTGTCCCCTTAAGGAAATTATTCCCCTCAAGTACCTTAGGTTAATGGAATATATCCTCTCAGAATAGAACGATCTTACTCATCGGTGTATCGGTACGTAAAACCATGGTGTCAACGAACCACTCAACGGCAGTGAAGTACACTTAGAATACGACAGTAGAGTACACTTAGAATACTAGATTTAGTAGTAGTAGAAGTCTAGAAAAATTCATTCAACTAAAATTAATAATAATATATTTGCAGGAATTTGTCACAAATCTATAATAGCACAAAGAAAGACTATTTTATATCTAGAAATACAAATAAATAACTTAGAATATAAACTACAACATAATTTATAAATGAATAAAGACGAATACGCAATAGATGAAAAAACATATGAAAATTATGACGGATTAAAAATAAAGATAATATTTTCTAATCTAAGAAGAAGATATAAGAAAATAGGTGACAATATAAGTTTAATGTTAGAAAAAGAAACGGTAAAACTAGAAGATAGTTTAACTGCTATGATAAGAATAACAAAAGAAAATGAAGAAATAGATAGGTGATAGTGTGGTAGGTGAGTATTTTATTTTAAAGATTTTATTATAATATTTTTTGTTAAGTGTCTTAATCTTGATAGCTCTTTAATGTTATTTTTGGTAGTGTGAAATTCATGGTAAAATGTAATAATATTTATTGTAATATTCTTCCGATAGTTGTTTTAATCTGAATATTTCTTTAATATTATTTATGATATATTCTAGATATAACCTATCTTCGGTTCTTTGGTACATATATAAATTTTCCTCCATTAATTGTTCTAATAGTTTTATATTTTCCATAGATTTTATCCAATATTGTAAATATTCGTAGTTCATTTTAATCTGAATTTATTTCTAAATCATACCATTCTATTCTTTCGAAGTCTAAATCATGTAGGTCTATTTCATACCATTCTTGATTTAATATATCTTTTGATTCGTAATCATTAAATATTTTTTCCCATATTATTCTTCTTAATTCGATTATTTCTATATTTTTAAGTACAAATAAGATTAAAGTTTCGTTGTTTTTTATCATTTCATCATGCATGTATGTAGTCATGTTCTTTATTATGCAGGTTTTTTATTTCAAATTATTCTTTCCTATCATATTCATAATTGATTAAATTTATATTAGATTATTATGAACTAGATTATATTTATCATGTTTTCCTATCACTACTAGCATCGTACTTTAGCGGATACTTCCTTCTTATCAGCGCCTCAACTTTGTTTACTCCCCTAAACGGCTTCCTCGCCTACCGGTTTCAACATTAGGATGGCATAGTATAGAAGTTTTCTCCCTGTTTCCAGTGTGCTAATAAACTAGAAATCATGATTCAAATAATTCTAATACATAATAACTAACATAAATTTATTCAAGCAGATATATGATATTTAGGAATATATGAAATTAGTTCCGCATATTTTTTGAACAATATAACTTTGCCTCTTGCTTAGCCATGTTATCTGAAATATCTGATTGGATTTCAGATTTCTCCATATTAACTCTTAAGTATTTTTATAACTTAGGGGAGAGAATGTTTTCAAGAAAAAGTTTATTACGTTAGGCATTGCCTACCTTTCAGTTACATATATCCTCCCTTATATAGAGAAGAATTCTTACTTGCTACACTACTACAATAATGTACCTATATAGTACAATAATGTGCTTAATAATATAATATGACACACCATACACTTGACCACTTAATAAATTACACCCCCTACCATCCCTTACACATGTCCATCCTTATTATGACACACATTATGACTCACTACTTAGCATTATGACACACTACTATTCACACCATACTTTATTGACTATTTTACAAGACAAATAATTTTACTCTTTATCTCATTTTATTTTGTCCGCATCTCATCTTCATCATCTTATCTTCTTATTTCGTCTTTATCTCTTTATTCCAGCTGGACGTCTGGGATTATATTATCTTCTCCGTTACATTTTGAACATATATGGTCAGGGTATTTGTGACCAATTAGCTTGCAATATCTGGTTAATAATTCTGCCAAAATAAATCCTTCTTTTAGTGCTCGTCTCGTAGGTTGTTCTTCTGGCTTAAGTAGTGATAAAATTCATCTTTGGACTTCATCCATATCTGCTTTCCTTAGCTCCCTTGAATTGGAATAAATCATTAGCTGGTCTCTTGCATAGTAGCTCCATATAGCGTTTCCATTTAAATAGTTATTTGCTAGCTCTTGTATAATCGTTGATATGCCAATTATCCTTTTGTTGGCATAAAAACTCGGTATCTCTATTTTGCATATCTCTTCTTATTGTCCGATATCCTCGAGTATAATCATATCTTTAGTTAATCCTATCTTGATAACCTGTATAGGAGGTTTTATTTCCTCGTATAATATCTCCGCGGGTGCTGTATAGAATTTTATATAAAATAAATTTCCTTTCGTAACTCTTTTGTATGTGACGAATGCTTTGTGTAGTTCTGGTATTCCACTAACTTCTTCTCCGTCGTATGTGTATACGTATTTAACAATCCGTAGTTGTAACATGTTCTTACTAAATTAGCGTTAGTTTTCGGTTGTGCAATTAACTTGTTATATCCTTGTAACTTTTGTGTCAAATAATCATGGTTTGGTTCTTTTGTAGTTGACATGGGGTTGCGGTTTAAATAGGTTTGGATTTTGTGGATATTTTCAATATAGGTTCATGTGATATAGTTATATGTCTTTTTCTCATTTTGGTTTTGCAAACTATCTGCGTATGTAGATGTTTGTGGTTCTATGGACATATGTCTAGGTGTCCTTTGGGTAAATGATTCTATAGAGAATATAATTAATTCTATTTTAGGGTCTTCTTCTTTTATATTTTCTAATTTTTGGGTAATTTTTTCACTTCCTTTTATCCATTCTGTTGTTTTTCATTTTTTATTATTTACTCTTTTTGCTCCTATTTTTTGTTTACACGGTGTCATGAACCACCAGTGTGTTTTTGTTATTATATGTGGGTATAATTTTTCTAAAAATGGCATTCCTAATAGCATATCTTTTGTAGTTAATTCAAAGTTATATATTTCTTCTATAGTTAATATCTTATCCCATATTTGTATTTTTATATTTTTTGTCTTATATGTGATCATGCTTCCTTCATTATTAAATCCTGTTACTACTATCAGTGTTTTTAATTTTTCCCACTTATCTCCTCGTAAACAATTATATTTACATATATTAGCTTCTGCTCCCGTATCTATCATTGGTGTATAATATCGGTTGTAATATCCTTCTATTATTATCTTTGCAAGTATATATATTTTCATACTTTTATCATACTAAAGTGCTTTTTATTATTACCCTCTTATTTTCATAATTTATTATTAACTGTTTGTCTTCTAGATTATATGGTTTTACTTGTTCTAGCCATTTTATTCCTAAAATGATATTTTCATTTCCTTGATATATTTTGAATTTTATCACTATTGGTACTCCTCCAATGATTATTTCCTTTTCTGTTGTTTCTTCGGTATACATTAATGCTTTTGGTAGTTCGGGGCATGATTGTTCAATAGTTATTATTTCATCTTCCATCACTAATTCTCTTGTAATATAGTTTTCTTCTCGTCCTGTATCTATTAATATTAAATATTTTCGTTGTTCCATTATTCCCGTTATGTAGTAATGATGTGGTTTTATATCTTCTTCCATTGATTTTTGTGGGTTTTATCTATTCTCCTTAATGTACTCATTTTTGATGATATTTGGGGTATCTCATTGTTTATTCTTTTCGATGTGCTTAGTCTTTCTTTTACTATTTCTAAATCTTCTTCTATATCAATTTCATTATAACTATAATCGTTTTTATCTATAACTGTAACTATTCTTTCAAAGGGATCTTCTATTTTTATTTTATCTATTTTATTTTTTACTGTTATTTTATGTTTTGTTGTTAGAACATATAAATTTTTACATCTAGCTGTAAATATTTTACTTCCTGGGGCTAGTTCTATCCCTGACATTCGCCAGTATAATACTAGTGATTTATCTATATTTCTGTCATTTATTGCTACTGAGTAGTTAGCACTTATTATAAACTTAAATTTTTGGTATATGAGGTTACCTCTTACTGCACTTATTATACTTTTTTCTATGGGTTGTATAATTCTATCATCCGCTAAGTATATTTCTATGGGTGTATCTATTCCTTCTCTAAAACATGTTTTTATTAATATTTCTGTTCCTCCTAAATGTACATATTTAATTGGATTTTTAGCCTTAATATCTTGTATTTCTTTATTTATTATTCGTTTATTTATTATTGGTATTTTGGCCTTTCATTTAGTGTATTTGCAATCTATGATATGTTCTCTTTGACTTACTACATAATATTCTTCTTTTTGTTGTTTAAACCAGTTTTTTATTGTTGGTATTTTGAATATTTTTGCTACGCTTAGGTCTAATTCTTTTCCTTTTATTTGCTCAAATATGTTATTATCAAATATTATCTTTTGTTCTGTCGATTCTTCATCTTGATATTTTTCTTTAGTTATTATTTGTATATCTTTTTCAGTCATTGATATCGTATTCATTATCCGATTCTATTACTGGATTATTTTCCATTTCATTTTCCGACAATTCATATATACTATCATTGCTTTCTAATTCATAATCTACGTATTCTATTTGTGTATATTTTTCATCGTCTATTATTATTTCTAATATTTGTTTTTTCTTCGGATTTTTAGGTAATTTACAATCTCTAGCTATATGTCCTAATTTTCCACAATTATAACAAGTACATTCCGTTAGTTTTCTTTTTGGTCTTTTGGTTTTATAGTTTTTTACATAGTATCTTCTTCTTGGTTTTTTATATTTGTATTTTGATCTATATTTTTTGTTATATTTCTTTTTATTTTTATAATACCTATCTGTACAACCAAATTGAGGTGCTGTTTTATTTTTGCAACATGCCAAGTTTTTTACTAATAATTTTTCCATTTTTATTTCTTCTTTATGTTTTTCACATAGTTCCATAAACCATCGTTGTAAGAATTTTATTCTATCTCCTAATGTATCTGTTAATCCTGCTTCATTCCAGCTTTTTATTACTTTTGAATTAAAAGGTTCCGGTAATTTTGTAAAATATAATTTTCTTATTTCTTTACTTTCGTCTATGCTATATGTTCCTTTATAATAGTATTCTCTAAATGCACATGTATATTCATCTATATAACACATGTTAGATATTGCTAATTTTGTCATTAGATTCCGGTTTATGATATTTTCTTTATTTTGTTCTTCTACTTCTGTTGTCATACTACTAAATTCATTTCTTATAGCTATTTCGTATTTATATAATATTTCCATAGTTGTAGTAGTTATGTCACCATCAAATTTTTTGTTACTTCTTAGAGTTTGTAAACTTTCATCTGATAAATTTTGTAGCCATAATTTTACTGTTCCTATAAGTGTTCTTTCTATGTATCCTGGTGCCTCTGTTATTACTATATTGTTATCTATCAATTGTTTTGATATGTATCCCATCCATAATTGGATTGTTTTATTTATATCTGCTACACAGTCTAAATCTAAAAAATCATGTCGTTCAGTTATTGGTTTAGGTGTCCATTTTTTATTTAATCTTTTATCCCATATAATTTTTTCTCTATTATATTGTTAGTAGTTTTTATTATAATATTTTGGGTTAACATTTTTTGGGTTTTTTACTCCTGATGTGCTAGGTTTTTCGTCCATGTCTACGTCTTCTGTATTTACTTCTAAATTCTTTGTATTATCTATGTTTGCTAAAAATTCCGTATATGTTTCGCTTGTTTCCGAATGTTGTTCTAGATCATCGTCGTTTATTTCATCAACTCTTATTTCGGGTAGATTACCATTTTCTTCTTTTTCTTCTATTTCATCTTCTAGTTGCAATTTTTCTTTAAATTTAATTATCTCATTTGTTAATTTCGTTTTTTGTTCTTTTTGCTTTTTGTTTTATTTCATACATTTCTTTTAATATTGCTAGCTCTTTTTCTAGCTCTATTATTTTGGTATATTTTACTTCTTCTAATTGTTGTACTTCCGTTTTTGCTTGTTGTTTTATTTTTTCAATTTCCGTTTTTCTATCTATTTCGTCATTTTCTTTTGTTATTCTTATCATAGCAGTTAAACTATCTTATAGTTTTATTGTTTCTTTCTCTTAACATTAAACTTATATTGTCACCTATTTTCTTATATCTTCTTCCTAGATTAGAAAAAATATTATCTTTATTTTTAATCCGTCATAATTTTCATATGTTTTTTCATCTATTGCGTATTCTTCTTTATTCATTTATAAATTATGTTGTAGTTTATATTCTAAGTTATTTATTTGTATTTCTAGATATAAAATAGTCTTTCTTTGTGCTATTATAGATTTGTGACAAATTCCTGCGAATATATTATTGTTAAGTCTATTTTGCCTATGTTCTAATTCTTGTCGTTTTGCTATAATTATTTCATTAAGTTTTTGTCTATAGTCGTTATTCTTGTTATTCATTGTATTTTTAAGTATTGAATATATTTATATTCTATTTTAGATATATTATCTATTATTTTATCTTATTTTTCGTTATCAGTCTTTGTGATATTAAGTTGTTTATATTCCGGATATAATTATTTAATTTTCTTCTTATTTTTCTTAATTTTCTACTCGTATGTTTCTTACCATGTTTCTTATTATCCATAGCTCTGATATCACAAATCACAATCCTTAAATCCATAATTCAATTCAAGGAAAGTTAAGAGTCAAGTCAAGAAAAGTTCTTAGATTCTTCCAAATGTCTTTTACAAATGTTCTAACTTTGTTTTAAGACATGAGTTTTGAGTTGAGTAAAGAGTAAAGTTTGAAGTTCATTTCTTCAGAAGAGTATATCGAGACTATGTATTCCAAAAGAGTAAAATGTTTCCACATTTAAAGAACAAAGGAAACCTTGATTTCCAAAAGAGTCTTTGAGCTAATTTTCAGTTAAAGAGTAAATGTTTTCACATTTAAAGAAGAAAGGAAACCTTGATTTCCAAAAGGGACTTTGAGCTAGTTTTGAGTTAAAGAGTAAATGTTTTCACATTTGAGCAAGAAAGGGAACATCGATTCCAAGAGAGCTTTTAAGCTAAGTTTTGAGTAATTATCTCAAACCAAAGAAAGAAGATGTGTTTTTGAACATATGAACTGAGTATTTGGGAGTAGTATTGAGCACCGATATGGGCGAGAGTTCAGATAACTCACAGCCCCCATAAACTATGAAGCCATCATGGATAGTAAATGATCATACTTTTTAGATGATTTCTTAAGTGCTTTTTAGCATAGACTAGTGGATCCACTTAGTTAAGGCATTATATATGACGACAAAGTATATGACAGTTCTGGCAGCGTGGGCAAGACGCTGTATCACCACTTAGGCTCAGAGTGGTGGTTGTCGGTTAGAGAAACTCCCACAACAGTATTATTTTGTATTTTTATATACATTTCAGAGTTATATTGTATCCTTGCATACACATCAGAGTTACTATTGTATTTTAAATACACAGAGTTGATATCTATATTTTAAAAGCTTCTCTTTATATTACATTTATGTTATTGCTTTATATTAAAATGAGTTCAGTTAAGTTAAGTTGAGTTGAGCCAGGTAAGTTTTTCAGTTCCTTTCAAGCTTATGTCTTGTTTTAGAATTCCCCTCGCATACTCGTACATTCAATGTACCGATGCAATTTGTCCTGCATCATTTTATGATGTAGACAGAGGTAACCAGGATCAACATCTAGCGCATCATTGATGCAGTTGAGCTTCAGAGTTGTTGTTGAGCCTCCCTGCTTTCGGAGGATCACTTTTTCTTTACTTTATCATTTTTAGTTCATTAGGATGTCGTGGGTCTTGTCCTGACATCCATCTCAATTTTAGAGGCTTCATAGATAGACAGTCAGTTAGTCATTTGTCTTTACTTTGTTATTGGCTTTTGGTCAGATTTGAGTTGCCACTTTGGCTAAGTTAAATGTTTATTTCTAAAACATTATGAGTTTAGTTTGAGACAGTTGGGTTGTCTTGCATTTGAGTTCTTTTCTTAATGCTTAAAGTCTTCCGCTGAGTAAGTAAGCTAGGCCAAGGGTTCGCTTGGGGCCAACAATGGTTCTTGAGTGCCAGCCACGTCCGGGGTGTAGGCTCATGGAGTGACAAACTTGGTATCAGAGCACAGAGTTCAACAGTCGTACGAAATCTATGAAGCACTGTCTATAGTGTCACTCCCCTAGCCTACACCTTGGGCGGGACTGGCACTCGAAAGCCATTGCTTGCCCGAAGAGAACCCTTGGCATTGCTTACTTAACTCAGCGAAAGAAAATATTCATATCTATAATGATCAATGCACTTAACTAAACTAGATAATAAAATAACTGAAAATGTTTTAAAGATTAAACATTCAACTTGGCCAAAAGTGGCAACCCAAGTCTTAACAGTAAGAAATGATAATGAAAAAACTCAAAGGACTAACATCTGACTGTCTATGAAGCCTCTAAAACAACTGAGATGGATGTTGGGACAAACCCCACAACATACTAATGAACTAACTAGAAAGAAATGAAAATAGATCCTTCGGAATGCAAAGAGGCTCACCGACTGACTCTGAATTGCTCACCGGATCAACGATGCGTTGGAATGCCGATCCTAGTTACCTGTGTCTGTATCATAATAATATGCATGCCAACTGGCATCAGTCATTGAATGTACGATTATGCAAGTTGGAATGCCAAAACAACATAGGCTGGGAAGAGAATCTGAAAGAAACACTTACCATTGGCTCTTCTCAACTCATGAATACTTGACTAAACTCATTTCAATATAAAGCAGTTTAAACAAGTGCAATATAAAGAAAAATTGTTTTAAAACATGATGTCAACTCTGTGTATGCACAAGGATACAACATAACTCTGAAATGTATGTAAAAATACAAGAAACTGATGTATATAAAAATACAATAACTTCTATGGGAGTTTCTCTAACCGACAACCATCACATAAGAGCTATAGTGATGATACATCGATCTACCTCACACTGCCAACACATCCTATACCTGGCCAAAGGTATAGAACCTGAACTGCCTAATGGATCCACTAGTCTATTGCGAAAAGGATTCATCTAAAATGTATGACCCTTTTCTACCCATGGTGGCTACATGGTTCTATTGTGACGTGAGTTATCTAAACTCATACTCGTCCCAAATTCGGTGCTCAATACTACTCCCAAAATATACAGGCTCTTCTGTTTTAAAAACATACATCTTCTGTGATTTGAGATTAGTGCTAAAAAACTTAGCGCAAAGGCTATCTTGGAAATTAAAGTATCCCCTCTTGCTTCATTTAGAAAGTGATTACTTTTTCTGAAAACTTGCCCGAAGGCTCTTTGGAAATCTCAGTTTCCATTCTTATTTAAATGTGAAAACATTTTAAATCTCTTTGGGAATACTTAGTCCCCGTATACTTTTGAAGAAAAGAACTTCAAGTTTACTCTTTGCTTAACTTAAAACTTGAGCTTTAAAATGAAGGTAAAACGTTTGATAAAGACTTTTGAAAACTTTAAGAAACTTTGCTTTGACTTGCTTCGTAACTTCTAGGCTTTGACTCTTAGCTTCTATGACTTTGATATTAACTTTCCTCGAATTGGATTATGGATTCAAGGTTCATGATCTCATGTTTATGGATGATTTCATGATGTTTAGATGTACCTTAGAGTGTTAGAATCAACTAGGAAACATAGGTCCATCACTTAGGAACTAGTACAAAAAAGTGGGGGAAGAATGGGGAGAACTGGCGTCCCTGGCACTCTGAGAGGCGCGGGGCGCCAGCCCTCAAACGTCAGAGAAGCTGCTGGGGCACGCTGGCTGGCACGTCGCCCCAAGGGGTGAACTTCAGAGCCCCTTTTGGGACGTGCTGGCTAGTGCAACGCCCCACCCCCTTCCCCAGGTTTTTTGACTATTTTTCTTCTCCGTTTTTCATCTCTAAACCCTCCTAACTTCCATGGTTCTTTCCCCAAAAATTTAGGATCAATAGTACCCTCAACATACAACAGATTTAACTCAAAAATGCACCCGGAAACATGAATCAAACCAACTAGAGACTACATCAACACAACCATCAAGAATTCAACGAATTTTCAACAATGTTCTTCAAGAACTCACTTTCTTTGCATTCAAACAATTTAAATTCGCTGAATTGAAACAAGATTGGCATGTGGGTGAACTAACCCAACACTATGTGATCTCACATACCTTGTATGGATCACCCCCGACGAATTCCACTCACAAGGCTTGAACGTTCTTGACGATTTCTTGATTTCTCTCCTCTTTTCTCTTCTTTCTTCTCCTCTCCAAGCCCTAGCGTAAATTCTAATTTTTCTAAACTGAATAGAGTCTGGTTTTACCCCAATTAATCTCCTAAAATGTATTAGAGAAACTAGGTAAGGAAAAGACTAAATCACCCTTCTAAAATCCGGATTAGACATTTCCTTATTCCAACAGCCCAACTTCCAAAGGGCATAACTTACTCATTTGAACTCGAAATGGTGCAAACTTAGCAGCGTTGGAAATATCATTCCAAGATATTTCCAACCATATCTGGAACTACACCTAACTCATCCTAAGCTAGGAGTTATGGTCGTTTCAAATTGACCAAAAACTCACTTTAACTTACTTAAAATTTTCCAGATTTCCTTACACTTTCCAAAAATAACTATTTCCATATTTTAAACTTCCTTCTAGTTCTTTATAGTTGCGAGATGTTACATGTAGAGTCCTAGTTATCGGTGTGAAGTGCGCTACATTTATAATTAGGAGGCTGCAACATTTAGGAAATTATCTCACTTCTTTCTTACTCATTTTGTGCGATAGAGTTCATCTCTATAAAGTTTCTTTTTGACTCGTGCTTGCGTGTAACCAATTGTGAGTTGGGCTATGTTTGAGAATGCCTTGATGAGGCATTTCTTTCCCCCTGAGCGAAGAGAAACAAAGGTAAGAGAATTCCTCACTCTTAAGCAGAAACCTATGAGTGTTTATGAGTATAGCCTGAAGTTTACCCAACTTTCCCGTTATGCTCCGAAAATGGTTGCGGATATGAAGAGTGGGATGAATCTGTTTGTTGCTGGGTTGTCTTATCTGTCAAGTAAGGAAGGTATTGCAACCATGCTATTAAGTGACATGGACATAGCAAGGCTGATAATCCATGTGCAACAAGTTGAGGAGGACAAGCTGAGGGATAGAGAAGAGTTTAAGAATAAGAGGTCTAAGACATCATGGAATAAGTCCGGGCAGCAGAAGAGTAATGCCAACCGGTCTTCCTTCCAACATAAGCATTAGGTACCTGCTTCATCAATTGCTAGTGCACCTGCACAAGGGAACAAAGGTGAGTACAATAGTCAGAATTCCCAGAATTTTAGAGCTAGACTTGCACATTCTCAAGGCAGTATTGCACAAGGAGGTAATGAGACTCCTACATGTGCTAAATGTGATGCTACTCAGGAATGTGTCGTGATAACTCCACTGGTTGCTTCAAGTGTGGTCAAGACAGTCATTTTATGAGGGAGTGTCCTAAATGTAGGTAGGGTAATGGTAATGGGGGCAACACAACCCAGTCTTCTTCAGTTACTCCACCATACAGAGTTGCAATTAGAGGGGATACTTCAGGGGCAGGCGGAGGAGGAAACCATATTTATGCTATCTCTAGTTGCCAAGAGCAAGAGGATTCTCCACTGGTATGATCCAAGTTTTTAACTTTAATGTTTATGCTTTGCTATATCCAAGAGTGAGTTTATCCTTTGTAACTCCGTATGTTGCGATGAATTTTAATGTTCTTCCTGAGTAACTCAGTGAGCCCTTCAGTGTTTCTACATTTGTTGGTGAGTCTAGTCTAGCAGAGAGAGTCTATCATGATTGTCCCATTTTCGTCAATCACAAGAGCACCATGACTAATTTAGTTGAGTTAGACATGGTAGATTTTGATGTTATTCTTGGTATGGACTGGCTTCATCCTTGTTATGCCTCAGTTGATTGTAGAACTTGAGTTGTCAAGTTTTAGTTTCCAAATGAGCCAGTCTTAGAGTGGAAAAATAGTTCAGCAGTTTCTAAGGGTCGTTTTATTGCGTACCTTAAGGCAAGAAAGTTTGCTTCCAAGGGGTATATCTATCACTTAGTCTGAGTTAATGACTATAGTGTTGAGATACCTCCTATTCAGTCAGTTCCAGTAGTAATAGAGTTTCCAGAAGTCTTTCCACATGATCTTCCTGGAGTCCCTCCTGAGAGAGAAATAGACTTCGGTATAGACATTCTTCCAGATACTCATCCTATATCTATTCAGCCATACAGAATGACACCAGCAAAGTTAAAAGATTTGAAAGAGTAGTTGAAAGACCTCTTTGATAAGGGTTTTATTCGACCAAGTGTCTCACCTTGGGGCACTCCAGTCTTATTTATGAGGAAGAAGGATGGTTCCCTTCGGATATGTATATATTACCTCTAGTTGAACAAGGTTACCATCAAGAATAAGTATCCTCTTCTGAGAATTGATGATCTCTTTGATCAACTTCAGGGTGCTACTTGTTTCTCTAAGATAGATCTCAGATTGGGCTACCATCAGTTGAGAGTACGAGAATGTGATATTCCAAAGAAATCTTTCAGGACCCGTTATAGTCATTATGAGTTTCTGGTCATGTCCTTTGGTTTGACCAATGCGCCTGCAACATTCATGAACCTTATGAATAGAATATTCAAACCTTAATTAGATATGTTTGTTATCATCTTCATTGATGACATACTAATCTATTCGATGAATAAAAAAGATCATGCTAGTCATCTCAGAATAATTCTCCTGTAACAGCCCGTATTACGCATATGCTTGTTATATTCTTGTGATACTTGACATAGCCTTATAGTATAGGTGAGGGACCATGATTATTATATGATTAGTGTTAGTTTAAACTAGCTCGGTAGGTGATGTGATGCCTTGCACGTTTCAGCATGTGTACTGCAAGTTAACTCCAACAGGAGTATTTAAAGAGATAGTAAGGTGGTAATTGAGCTTAAAGTTGAAAGTTAAGTGCTAAGTTAAAGCAAAAGGGATTAATATTTAGAAAATGGAATAAAATAAGTGAGTTTCTTGCTTGACTTAACTAAGCTAGTAGGTGACAAGTAGGTGCATCACATACTTTGACTTATTGACCAGTCCAAAGGACTAAGTAGGTGCATCACCTACTTGAGCTATATGGATCTAGTTAAAAAGGTCAAGGTTTATGGATCAGATTTGGGCCTATGCTAATGGACTCAATTGAGGCCCAAACTAAGTTAAATAAAAGGAAAATGAAATTTAAGCCCAGCAGCCAAATTGTCAAGTGAAAGCAAGTAGGTGTATCACCTAGTTTGACCTTTTGAGCTGCTTGTTGTACATAAGCAGGTGCATCAAGTGAGAATGTATCTACTCGAAAGTGGCTTCCATTTCATCTGCAAAATCTTCAGCGAGGCTTATCGGTTTCGCACTTGCACCAAATTCTGAAAACTTTTTATCTAAAAGGCTTTCAAGATCATGAAGAGGTCTAAGAATAAAATCCTGAATCTCAGGGGGTCTTTTAATAGGGACATCAGATTGTTTGGACGTAGAAGCCTGGTTAGAGACTTGTTTCGCTGATTTTAACTTGTCATCAATTTGAATAATCAAATTAGTTAGATTATCTAACTTCTTATCTAGAGAACAAATATGTTCACCAATGACTTTAACATACAAACCCAAATAATTATTTTGAGAAATAAGTCGATTAATCTCATTAATACTTACTGCGGCCACCTCATTATCAATAAATTTTTGAAAAGCAGTAAAAGTAATACCAGTATTATTTGGTAAAACAAATGGGGCGTGAGGAGGATAAATGGATTGAATAATTTTACCTGATTCATCTTTGTAAGATCGTTCAAGAACGTTGATGAATAAAGGTAAATAAGTGGTTATACACCAAGGCACAAAGAACATAATATGATTATGTAATGCACAAGTTTCATAAAATTCTTGAGAAATATTATTTAAATCTTCTCTCCTGTAAGTGTCAAAAAACCAAGTTTTAAACCGGTTCCATTTTTCATTTAAAAATTCATTTTGAATATATTTTCTTGCCAGTGAACCTGGACTAAAATCTATTTGATGTTCTCTCATCATTAAGCATCATTAAGATTAAAATCCATCTCGGATACAGAAGGAATATCCTTATTAGAAACATCAGATGATTTATCATTTGTTTGAACAAATGTTTAATCGAGGATCAATTTTAATTTTTTGTTTTTCTGCAAATATAACTGTTGATAAAGTATGCAATGAAGCAGCTCGATTTCTAGCTGGACCATAACAAGGTTCTATCGGAGAAATATATTGAATAGCCAGTCTTCTATCAGAAGCAAAAAATGTCTACTATAAGGAATATTTTTTTCATCAAACTGCATACAAATTTTTCCATCGGAATTTTGATTAATATGAGAATATTCAGAATTGGTGACAACATCTGTCAGTTGTTAAGGGGGTATAACAGAATCTAGAATACCAAGTAGTAGGAAAATTAATTTTTTCCCATTTTATAGGTCTTCTAGTAATGACCTTAGATCTGGCGAAATAAGTTTCTACTAAAATAGTTTGATCAGATGTATCATATAACTTGCATCTAGGATTCAAAGTTGCAAGTAATTTAAAATAGATTCTATAAGACAAGCAGATTAATTCAGAACCAGCTGCATAGTTATAACTATGTGTCTTAACAAAGTTAAAGCATCTAAGATATTAGAATAAGTCAAAGATAGTTGCAAATTTGGCTGAGCATTAAAATAAAGTGGGCCATAGGCCACTGTAGATTCTATCAAACCCATCAAAGACGGTCGAAAATTAAGATTTCTCGCGTCACGAAGAGCAGCTAAGAATGTCTCTGGTAACCCTTTAAGAGTCAAAGGCTTGAAAGCAATTTGAACCATGCCAATATGCAAGAATTTATATTGAGATTTATAAAATTCAATATCACGCTTATTTAATAAACGAATCATTTGTTTTGACAAGTTTAACGCCAAAGATTGCTAGTTGTTTTAATCAACTATTTATTTGAGATTTTATCAAACCAACCATAATCATAAATAGTTTTTATCTTCACTTTCGGAATAGTCCATTTGTTTAACAAATCAAGGTTTTGAGGTAAATCTTCCTCTTCAAACCAAGTACTTTTCATATCTTCTTGATCCATAAAAGAGAGAATATATCTATGCCAAAATTCTTCACATCTATTATATATATACCATGGTCTATATATTCGATAGTCTTTGATGGGTTCGATAGAATATACAGTGGCCTATGGCCCGGTTTATTTTAATGCTCAGCCAAATTTGTAGATATCTTTGACTGATTCTAATATCTTAGATGCTTTAACTTTGAATGTTACGACGCATGGTTATAACTATGCAGCTGGTTCTGAATTAATCTGCTTGTCTTATAGAATCTATTTTAAATTACTTGCTACTTTGAATCCTAGATGTAAGTTATATGATACATCTGATCAAACTATTTTAGTAGAAACTAATTTCACCAGATCTAAGGTCACTACTAGAAGACCTATAAAATGGGAAGAAATTAATTTTCCCACTACTTGAATTCTAGATTATGTTATACCCCCTGAACAACTGACAGATGTTGTCACCAATTCTGAATATTCTCATCTTAGTCAAAATTCTGATGGAAAAATTTGTATACAGTTTGATGAAAAAAGTATTGCTTATAGTAGACATTTTTTTGCTTCTTATAGAAGACTGGCTATTCAATATATTTCTCCGATAGAACCTTGTTATGGCCCAGCTAGAAATTGAGCTGCTTCATTGCATACTTTATCAACAGTTATATCTACAGAAAAAAAAATTAAAATTGATCCTCGGTTAAACATTGTTCAAACAAATGATAAATCAGTTGATGTTTCAGATAAGGATATTCCTTCTGTATCCGAGATGGATTTTAATCTTAATGATGCTTAATGATGAGAGAACATCAAATAAATTTTAGTCCAGGTTCATTGGCAAGAAAATATATTCAAAACGAATTTTTAAATGAAAAATGGAACCGGTTTAAAACTTGGTTTTTTGACACTTACAGTAGAGAAGATTTAAATAAAATTTCTCAAAAATTTTATGAAACTTGGGCATTACATAATCATATTATGTTCTTTGTGCCTTGGTTTATAACCACTTATTTACCTTTATTCATCAACGTTCATGAACGATCTTACAAAGATGAATAGGTAAAATTATTCAATCCATTTATCCTCCTCAAGCCCCGTTTATTTTATCAAATAATACTAGTATTACTTTTACTGCTTTTCAAAAATTTATTGATAATGAGGTGGCCACAGTAAGTATTAATGAGATTAATCGACTTATTTCTCAAAATAATTATTTGGGTTTGTATGTTAAAGTCATTGGTGAACATATTTGTTCTCTAGATAAGAAGTTAGATAATCTAACTAATCTGATTATTCAAATTGATGACAAGTTAAAATCAGCGAAACAAGTCTCTAAACACGCTTCTACGTCCAAACATCCTGATGTCCCTATTCAAAGACCTCCTGAGATTCAGGATTTTATTCTTAGACCTCTTCATGATCTTGAAAGCCTTTTAGATAAAAAGTTTTCAGAATTTGGTGCAAGTGCGAAACCGATAAGCCTCGCTGAATATTTTGCAGATGAAATGGAAGCCACTTTCGATTTCAAGACACAAGTGGAAATGAAAGTTAATAAACTTCATGGTTATCCAAAGAAGAATAGTGGTAATACGTATGCTAGAAAACCTAGTATGCAAACTTACTATTATCCCAGACCAACTCCTCAAGATGTTTTAATAGAGGAAAGAGATTGAATCAAACTAACACCTCTTATAGTGGAAGCGAAATTTATGAATGGAATCTCGATGGTTTGACTGATAGACAGTTAACTATTTTAGTTCATAGGATGCTTATGTATGCTACCATCTACAAGAGCGTTAATAACAATGACACGACTATTTGCAAAATGATTATTGTAGGTTTTACGGGTCAATTAAGAGGTTGGTGGGATAATTATATGACCTTTGATGCAAAGGCAGCACTCATAAATGTTAAGGCTACGGCCGAAGGAGTTGATAACCTAGGATTTGCTTTAGTTAAAAATAGAGAAGACGTTGTTTATACTTTAGTCTTGACCATCCTAGAACATTTTAGTGGTAGATTTACCAATCAATATGAAGCCATTAGATCTTTATTAAATGGTCTTAGATGTAGACATTTAGGTGAGTTTAGAAGGTATAAAGACACTTATTTAAGTCGGGTAATGAAACTTCCCAAAAATGGCTTAGAATTCTGGAAAGCCAAATTTATTGATGGTTTACCTTCTTTATTTGTAGAAAGAGTGAAAAAGACTGTTAGGGTTCCACAAGGAATTGTTCCCTATAATAATTTTACCTATGGAAAGCTTATTGTGGCTTGTACACAAGAAGGCATAAATTTGTGCAATGAGTTAAAACTCTCAAGACAGCTAAAGATAGATAAGCTTAGAGAAAAGTCTCAATTGGGAGATTTTTGTACTCAGTTCGATTTACCAGATGCTTCTAAAGGTACCAACCGAGAAAATTCTTAATCAGACTCTCATAGATCTCATCATAAGAAAAGAAGATGTAGGAGAAGAACTAGAGAAGAAAGAGATGAGCGTAGGGCTTATCGTAAATCTCATAGATTTACCAAGAATAGATCAAGGCGAGATCTTGATAAGATTAAGTGTTATAAATGTGGAAATTTTGGGCATATAGCTCCAAATTGTAAGCTAGAAAAGCTTAAGACTCTAGAACTTGATGATGATATTCAAGAGAAGATTTATACTTTTCTATATACTTCTGGTTCAGAATCAGATTATGATGATTCTGAAGCAAGTTATGCAACAGATGATGAGCAACCTGAGTCTTGTAAGGTTCATCAAGATTCGAATGATGCTTGCAAATGTCATAGTGATGTTTGTCACTGCGAACATGATGATTTCTACAAACTGCAATCTCAGTTCGAAGATATGAATATGTTCACTATCACTACAGACAATGTGATAGAACTTCTAAAGGAAGTTACCGATAATACTCTTCGTGAAAAGATCATTCAATTGGCTGCTAGTAAAAATAGCTCTTCAACTAATATTCCTAGTGATAAAAAGGTTAAATATGAATTTAATTATTCTGCTCCTTACTCTTTGTCTGAAGTTATAATAGAATCTCTTCTAAACAAACCATGGTTATTCGTGATACCTCTTTTGATGATTTACAAGGAGAAATTAAACATTTGAAAGAAGAAATTAAATTTCTTAAACAAAATCATATTATTTATGATCACCGTCTTACTCAAATTGAGTCTGCTAATAGCAAAGGAAAAACTAAGGCTGATGAATCTACTGCTGAAGAAAATACTCTTGCCAACACTTTGGATATTGATCCTAAACAAAATATGTTTTTAGGAATAATGCAAATTATTACAACTCATAAATGATATGTTAAATGTACTATATTAATTGATAATACTTTTTTCTATAATTAACATTGTTATGATTGATAGTGGCGCTAATGTGAGTTGCATTCAAGAAGGTCTTGTACCTACTAAATATTTTGAAAAAACAACGCATATGGTTAAATCTGCATCTGGTAATGCTTTAGATATAAAGTATAAATTATCTAATACTCATATTTGCCAGAATAAAGTTTGTATTCCTCACTTCTTTTTCTTAGTAAAAAATCAGTTATACCCTCCTATTATTCTAGGAACTCCTTTTGTAAATGCATTTTATCCTTTTACTAATATAAATGCTAAATGATTTTCTACTACTTATAAAAATCAAGATATTAGTTATATTTTTATCACCGAGCCTATTTCTAGAGATATTAATGCTCTAATTGAAATGAAACAAAAGCATGTTGACTATTTACAATTTGAGATATTTAGTATGAATATATTCGATACTTTAAAATCTGCTAAAGTACAGGAAAAGATTAAACTCATTTCTGAAAAAATGGTCATTGATATTTATGTTGATCATCCTAGTGCCTTTTGGAATCGAAAAAAACATATTGTAACTCTTCCATACGAAGATGATTTCTCTAAGAAAAATATCCCTACCAAATCACGTCCTTGTCAGATGAATACCGAATTGGTTGAATTCTGCAAAAAGGAAATTGATAATTTATTACAAAAGGGTTTGATAAAGCCTTCCAAATCACCATGGTCGTGTACTGCTTTTTATGTTTATAACGCAGCAGAAAAAGAACGAGGTGTTCCCAGGTTAGTTATAAATTGTAAACATTTAAATAAATTTTTAAAATGGATTAGATATCCTATTCCAAATAAAAGAGATTTATTAACCAAATTATATGATGCTAATATCTTTTCAAAATTTGATTTAAAATCTGGATATTGGCAAATCCAAATATTTAGAGACCATTCATATAGAACGGCATTTAATGTTCCGTTTGGACAGTACGAATTTAATGTAATGCCTTTTGGGTTAAAAAATGCTCCCTCAAAATTTCAAAAGATATTGAATGATATTTTTAATCCTTATTTTGATTTCATCATAGTTTATATTGATGATATTTTGGTATACTCAAAGACTCTTGAAATGCATATTAAGAATTTAGACATTTTTAAGAAAATAGTTATTCAAAATGATTTGGTCATATCTAAACCTAAAATGAATCTTTTTCAAACAGAAGTTAGATTTTTGGGTCATTTGATTTGTCAAGTAAAAATGACTCCTATTCAACGATCTATTGAATTCACATCGAAATTCCGTGATAATATTACAGATAAGACGCAATTGCAGCGGTTTCTGGGAAGTTTAAACTACATTTCCCCATTCTACAAGAATTTGTCTCAAGATTTAGCTCTGTTATATAACATGCTAAAAAGGGATCATAAGAAGCCTTGGACTAATAGTCTCACAGATCTTGTAAAGACTATTAAAGAAAGAGTTAAATCTTTACCTTGTTTAACCCTTGCTAATCCTGCTTGGCCAAAGATTGTAGAGACGAATGCGTCTAATATTGGGTATGAGGTATATTGAAACAAATTAATCTATATGATAAAAATGAATATCTTATTCGATTTCATTTAGGAAAATGGAGTGATGATCAGAAAAAATAAGTGACGGTAGCTTATAAAATGTTGACTATCGTTAAGTGCGTTTTAAAATTTCAAGATAATTTATATAATCAAAAATCTTGATAAAAACTGATGCTCAGTCAATCAAGTTTATGTTTGATAAAGATTTTAAACATGATGCATCTAAGTTAATTTTTTTAGGTGGCAGGCACAATTAGCCCCTTTTGATTTTGAAATTCATTATAAAAAGGGAAGTGATAATTCCCTCCCAGACTTCTTATCAAGAGAATATCTTTCTTCTTATGGGTTTTCTTGACTTCTTTCCTGATAAAGATTTGGTTACGATTTTGAAGGCATTCCTCTTAATATAGATTTAAAGGAACTTATATTATGGAAAATTATAGACGGAATAGTGATAGATATCGTTAATAATTACATGATTGAACAAGAGCTTTATGAAAGATTTTATTGTAATGAAGTTTATAACCTCATGAATGATTAAAAATATAACCTCTTGAACGATAAAAACTAAATGCTATGTTTGCAGGATGGATCCTTCTTGGCTAACCAAGGCTAGAGGAAAAGACAGTTATACTCGTGGAAGGGGAAGATCATCCCCAAGTTCATCAAGATCATCATACGGATCTTCATCATCTAGTACTCCAATTATACAAAAGGGAGGAATGAGTTTATATAACTTAAACTCTAGAGCACAAGAAAAAGCTTCATCATCAATACATCTAAAAGATATTCCAGAAAGTGATCCATTATATGCTAAACTACAGGAGTTTCTAACTCAAAAGCAAGGTGATTCTTTTGATTCAATCGCCAAAGAAGAAGTTGATGATATCAAAACATATGAAAATATAGAAAAAATACAAATGATATTTCTCTTAGAAAACTCTGACATACAGAGAAAAGACGAACCTAGGAAGATATTCCAGAGGTATTTAGTTAATGGGATTTATTTGCCAGGTGAGTCATACAAAACTCGGAAATATTATGATACTCTGCTGATAAACACAAGTGTTGAATTTCAATATTTTTCAGAATATAATACAAATGAGAATGTTTATAACTTCTCTAAAATGATTATAAGAGACATCATTCATATTGAAGATTGGGGTATTTCCTTAATGATTGAAAGACAATTCAGTCTGAACAAAGTCATGATAAGCTTTACCTATTGAGATTATATTCAGGCATTTAATAAAGTCCTCTGTTATAACAATGAGAGGCATAAACATACCTGGTTTATAAAAGTATGTGCCAAGATATTTGCTAACCCTATACCAAATTGGTTTTTAAACTGGTGGTCATACCACGGGCCAACCATAAAAATATTGCCCGAACCATATCTCAAGTCATACAAAGAATGGGTCAAGATTTCCCCATATCTCAACAAGTTATATCATCAAGAACATATTTGTTATTTTCAACAAATTGAACATATATACTTTTTTTATAAATTTATTATAATAATTTTTGGGACAAGTTGATGAAGAAAGATCCTCAAACAAAGTCTTTATACGGACAAGAACTGTTGGATCTAATAACGAAAACCATACACGATTATAAATCGATTCCTAATAAAGGAATTATGACTGATGACTCAACCTCCGTAAAACATATGGCTAGAAAAATTTCTGATCATGATGAAGGAGAACAAAATGAAATGATTATGAAGTATCTAAAAGAATTAAAGAAAAAGATTCTTCTAAATATAAGTCATTACGCAAAATCAGATTCATCAATGCGTAGTGAAACAAGTGAAGATATGCACAAAGCACAACCATATGAAGAAGAAGCACCAATGGATGCACTGAAGAAAGCCGAAGATTTTTTGGTAAAATTAAAGTACAAGATGTAAAAAGAAGTGTAAATCTTATCCGTGTCAGTAGCAGGCCCGCACTACTGTAGCAACACTGTTCACCTACAGTAGATACACTGTTCACCAACAGTAGATACACTGTTACCAAGACCCAGATAGGGGCCCAGTATCCTATACAAAGATGCTTTCTTTTTTCTATAAATATGTTTGTTTTTCTTTAATTGAGAGCAGGTTTTAGAAACCCTCTCTTCCGTTTTGTACTCTCTCTCTCTTGTAAACTTTTCTTGCTAAGTATTGTAAGCTTGCCGGATTTTGGCTGGAATAATAAATTGTGCGGTTTGGTAACAAGAAGGTACTTTCTTTTCTCTTTCTTCTTGTCTTTTACTCTTATAAATTCTCCGATCTAAGCCGTGACTATATCCGGCTAAAAAATTATATCTATGCCGGATAACTATCGTCTCTTTTATATAGACCATGAACGGATCTAAGCTTTATTTAAATATAGAAGAATTTTAGTATGGCTTCTCGACTTGGTTCAGAGATGGAGGTATAGTCGAATCTAGTACTACTTTTATTGGCTTTGTCTTTGTGACTCCGTCTGATGAGCAATGGTTTTTAGCCCGAAAAAGAGTTTGATAAGTAGGGCGCCTGATACCCGGTTAGAACTACCAGATACATGGGCTCAATAAAAGTATGTATTAGCTTCTTGACAGGCCCTTTGCTTAGGTAAAATAATTAAACCATGCAGTCAGAGAAACTATGTTAAAATTCTTGTGTATTTCGATTCTTATGTAGTTGGACTACCTCTAAGGATATTGACTTGCTTGATCTATGACTGGTCGGACCACCGCCAGGTCAGTGATCTTATATCGTTGGTACTATGCAGTCTGAGAAACTATGTTAAAATTCTTGTGTATTTCGATTCTTATGTAGTTGGACTACCTCTAAGGATATTGACTTGCTTAATCTATGACTGGGCGGACGACCGCCAAGTCAATGATCATGTATCGTTGGTATCAGAACCTAAGAATTTTCCATGGTATATATATAATAGATGTGAAGAATTTCGGCATAGATATATTCTCTCTTTTATGGATCAAGAAGATATTAAAAGTACTCGGTTAGAAAAGGAAGATTTACCTCAAAACCTTTATTTGTTAAACAAATGGACTATTCCGAAAGTGAATATAAAAATTGTTTATGATTATGGTTGGTTTGATAAAATCTCAAATAAACAGTTGATTAAAACAACTGAGCAATCTTTGGCGTTAAAATTGTCAGAACAAATGATTCGTTTATTAAATAAGCGTGAAATTGAATTTTATAAATCTCAATATAAATTCTTGCATATTGGCATGGTTCAAATTGCTTTCAAGCCTTTGACTCTTAAAGGGTTACCAGAGACATTCTTAGCTGCTCTTCGTGACGCAAGAAATCTTAATTTTCGACAATCTTTGATGGGTTTGATAGAATCTACAGTGGCCTATGGCCAGTTTATTTTAATGCTTAGCCAAATTTGCAGCTATCTTTGACTGATTCTAATATCTTAGATGCTTTAATTTTGTTAAGATGCATGGTTATAACTATGCAGCTGGTTCTGAATTAATCTGCTTGTCTTATAGAATCTATTTTAATTACTTGCAACTTTGAATCCTAGATGTAAGTTATATGATACATCTGATCAAACTATTTTAATAGAAACTAATTTCGCCAGATCTAAGGTCACTACTAGAAGACCTATAAAATGGGAAGAAATTAATTTTCCTACTACTTGGTATTCTAGATTCTGTTATACCCCCTTAACAACTGACAATCACCAATTCTGAATATTCTCATATTAATCAAAATTCCGATGGAAAGATTTGTATGCAATTTGATGAAAAAAGTATTGCTTATAGTAGACATTTTTTTGCTTCTGATAGAAGACTGGCTATTCAATATATTTCTTTGATAGAACTTTGTTATGGTCCAGCTAGAAATCGAGCTGCTTCATTGCATACTTTATCAACAGTTATATCTGCAGAAAAACAAAAAATTAAAATTGATCTTCGGTTAAACATTGTTCAAACAAATGATAAATCATCTGATGTTTCTGAAAAGGATATTCCTTCTGTATCCAAGATGGATTTTAATCTTAATGATGCTTAATGATGAGAGAACATCGAATTGATTTTAGTCCAGGTTCACTGGCAATAAAATATATTCAAAACGAATTTTTAAATGAAAAATGGAACCGGTTTAAAACTTGGTTTTTTGACACTTACAGTAGAGAAGATTTAAATAATATTTCTCAAGAATATTATGAAAATTGTGCATTACATAATCATATTATGTTCTTTGTGCCTTGGTTTATAACCACTTATTTACCTTTATTCATCAACGTTCATGAACGATCTTACAATGATGAATAGGTAAAATTACTCAATCCATTTATCCTCCTCAAGCCCCGTTTATTTTATCAAATAATACTAGAATTACTTTTACTGCTTTTCATAAATTTATTGATAATGAGGTGGCCACAGTAAGTATTAATGAGATTAATCGACTTATTTCTCAAAATAATTATTTGGGTTTGTATGTTAAAGTCATTGGTGAACATATTTGTTCTCTAGATAAGAAGTTAGATAATCTAACTAATCTGATTATTCAAATTGATGACAAGTTAAAATCAGCGAAACAAGTCTCTAAACACGCTTCTACGTCCAAACAGCCTGATGTCCCTATTCAAAGACCTCATGAGATTCAGGATTTTATTCTTAGGCCTCTTCATGATCTTGAAAGCCTTTTAGATAAAAAGTTTTCAGAATTTGGTGCAAGTGCGAAACCGATAAGCCTCGCTGAATATTTTGCAGATGAAATGGAAGCCACTTTCGATTTCAAGACACAAATGGAAATGGAAGTTAATAAACTTCATTGTTATCCAAAAAAGAATAGTGGTAATACGTATGCTAGAAAACCTAGTATGCAAACTTACTATTATCCCAGTCCAACTCCTCAAGATGTTTTAATAGAGGAAAGAGGTTGGAATCAAACTAACACCTCTTATAGTGGAAGCGAAATTTATGAATGGAATCTCGATGGTTTGACCGATAGACAGTTAACTATTTTAGTTCATAGGATGCTTATGTATGCTACCATTTGCAAGAGCGTTAATAACACTGACAGGACTATTTGCAAACTGATTATTGCAGGTTTTACGGGTCAGTTAAGAGGTTGGTGGGATAATTATATCACCCTTGATGCAAAGGCAGCAGTCATAAACGCTAAGGCTACGGCCGAAGGAGTTGATAACCTAGGATTTGCTTTAGTTAAAAATAGAGAAGACGTTGTTTATAATTTAGTCTTGACCATCCAAGAATATTTTAGTGGTAGATTTACCAATCAATATGAAACCATTAGATCTTTACTAAATTGTTTTAGATGTAGACATTTAGGTGAGTTTAGATGGGATAAAGACACTTATTTAAGTCGGGTAATGGAACTTCCCAAAAATGGCTTAGAATTCTGGAAAGCCAAATTTATTGATGGTTTACCTTCTTTATTTGCAGAATGAGTGAAAAAGACTCTTAGAGATCCACAAGGAATTGTTCCCTATAATAATTTTACCTATGGAAAGCTTATTGAGGATTGTACGCAAGAAGGCATAAATTTGTGCAATGAGTTAAAACTCTCAAAACAGCTAAAGATGGATAAGCTTAGAGAAAAGTCTCAATTGGGAGATTTTTGTACTCAGTTTGATTTACCAGATGCTTCTAAAGGTACCAACTGAGAAACTTCTTAATCAGAATCTCATAGATCTCATCATAAGAAAAGAAGATCTAGGAGAAGGACTTGAGAAGAAAGTAATGAGCGTAGGGCTCATCGTAAATCTCATAGATTTACCAAGAATAGATCAAGACGAGATCTTGATAAATTTAAGTGTTATAAATGTGGAAATTTTGGGCATATAGCTCCAAATTGTAAGCTAGAAAAGCTTAAGACTCTAGAACTTGATGATGATATTCAAGAGAAGATTTATACTTTTCTATATACTTCTGGTTCAGAATCAGATTATGATGATTCTGAAGCAAGTTATGCAACAGAGGATGAGCAACCTGAGTCTTCTAAGGTTCATCAAAATTCGAATAATGCTTGCAAATCTCATGGTGATGTTTGTCACTACGAACATGATGATTTCTACAAACTGCAATCTCAGTTCGAAGATATGAATATGTTCACTATCACTGCAGACAATATGATAGAACTTCTAAAGGAAGTTACCGATAATACTCTTCGTGAAAAGATCATTTAATTTGGCTGCTAGTAAAAATTGCTCTTCAACTAGTATTTCTAGCGATAAAAAGGTTAAAGATGAATTTAATTATTCTGCTCCTTACTCCTTGTCTGAAGTTCATAATAGACTCTCTTCTAAACAAACCATGGTTATTCGTGATACCTCTTTCGATAATTTAAAAGGAGAAATTGAACATTTGAAAGAAGAAATTAAATTACTTAAACAAAATCATATTATTTATGATCACCGTCTTACTCAGATTGAGTCTGCTGATAGCAAAGGAAAAAAAAGGCTGATGAATCCATTGCTAAAGAAAATACTCTTGCCAACACTTTGGATATTGATCCGAAACAAAACATGTTTTTAGGAATGATGCAAATTGTTACAGCTCATAAATGGTATGTTAAATGTACTATATTAATTGATAATACTTTTTCTATAACTAACATTGCTATGATTGATAGTGGCGCTAATGTGAGTTGCATTCAAGAAGGTCTTGTACCTACTAAATATTTTGAAAAAACAACGCATATGGTTAAATTTGCATCTGGTCATCCTTTATATATAAAGTATAAATTATTAAATACTCGTATTTGCTAGAATAATGTTTGTATTCCTCACTTCTATTTCTTAGTAAAAAATCAGTTATACCCTCCTATTATTCTAGGAACTCCTTTTATAAATCTAATTTATTCTTTTACTAATGTAAATGTTAAAGGATTTTCTGCTACTTATAAAAATCAAGATATTAGTTATACTTTTATCACCGAGCCTATTTCTAGAGATATTAATGCTCTAATTGAGATGAAACAAAATCATTTTGATTATTTACATTTTGAGATATTTAGTATGAATATATTCGATACTTTAAAATGTACTAAAGTACAAGAAAAGGTTAAACTCATTTCTGAAAAAATGGCCATTGATATTTGTGCTGATCATACTAGTGCCTTTTGGAATCGAAAAAAGCATACTGTAACTCTTCAATATAAAGATGATTTCTCTGAGGAAAATATCCCTACCAAATCACGTCTTTGTCAGATGAATATCGAATTGGTTGAATTCTGCAAAAAGGAAATTGATAATTTATTACAAAAGGGTTTGATAAAGCCTTCCAAATCACCATGGTCGTGTACTGCTTTTTATGTTTATAACGCAGCAGAAAAAGAACGAGGTGTTCCCAGGTTAGTTATAAATTATAAACCTTTAAATAAATTTTTAAAATGGATTAGATATCCTATTCCAAATAAAAGAGATTTATTAACTAGATTATATGATGCTAATATCTTTTCAAAATTTGATTTAAAATCTGGATATTGGCAAATCCAAATATTTAGAGACCATTCATATAGAACGGCACTTAATGTTCCGTTTGGACAGTACGAATGGAATATAATGCCTTTTGGGTTAAAAAGTGCTCCCTCAGAATTTCAAAGGATAATGAATGATATTTTTAATCCCTATTTGGATTTCATCAAACTTTATATTGATGATATTTTGGTATACTCAAAGACTCTTGAAATGCATCTAATATTGGGTATGGAGTTATATTGAAACAAATTAATCCGGATGATAAAAATGAATATCTTATTCGATTCCATTCAGGGAAATGGAGCGATGCTCAGAAAAAACATGCGACGGTAGCTCATGAAATGTTAACTATTGTTAAGTGCGTTTTAAAACTTCAAGATGATTTATATAATAAAAAATTCTTCATAAAAACTGAAGCTCAGTCAATCAACTATATGTTTGATAAAGATTTTAAACATGATGCGTCTAAGTTAATTTTCGCTAGGTGGCAGGCACAATTAGCCCCTTTTGATTTTGAAATTCATTATAAAAAGGGAAGTGATAATTCCCTCCCAGACTTCTTATCAAAAGAATATCTTTCTTCTTATGGGTTTTCTTGACTTCTTTCCTGATAAAGATTTGGTTACGGTTTTGAAGGCAGTTCCTCTTAATAGAGATTTAAAGGAACTTATATTATGGAAAATTATAGACGGAATAGTGATAGATATCGTCAATAATTACATGATTGAGCAAGAGCTTTATGAAAGGGGAAGATCATCCCCAAGTTCATCAAGATCATCATACGGATCTTCATCATCTAGTACTCCAATTATACAAAAGGGAGGAATGAGTTTATATAACTTAAACTCTAGAGCACAAGAAAAAGCTTCATCATCAATACATCTAGAAGATATTCCATAAAGTGATCCATTATATGCTAAACTACAGAAGTACTTTCTAACTCAAAAGCAAGGTGATTCTTTTGCTTCAATCACCAAAGAAGAAGTTGATGATATCAAAACATATGAAAAGGTGGAAAAAACACAAATGATATTTCTCTTAGAAAACTCTGACATACAGAGAAAAGAAGAACCTTGGAAGATATTCCAGAGGTATTTAGTTAATGGGCTTTATTTCCTGGGTGAGTCATACAAAACTCGGAAATATTATGATACTCTATTGATAAGCACAGGTGTTGAATTTCAATATTTTTCAGGATATAATACAAGTGAGAATGTTTATAACTTCTCTAAAATGATTATAAAACACGTCATTCATATTGAAGATTGGGGTATTTCCTCAGTGACTGAAAGACAATTCAATCTGAACAAAGTCATGGTAAGCTTTACCTATTGGATTATATTCAGGTATTTAATAAAGTCCTCTGTTATAACAATGAGAGACATAAACATACTTGGTTTATAAAAGTATGTGCCAAGATATTTGCTAACCCTATACCAAATTGGTTTTTAAACTGGTGGTCATACCACGGGCCAACCATAAAAATATTGCCCGAACCATTTCTCAAGTTATACAAAGAATGGGTCAAGATTTCCTCAAATCTCAACAAGTTATATCATCAAGAACATATTTGTTATTTTCAACAAATTGAACAGATATACTTTTTTATAGAATTATTTGTTCCATGGATTCATAAATGCGTTCCGGAAGTAGATTTCACTGAGGAACAATTTCATTGCCTATACAGAACTTATTATAATAATTTTTGGGACAAGTTGATGAAGAAAGATCCTCAAACAAAGTCTTTACACGGACAAGAATTGTTGGATCTAATAATGAAAACCATACACGATTATAAATCGATTCCTAATAAAGGAATTATGACTGATGACTCAACCTCCGTAAAACATATGGCTAGAAAATTTTCCAATCATGATGAAGTAGAACAAAATGAAATGATTATGAAGTATCTAGAAGAAGTAAAGAAAAAGATTCTTCTAAATATAAGTCATTACACAAAATTAGATTCATCAATGCGTAGTGAAACAAGTGAAGATATGCACGAAGCACAACCATATGAAGAAGAAGCACCAGTGGATGCACGGAAGAAAGCCGAAGATTTTTTGGCAAAATTAAAGGACAAGATGTAAAAAGAACTTAAAGCTTATCCGCGTCGGTAGCAGACCCGCACTACTGTAGCAACACTGTTCACCTACAGTAGATACAGTGTTCACCTACAGTAGACACACTGTTCACCTACAGTAGATACACTGTTACCAGGACCCAGATAGGGGCCCAGTATCCTGTACAAAGATGCTTTCTTTTTTCTATAAATAAGTTTGGTTTTCTTTAATTGAGAGCAGGTTTTAGAAACCCTCTCTTCCGTTTTGTACTCTCTCTCTCTCTTGTAAACTTTTCTTACTAAGTATTGTAAGCTTGCCGGATTTTGGCCGGAATAATAAAGTGTGTTTGGTAACAAGAAGGTACTTTCTTTTCTCTTTCTTCTTGTCTTTTACTCTTATAAATTCTCCGATCTAAGCCGTGACTATGCCCGACTAAAAAATTATATCTATGTCGGATAACTATCGTCTCTTTTATATAGACCATGAAAGTTCCTTGCTTTATTTAAATATAGAAGAATTTTAGTATGGCTTCTCGACTTGGTTCTGAGATTGAGGTACAGTCGGATCTAGTACTACTTTTATTGGCTTTGTCTTTGTGACTCCGTCTGATGAGCCGTGGTTTTTAGCCCGAAAAAGAGTTTGATAAGTAGAGCGCCTGTTACCCAGTTAGAACTATCAGACACATGGGCTCAATAAAAGTATGTATTAGCTTCTTGATAGGCCATTTGCTTGGGTAAAATAATTAAACAATGCACTCTGAGAAACTATGTTAAAATTCTTGTGTATTTCGATTCTTATGTAGTTGGACTACCTCTAAAGATATTGACTTGCTTGATCTATGACTTGGCGGACCACCACCAGGTTAGTGATCCTGCATCGTTATATTATTATTATTATTATTGTTATTGTTATTGTTATTGTTATTGTTATTGTTATTGTTATTGTTATTGCTATTGTTATTATTATTATTATTGTTATTGTTATTGTTATTGTTATTGTTATTCAAATCACCAACACTTAGTAAACATTCTCTGATATAGGGTTGCGTATCGATCGGTTCGGTTCGATTTTGAAGTTTATCGGTTTGGCTTATTGCTTACCGGTTTGTAGAGATGTTAAACCGTTATAGAACCATTAAGATATTAACTTATCGATTAATGGTTTATCGGTTTTTTATTGTTATCAGTTCGGTTATCGGTTTTACCATTAAGATTTGACAAAAAAAACATTGAAAATCACTTAGAAACAAAGTGACAAACCAAATAAACCATTCACATGAGTTCACAAGTTACATCTTGCTCAAAAGCAAACACTTTTACATTGTAGATTAACCCAGTGTTTGAGACAACCAAAAATAAAAGTAGAAAACCAAACTCTAAGTCAAGGACTTGATATACAAAATGGTATAAATATAACTATAAAATTTACTATCGGGTTTTCGGTTAACCGGTTAAGAAAAAACTTCAAACCGTTAAGAATCGATAACCTAATAACCAAAAAAATCAATACTGTTATCAAAACCGCTAAACCAATAACCCAATACTAATAAACCAATAGTTTTTTTCGGTTCGGATTATCGGTTTCGATTCGGTTTTGAACAGCCCTACTTTGATATGTATTCAACTTCTTCCATCATCTTTAAGGTGCATTTTATCTCTACTTAATAATCTTTAAAAATAAATAATTATTCAAATTAATATATTCCATCTGCATATTTATGTTTTTAAAATTGGAACTTCGATGATTCTAAGCCTTTTCTTTTTTTGTCCGCCACATAATTTTAAAAACTATTCTTATCTTTATTTAATCATCTTTAAAAAATAAATATTTATTCAAATTAATGAATACAAACTGCATATTTATATTTTTAACAACTTCATCTGAATAGAATCTTAAATTTATGATTTTATCTGAAAAAATATCATCTACACACTAATAGATGGAAAAAAAAATAGCTGACCTTAAAAAAATAATATCATCGACGCACTATAATAATATGATTTTTAACAATTCATCATCATAAAAAGAAAACCTTAAAAAAACTAAGAGCGACAATCATATTGTGTCTTTATGCTACATGAGATCGCACAATTTTTTTTGAGGTGTTTGGCAAGCATAAAAAATAACTTAAAATAAATCAAAAATGACTTAAAATAAGTTAGGAAATATTTAACAAGGTAAAAAATGACTTAAAATAAGTCAAAAACCAAAAGTAGGTTTCCCCCTACTTTTTATTTTTGACTTAAAAGTCATTTCAGTTTGACTTTTTATTTTTGAATTAAAAGCTACACTTTTTAAGTCAATCCAAAAAAACAATTAATTCCCATTTAGTACTAATAAGTTGAATCTCTTAATTCTAATACCAGGGAAAAGGTATACACGTTACTTTACTTTCTTTTGGCTATTTCATTATATAATTTAATTAATGATCTTTTGGTTATCTTATTAATAAATGAGTTACAATCCAAACAATAATTAAAAAATTATTATTTAATATTTAATTAATTTGATTTATAATATTAAGATTTAAAGTAGATGGCAAAATCATAATCCAACTTTGAGAATTGAAGCTTCCCAGTTTTTGTATGATACGATGATGATTATCCCTATATATATTCTATTATAAAAGTTACCTAGGTTTCATAAATGGTCCCTAAATTATATTTCCTTAAATCAAAACCAGACAATTTATTTTATCACATAAAAATCATTAGACACTGACCATTGTATTCAAAAATCACAATGCTAAAAAATTTTAAACTTGTGTATTGTTAAGGGGAATTTCAATCTATCTTAATGATGCTAAGGGAATTGAAAAGCTTCTCTAATGTATCTGGGTTGGACACAAATACAGTAAAATTAAATATCTATGGAGCGAATATGACAAGCCAATGTGTAAATGATATTTGTGAGTTGACTTGGTACCAAAAAGAGGCCTTGCCTTTAAGATAGATATCTCTCAAGATAGTTATACATAAATATATATAATTTTTTCCGAAGCTAACGGATGCACGTGTTGACAATCTAGAAGGGTGGGTCTGCCTCTAGCGATGGGTGGATCATGTCTACATCAAGGGCACACAAAGGCGGACTGTAACACCCCAGAAAATTTTTCGAACTAAGACTTGAACCATCCTTCGTTGTGAGTAGGATTTTTACCGAGGAATTAAAAATTTCTTAAGTGTTAAGGTCACTAGATGTAGCACCTTGAGTACCAAAAAGAACTACATTGGAAGTAGCAAAATCTGAAATTTTGCAAGTTAAGCAAAGTATGAGTTTTGAGTCGACTTCAAACGACTATAACTCCCAGCTCAGGATGATTTAGGTGTGCTACTAGATACCGTAGGAAATATATTTGAATTATATTTCCAACGTCATGGATTTTGCTAAGTTTCAAGTTCGGATGAGTGAGATATGCCCTTTTGAAGTCCGGCTGACCAGTTAAGGAAAGTTACCCAAAAATAATAAGGGGTATTTTGGTCTTTTCCGTACACAATCAGATTTAATTCATTTTCAAAAATGTTTTAGGGGTCTAATCCTAGTAGGTTCAGTTTTATAATCCTAAAATATGCCTAGGGTTTTAGTTGAGAGTTCAAGAGGAGAAAAGAAGAGAAAATAAGAGAAAAATAGAGACGATCAAGCGTTCGTCAAGATTCTTGCGTATTGTTATGAATTTTCGGCATGGATTTGATCCCTAAGAGGTACGAAAGCTTCCATAGTATTGGTTTAGTACACCCACATGCCAATCATGTTATTTTCAGCGAAATTTCATTCTTGAAGTTGAAATATTAGAGTTCTTGATGAGTTCTTGATAAGTGTTCTTGAAGTTCATTCTAAATCTTGTTGTGTTGGGGTTTTGATGATTTCTTGAGATGAAATTTGGTAATTTGAGTATATGTTAAGTAATCGAATCCAAATGATTGGGGAAGAAATTGTTCGATTATAGGCGAGTTAGGGTGAGAAAACGAGCAAAGAAAGTCGTCAAAGTTTTCTGGGTTGGGACTGGTGTGTCACGCCAGCCAAAGCACCCCAACCACTTCTCTAAACTTTAGGGGCTGGTTCCCCGTGCAACTCAGAGCGCCGGGGATTGCCTGCCCCCAACCGTTCTTTATCGTTTCGTCCGTTTGAGTTCTTTCAAAGGGTACCTATACTCCCCTTTGATTCTAAACAATCTAAACTACTTCTAAATACCTAGAAATCATTCATAACATGATCATAACCTTGAATTCATAATTCAAATTTAAGGTATAGTTAAGAGTTACGTTTTGAGAATTCTTTCGAACATTCTAAGAAAGTTCCTTTGAGTTCTTTTGAGGAGTCTTCAACAACTTCTAGTAACTTGTTTCAAGACTCGAGCAAGTGAGTCTGAGGATGAGGAGAATGTATTCATGAGTCTACTTTTTCATCATGAGATCCTTCATATCATGAACCATAACTCTTGAATTCATATTTCACATTCAAGAGAGAGTTAAGAGCAGAGTTCAAGAAATCCTTTGAGTTCAATTGTGAATCCTTTGAGATCCATCATCGATTTGAGTTAAGTTTTGAGGAAGTAAGTAAGAGAAAGAAAAGAGTCATATACATGAGTTCCATGTAGTTTGTAGACCTTCGAGTCGAGTCGTTCATGCCCATAAATTCTGCATGGATTCCATAAATTGAGTATCATTGAGAGGAGTAGTATCTTCAAGTTCTAAGTCTTGAGTATTAAGTTTCTAATCCCCTTTGAGATTATATTTCTAATCATGGGACCATTACATGTTACCCATGAAGTCCTTGAGTCTAATTTTTCATGGCCATAATTCTGCATGAACCCTATAAGTCGAACAGTCTTGAGATGAGAAGTACCTTTGAGTCCTTGAGTTGAGTAGTTCATGCTCATAATTCCGCATGAACCCTCTGAGTTAAGCATTCTTGAAATGAGTAGTATCATTGAAGTTCTTGAGTTCCAGGTATTGAGTTATATCTATGGTTATTGAAAACCTTGCATTGAGTCGTTCACGTCCATAATTCGGCATGAACCATATTTTAAGAAGTCTTTTACAAATGTTTTAACTTTTTTTTAAGACTTAAGCTTTAAGTTGAGTAAAGAGTAAGAGTAAGTTCATTTTCTTTAAAATAATATATAGGAACTAAGTATTCCCAAGAGTAAATGTTTTCACATTTAAGATGAGAGGAAACTGAGATTTCCAAAAGAGTTTTGAGCAAGAAAGGGAACATCGATTCCAAGAGTTAAGCTAAGTTTTGAGTAATTATCTCAAACCAAAGAAAGAAGTTTTGTTTTAAAAACTTATGAGCTAAGTATATTTTTGGGAGTAGTATTGATCACCGATATAAGGATATGAGTTCAGATAACTCACGTCTCCATAAACCATGTAGCCATCATGGGTAGAAAGGATCATACTTTTTAGATGATTCCTTAGTGCTTTTTAGCATAGACTAGTGGATCCACTTAGTTAAGGCATTCTATATGACGGCAAAGTATAGGATAGTTCTGGCAGTGTGGGTAAGACGTTGTATCATCACTAAGGCTCATAGTGGTGGTTGTCGGTTAGAGAAACTCCCACAAAGTTATATTGTATTTTTATATACATACTGAGTATTATTGTATTTTTCAATATATTGAGTTGTTATCTACAGTTTTACAGCTTTCCAGATATATTACATCTTTTACTATTGCTTTATCCTCGAGTATCATGGGTTGAGTAATCCAGAGTTGAGTATCTTGAGTTGATCTGTGTTTCATTGTGTGGAGTACCTTATTGTTGAATTTCACTGAGTTGAGAACCTTATTGCTGAGTTGAGTATTTTATCCTTGAGTACTTCGGAGTTGAGTAAGTTTGCTTAGTTTTGAGTATCCTTGAGTATTCCTTGAGTTGAGTAAGTTTGAAAAGAGGTATGTTTCCTTTTTATCAAGTTCAAGCTTATGTTTATGTTTTAGAATTCCCCTTGCATGCTCGTACATTCCACGTACTGAGCCATTTGGTCTGCATCCTTTCATGTTGCAAATTCAGGTATTTGGGATCATCAACATGACCTTCGTTGATACCACATGGAGTTCGAGTTAGCTATGGTGAGCCTTCGTGCTTCCGGAGGATTTCATTCACTTTTCAGTTTTGTCAGAATGTCGTGGGTTTCATCCCGACTTCCATCTTTGTCATTTAGAGGTTTCATAGATAGATAGTAGAGTTTCAAAAGTTTGTTCATTTATTTTGTTAAATGTTTTAAAGACTTAAGTTGCCTACTTTATGGCGAGTTAAATAATTTATTTTTATTCAGAGTTTTTCATTTGAGTTAAAGCTTTGCAAAGTTTAGTTTATTGAATTTTTATTCAGTTTTTAAGCTTTGTTTGCTTGAGTTAGTCTTCCGCTTGTAGCCAGGATGAGGGTTCGCTTGGGGACCAGCAATGGTTCTCGAGTGCCAGCCACGTCCAGGGTGTAGGCTCGGGTCGTGAATTGGACCTGCATGCACCGGGTATATATATGTATAGATAGTTGATAAAATGATAATAAAAACTCGCTTGAGCGCATTGGTCAATGTCGCCATTTCAGACAGCGACCACGCGAGTTTGTATCCCGCTAAAGGCTTCTCTTTTTTTTTTAACTTTGAAATCAGTGTTTTATTTACAATTAACCTTTTTTTTAAATTGTTTTTTTAATTAAAAATCATTTTTGCCACCTCATTGGCCCCTCCCCTTTTTTAACCACCTTTTTTTGCCATCTCATCCGGCCCATTCCTTTTTTTAATTGAAATTAAAAACAAATAAAAGCTCTAACACAATTCTAAACAAAATATAAGACTGCTAGAAAATATACAACTTACCACTTACAAGTATTCTTCGCTGCATAATTGAAGTCCTACACCCATTATCTCGCATAAATTGGTAAGTTCTTCTTTACAAGTGTATTTTTTGTAAGAATTTGTTGTTGATTCTTGTGATTTGAAATGTATAGATTTTTGACGAAACATAATTCTTCTCAACCAAGTGCTAGTTTTAGAGACAATTCTTCGCGTTTAATAGATGAGTTTGATTTGCAATCACTTAAACCGGATCCTGGAGAAAGAATATCCATTGATAAATATAGCCCTAGAATACGAGATGAAGTGAGAAGACACTATATTCAACAAGGGCTTTTTCAACCAGATATTAATGATAATGAATATCCTCAAACTAGATTCGAAACGAAAAATGCGTCGATTTTGTAAGGCATGATTTAAGGTCTCATATTGTAGATGGTTTGAGTTATTTATTCAAAACTCTAAAATATTCTTGATAAAAATTTGATTGTTCTTCTTTTAATTTTTATTTTTTTTTAATTATAATGTTCAATATTGGTTAAAGTGAAATAATATAATAAAATTCCCTATTAAAATTTATTGGGGGCTCAAAATTTTGGAGGCCTAAGCAGGGCACTTTGCTAACCTTACCCTTAACCAGTCCTAGCTTTACCCTTGAGGCCACTCTTAGTGGCACCCCCCCAATTTTCAAATCATGGGTTCGCCTCTAAGGGCATGAACTGATGGCAATATGCTATTCCACATTATAGATGTTGGTATTGGAAAAAGATGTGTCATAAATTTGCACCACGATACAACCAAAATGGATGGCTTAAACTTGAGGGCAAATACATAGTAGCAAGTGGGTATACATGGGAAGAGGCAAGCTAGAAGAGTGGCTATGGAGCAGGTAGATTTGGTGCAAAAGAATTCTTCCTAAGCACAATTTTATTTGTTGGTTTTCCCTTCACGGGAGGATCTTGTTGTTCATCACGTATTCCTAAGATACTTAGAACAAAAACTCTGAAGAACTTGATAAGAAACAACAAAGTTTAAAGAGTGTTTTCAAAACTAGAAAATTAAAACCAGTATAGAAAATAGAATCAGAAACAGATTAGAAACAATATACAAAATATTTTTCTCAAAGAAGGTAATCGAGCCCACTGAATGCACAGTGTCCCCTTAAGAAAATTATTCTCCTCAAGTACCCGAGGTTAATGGAATATATCCTCCCAGGATAGAACGATCTTACTCACCAGTGTATCGGTACCTAAAACCACGATATCATCGAACCACTCAACGACAGTAAAGTACACTTAGAATACTAGATTTAGTAGTAGTAGAAGAAGTCTAGAAAATTGGTTCTCTTAAAATAAGAGTAAATCCCTCTATTTATAGACAACAAAGGGTAGTGTGAATAGGTTCTTATTGTGCCTTACCGGAATGGTCACAACCCTTTGGAAAAGTCACAATCTTTCGGAAAGGTCACAACATTTCATAAAAGTCACAACTTTTCACAAAAAGTCACAATTCTTCATAAAAGTCACAACTCTTCATAAAAGTCGCAAATCTTTATTTTCCATTCACACCTTTTAAAACCCAACAATCCCCCGCATGAATGGTAAATTACTCTAAGACAACGAAACGTACAAGTGTGTATACTTTACAAGCAAGAATTAATTGCATCGGATAAGTAGGTTTCCCTTTGAACTTTACGTAGTGAACATATGTCGGATATACTTGGTCAATCAATAGATTTGATATCTTTGAACCATCAAGATTTGGTGTATACATAAACAATCATATGTCACACAATCAACCCTTCACCATTTATGGTTCTTACAGTTGTGTTCATTTCAGCCATGAACACCTACTGGTTTCATGAGTGTATAGAAAATAGACTTTTTACAATGATTCTCTTTGAAGCGGCTTCCACTTCACACTCATATATGTGATTTCTAACACGTGTTATCGCGTAGATACACTATTTGGTCAGATCTGCCAAACTTAGAAAATTATTAAAAACTTTAAGCTTTATTAACTTGTTAACAAGCCTTAATGTTTTATCATTGTTCCTGAGCATTGTCTTCATCATGAGAATGGATTAAGTAGGTTGAAAATGTCGAACCGTCACTCACAACTTTATTTTCTCCTTGAACCTCTTGAGATCTCCAGTCTGCTAGGTAGAGTTACCGCCATGATGATTTGTCCTAAGACATAAACCCATTCCCTTAGATGATCTTTCAACTCTCTCTCTAGTTAGGCCTGTTGTAAGTGAATCTGACGCATTATCTTTTGACTTTACATAGTCAATTGTGATAATTCCACTAGAGAGTAGTTTTCTAACGGTAATATGTCTACGTCTTACATGACGCGACTTTCCGTTATACATCATGCTCTATGCCCTACCTATTACATCTTGACTATCAAAGTGTATGCATATTGATGCCAAAGGTTTGGGCCAAAAGAGAATATCTATCTTAAGAAAGTTGTTTTCACATTTATTTGATGAATTTGGAGGTCATATACCACAACTAATGCAATTAACATCCGAATGAATGTAATTCTAGTTACTGTGATTATGTGTCGACAAAATCAAGAACTTCTTTCTGTCTAAAGCCTTTGACAAAAAGTTTTTCTTTGTATTTGTCAACAGTTCCATCGACTTTTATTTTCCTTCTGAAGATTCACTTTGAACCCAAAGGTTTATTTCCAAGAAGAAGATCAATCAACTTCCAATGTGGTTGCTCTAGATTGAATCAATCTCACTCTAGACATCATATTTCCAAAAGGATGAGTCCACAAAAGACATAGGAAATGTTACAAAATCATATCCAAAGAAAGTAGATGTTCTTTGACATTTACTACACCTCTGAATCTCTTTATTAAGTACATGCTCCTTTTGTTCTTTCCAAGGTCTTTTAGACCCTTCACTAGACTACCAAGTCTAATTTTATAGTCCACAGTCTTCTCATATGGAATAGATTGTATCTTGAACAAACAAAACTTTTATTGCTTTCCTTCTGAAAAGACAACTTTTTGTTGTTCCCTATTGCTGTAAGAATAGCTTCTCCACACAAGTTTTGTGGTAAACCTGAACATATAAGTAATGTAGCCATCATTTCCTTCTCTCCATCCCTATCACTTTCTATCTTTTTCCCAATTGATTTTCAACCTCAATATTATACTGCCTTAACGTTTCTATTGCTTCATCCTTAACATTCAGCATATAGATATAACTATATCTAATGCATATGTCAATAAAAGTTATTAGATACTTTTTCCCACCGCGAGATGGTTTTGACTTCATAATACAAATGTCAGTGTAAATCAACTCTAAGGGATTAGAATTCTTTCAACAGATTTATAAGAATGCTTAACATACTTAGATTCAACACAAACTTGACATTTTTATTTATTGCACTCAAAGTTACACAAAACTTCTAAGTTGATCAGTTTTTCTTGCAAGGTTTTGTAATTGACATGTTCCAAGTGTTCATGTCACAAACAGTTTGACTCAAGCAAGTAAGAACAAACAAATAAAAATACTAAGTTTGAAAAGCTCTGTGTGAGGTAGCTTTTTTCTCACAAATATTTTGTTCCTACTTCTTACAATTTTGTGTATCATTGTTTAGAGTCAGCACCTTATCAAATGTCCTTTTCAGAAGGACCTTTCCATCACTTTCAATTTGATTGTTATAGAACTACCCATGAACATAGTCTCATCAAGTCCAATAAAGGCAATATAATCCAAATTCTTCTTTTACAAAACATGACAAATGATTATTCACTAATTTTCATGTCTATAAAAATAGTTTTATTTTAATAGACATATTTTTTCATGAAAAATCACAACATTTTAAGTGATACTTTTACATGGAGCCCTTCGAGGTTCTATGTGCCTTGTTACATCTAGGGGTACCCCTGGGTCGTGACAAACATGTATCTCAAAATTTAAACCGGCATATACATATATCTAGCGAGTAATGATAAATGTATCCAAAGGACAAAATATGGCATAGGAAGTATTATGATGATCATTGTTGAAAAAAACTCACAATTGCAAGAAACAAAAAAATTGATGTCAAGAAGGAAGTTTACAATTAGAGAATTAGTTTGGTTTTATGATTTCATTATTTTAGGAAGATTTGTTAAAGTTGATACACTAAGGAATCAATAGATCTGTTTGAGTTGCTAATTAACTCTCAATTACTCCTCTAATTAAGAAAATCAGCTACACACATTTAATTCAAAATTAATAAAACATGTATCTCGATTATTCTAACCGGCAGATACATGTATCTGGCGAGTAACGATACATGTATCCAAAGGACGAAATATGGTATAGAAATCAATATTTAAAACTATCGAGAAACCTAGTAATTAGAACCTAAACTAGTGGAATTTATGTAGTTTGCTCTTTAATTTTTATGTGTCTTACTTCATCTTTTTTCCCACTGTGACTATTCTATAATCTTTGCCTTGTGAGAAATAGAATAAGCCATTGAAATTTTGTCTAAAAGTTAATGATTGGTACTTCATAAACGGTTATTGTATAGTACTATCAGTGCAAATATGTATCTTTAACATTTCTTACAATTTTAAAGGGAGACGCTTTGTAAGACATTTTGGCTTCATTTTTTTTTTTTTTTTTTTACCATTTATATATGTTACAATAAGGAAAAAATGGAGTTGGAAGCAGAACCTCCATGATCATTTTTCTTGGCAATTGCTGCTACAGGAGGTAGCGGTGGAGTAACAAAGTCTTTAGACTCCAAGTACTCTGGAGGGGGAGGCTTGTACTCTTCTACTTCTTTTGGATCGAGGGCATATGTTATCACATCACCTGGATTTATGTCTGGTATCCTATACGACTCTTGATTCCCGGTGCATAAGTTCCCTGTGCCAACAAAGAATAAACTGATTTTTGAATCTACACAATTAACTAGATTAGATAAATTTGAGTGTTGATTTACTTACTGGTGTATGCATTTGCTGTGCTTGGGTACTGCGTTATAATTCCATCCGCACCATAATAAATGAGGTTATGGATCAACGTATACGGATCGGAGTTAAAATCCATGTAAATATCTTGGAATTCATTCACAACAGTTCCAGCATAGACACTAATATTGGCCCAATGCATACATTCAATAAGGTTGGTCAAGTTCAAAGTAAAACCCTCTCCTCGAAACTGTGTGTATAAGGAATGCTTATGTAAAAATACTGCATCCGCATGCTTCTTGATTTCCAATGCTGTCTCATTCGTTACAAATTCAACCTTCTTCTTAATGTGAAGTACTTTTTGGTAAGTCGGGATATCCTTGAATTTGTCTAGCACTGAACTTTCACCTGACATGATCAGAACCTTCTGAATTGATTGCTTATCAAGTGTGGCATTACTCAAAGCAATCATTACAGCACCCACAATGTCGAGATCCTTGTTGGAGGCAAGGAATGCAGCATTCTTCAACACAACCAAGTTGCAATTATTAATAACTCTGGAATATATATATATGTACAATAGAGTAGAGATAAGAAAATTACTTCTATGTTAATGAGAACTCCAGGAACTGCTTTTCCCTTGGCGAATTCCAAGAAATCTGAGAGAGTTACAAACTTGCCCATATTCTTGCGTGCTGGATCCCTTGCCAATTCTCCGTTAAATTCACTAAACATTTGAGCTGTGTCCAGGACCATTAAAGAGAGAAAAGAAAAGAATTAAATTTCAGAAAAAGAAAACAAATATTTGAAATATTAGTCTTGAGAGAGGTGGATCGATTGATCACTCACGTTTCAATGACTGAATTTCTTCCCATGTAAAATCGAAAGAGAAAATTCCCATAGAGGATTGGAGTGCCTCAACCTTAGTCGCTCGACTCATGAAAGGTCCGGATGCAGTGGTGGTTGAGATGAGGTCAACTGAAGGCAAGCAGAATGCAACTCCGTCTTTTGTCATTTGGACAGAACAATCGATTATGTCAGCTCCATCGTCTACTGCTTTTTGATAGGCAAGATCTGTTGATCCTGGATAATCTCCACTGGCTCCATTTGCAGTAATGATCAGAGCTGCCAATTTAAATTTCACAACAGAATTGAGATATCACCTTTTTCAAAAGTATTATAGGAACACTATCTACTACTTCATTGCACAGAGAGATTCAATTTCCATACTATGGACTTTCCTTGAAGCGTTCCGACTCCCTGCCAAGCAAGCTGCAGCCAGAAGGAACAATTGTGAGACGTAATAATCTTGTATTTCCTCTTAATCTTATGAAAAATATTCTCACCAATAGCCGTTGATGCAGACGTAGCAAAGTCGGTGACCACACCGTCAACAGCAAACTTTGAGTTGTCAACGAATTGCAGATACTCTCTTTGTGGATCATAACTGTAATTGTAAGGCAAATAGTTGTCATTTGCAAATCCATAAGCAAAAACTTGAACACCTTGTTTATGAGCTTTAGCCACTAGATTGGTACTAGACTTTAAATGACGAGCTCTATTGACGGGCCATATGTACTCTCTTGGTACAACGATTCCTGCAGCGAATTTCTTGATCATTGATAAATTTGTTAATAGTGAAGCATATCGTTTATTTGTTGTGGGTTCAACTGTGCTTCTATCAATGGGAAACTTGAACATTAGCTTCGTTTTGAGACCGTGAAAAACTGGTCCCATTCTTTTCAAGAAACCAATATCTGGAGACGATATGTAAGAGATATCCTTCTTTACCTCCAAGAGTTGTTTAATTTGATCAACTAAACTCAGATTGTGCTGGTTGTAGAATGCCGGATACTGTAATACAATTTTGGTAAAAAAAAAATAAGTCATTTAACTGACAATAGGATTTAAAATGCATTTCATAAAATGTTTCAACAATGACAAAGAAGGGCAGTGATAGACACCTCAGCATTGATCCACACTTGAGTATTATTGTTTTCCTCTAAAAATAGGTCAGTTGGATATGGTGATGAAAAATCAAATAAATCTGTCCTGCTGAATATCGATTGTGTCACTGGAAAACAAAGTCGAGTACAAATATTAGTATGAGCAGTGCCATATATATAATCATTTACAGGCATAAGTTGTGAATTACCAAGCAATTTACTAAACATCTCATCACTTGTGAAGTCCAATGCAAACCATCCTTGAAGCTCTTTCCCATTAACAGTGTAGGTTTTTCTACGATCAGGAAAAGCATCAGCTGCATTTGTTGTATTCTGGATGTTCAATTGTGAGAGACAAAATCCATGTCCATCGCGACTCATATGAAGATCACATAGGAAGACAGTACCATTCTTTCCAAATACATTTCTAAATGCTATATCTGTTTGTGAGGGATAAAGTCCCGAAAATCCCCCATTCGCAACTACTACTGGTTCATCACCATGTAGAGTCAACCATGTTCGCTTAGCAAGAGGAACTGCAGTACCCTTTTTATATTCCGTATCAGCTATAGTGCATTGGATCATCAAGCAAACTAATAAGACATGTCTCAGCATTTTCTTCCAATCCTGTTCCAGAAAGAAAAAAAAAACTATTAAATGATGATTTGGAATGAATTACTTTGTGTTGCAAGTGTACTTATAATATTTGTACACTAGGTTATATCATGAGAGATGGCGAAACTGATCATTCATTATAATGTGTGAGAGAATTAAAGGATAACTATAATCTTTCTGTTGATGAGTAACTCGAGTCCTAGGTGAGGTTCTAGATAAGCGGATACATATATTCGGAAGGTTTGGGTACCACGTATGTGGTACATGAACAAAGTTGATCCCCTGCAGGTCATCATGTCTAGATGGTCATAAATAAGTCCCTTAGCATGTGTGTACACCTTAGTGTTTGATATGTCAGTCTTATAGTGTATTATACCGATAATGAGATTAATGAAATTACACTTGTAAGATGGAATGTTAATTCATAATTACACTTGTAAAATGATATTACACTGGTTTGTACTGATACTACACTGTACTCTTTTTTTGTCGAGTGCAAAACATATTCCAGAGACCCTACGATATGTACCTCTAGCATGTGACAACAATTTTTGATCTAGAGTGAACACTTCATTTTCAGGCTTTCATGGATTCTCTTAGTAGTCCTTGTCCATCTTTCGTTCGGGTCTTGAGAATTGTAGTAGATAGTTGATTATTTTCACACTAATATACTTTGGTGGTTTACAAACATTATGGATTTAGTTGGAATCAGATTATATTCTATCTAAAATTGGTTAACGAATTTGGTTAAGACTTGGGTTAGACGGTTTACTCATTCTCGGATTAGTGTGGGTGCCACTGACCACCATTTTAATTGTGACAAAGTTGGTATCAAAGCCTTATGTATATCTATCTCATTGTACAAGAACACGTCTTGTTGAGTTTTGAAAAATGGTTCGTGGATGACTATAGTTTTCTTCGAGAGGCTACTAGACTCTAGGAAATTTCAACTTCTTTCTTTTCTTTGTGCTATAACTTGATTCAAATTTGGTATCTGGTAATTCAATTTGTATCTGACTCATTCATTCTTTTCTCGCAAATGGTGAGAACACACAAAGGAGAAGCGAGAGTTGAGGTATCCAAACCAGCTGCTGAGGCTGTGGTTAGGGAAAGAGTATGAGTGACGACAAAGTGTCGCACGCGCTAGCCGAGGTCGGAAGTTGCAGAACGACTAGAGAAAGATCAGAACTTCTAACTATGCGTCTTACGACAAGGGAATGACACGAAATTGAGGGGATACACTAATGCCAATTTTAGAGGAGATATGGATAAGAGTAGGTCCACCTCTGAATGTGTTCTATGTTCTACAATGTTGATAATGGAAAATAATCATATGTAGCATTATCTATGATAGGGAATTGAGATTGTGGCTCTCTCCTAGTACTATTTTGAGCACCAAAAATCCTAAATACAATCCAGACACATTGAATTTAATTTTAGAATAACATTAACATGGTTGCATGCAAAGAACTAAACATAATGAATTAACTTGCCAATGTTACAATAATACTGGATGGGGAACTAAATAAGGTTCTCTAATCCTAATCTTGTAACACCGATTGAACTACCAACCCAAACATTCGTTAAAATACATAGAAAAGCGTTTATATTTCTTCTTTCTTTATCAACATAATTCATAAGTTTCATCATATAAATAATCCTATTAAATAATGAAATGAAAAATATCTAACCCAATATTTCATCATCATAAATGTAAACGTCAAAATATGTACATACAATTAATACAATGCCATAAATGATATCAAGAATTAAGAAGAAAGGATGAAATACAATAAAACTCACTTGAATGTTGAGATCAGGTAAGGAAGGGAGAAGCATTCCCCTTGAGTTTCAGAAGGATAAAAGATTAAGATAAAAAAGGAAAAAAAATAGATGAGGTAAGAAACTCTCAAGGGAATGGAGAAATGAGGGAAAAGGGGACAGAGAGTTTTAAATAAAATTAGAGAATATTAAGAGGCTTTAATTAATTTTCTTTCTCGCAAATCTCGGATTAATATCTGGTTCTTATTTTTTTATTTTCCTCTTCAATAAATTTACTATTTTTCTTCATTCCTTTTAGCTTCTCGGTGAAATTATTTTATAACGATCCATATCGTTGTTAATGAACATTCCACGATGCAGTCGAAGGAATTAAAATATTCCTTGTCACAAGCCCCGTTCCAAACACATTTAAATTATGTGATGAGAGTGGAGTTCATCATAGCGGTCAGAGGACTGCTACAGTGGATGCAACACGACGAAGTGGTTGAGCGCTGCAGCGAACACCTGCAAAGTGGAATCTTGAGTTTAATATATTTCAGATACTTCAAATCTCAATCTAAAAAGGATTGCCTCCTTAAAATTCCCCTAGGTCTAATCTTTGAGAAAAAAAGAGCTCAAGAAGTTGGTTTTGAAATATGATTGAAAAGTTGTAGTTTTTGGAAGGTTCTTAGTTGTTAAAAGTGGTTTATGGTAACAACTAGAGTTTCGAGTCTCGGAATAGTATATCGTCAATTTCATCAGCTCCGGAATGTGGAATTGATCTAGGAGTGTTGTCATTTTTTGTTTCACAGTTATTTCGTGGATTTGAGCCCTTGATTTGGAAGTTAAGTGAATTTAGACTATGAGTTCACTTTTGTCAATATTTGGGGTTTGGATGCTCAGATCAGATTTTCAATGATTCCATTGGATTCGGGAGATGATTTTAGGTCTAAGTGAGGTCTTGGTTGAATTTTTAGTTGTTCCAAGGGCAGTTTGGTATTTTTTAGTGTTAAGTTAGTTTATTGTGACTTTCACAGGTTTTTGGCCAAGGAGACCTTGGATCCATATTTTAATGGTTCCATTGTGTCTGGGACGTTGAGTTTAGTTGGGTAGCATATGTGGTTTAAGTACCCAGAGTTCCGAACGAATCTTGAGGATTCATTTGGTGATTTTTGTTGATTCTTGTGAGTTGATGATGTTGCTATTACGGAGCCAACCCTCGATATCGCAAAGGTGTGGTTTGATGTGTGTTGTGATCACATGAGGGGTATCGATATATCGCATGAGGGGGATCTCATTGCAACCTAGTTGTTCTTATTTCTTTTCTTAAAAACCATGTTTTAGGCTTGATTCAGTATTATTTCAGAATTAGGACCATGCTAGCCGGGATTATGTGTTTGTTCCTATCTTGTGAGTTGACTTGTATGTTGTCGGTATTATATAATTGAGCATGTTTGGCCTTAATTGTAACGACCCGAGAGCACCCCCTAGCCGTTACCGGCGTATTCGACCTCTCGGAGGTCTTATACAAGCCCTTAGCATTCGTCATAGCATTTATAATAGAAAAATAGCGGAAAATTTAAAACTTTTTCATAATATAACACAAGACTTAAAAGTCACCTCATTTAAACCTTTAATACAAAATCAGAATACTACGTCTCAAGGTAGCCATCTTGAAACACGACTACAACACAAGAGGGACACAACCCTTACAATACAAAAGAAACTACTATCTAGTACATTGAACTTAAGGAAACTCTTTAACATAAAGGTACTTGAATCTTAAGGACACACCCGAACTTGGGAATAGTAAGCCAAGCTCATCACTTCTAGGAAAGGCCTTTTATCCACCACCACCTACACTTGGTGTAAAAAGATGAAGAAGAATGGTGTTAGTACAAGAATGCACTAAGTATGATAACCATGCAAAAACATGTTTTTAAAAGGGACATTTAGTTGGAAACCATGCATCATGCCTTGTTAGAGAAACTTCAAGAACATTTAGCATAATAGGAACAAGATAAACCACATACACATGGAAACCATTCATAATAGCACATAGAGCCACTTATAACATTTTAGGCACATTCAATGCGTACAATACATTACCTTTCTCTTTATCTTAATACCTTTCCTCAAGCAACCCTTAGGGAATACTTGGTGCAATGTATCACCTTAAGGTTACCGAAGGTGAACTTACATATAGCCTTCATCAACCCAACCACATATATTCATAGAGTCATAAGCACACCATAAGACAGTATTCACATAGGAACCATCACCTACGACAACCCTCAAGTCACACTAGTGCAATGTGCAAGTAGCATCCCATAATACTACTCACACCAAGTGTTCCTAGGAAGCCACCATAGACTAGGCACATCATATTCAACAAGTCATAACATCTTCATTTAACATTAGACATAGGACCAACATACTTCATAACATCATATAAGGACTCATTCATTTACTACATCATTAATCATAACCCATTTAGTTCATATCATAGGTAAACTAGCCTCACAACCCGTTCACAAGCTCACTTGTGCAATGTACACATGGAGTCCCGTACCCCCACATATACTAAGCAAACCCATTAAGAAGTCATAAGTGTAATTCACATGCAAAATCATACTTCATGTCTTGACATAAGTAAAGTCAACCTTAACATGCTTTCATATTAACATACATAGACCATAGTCTTCATTACATAAAGAGCCTAATCATAACCTCCCTTAGAGTCCACTTGTACAATGCATAAGTAGGGTCCATAGTCCTACCTACACTAAGTAACTCTTCAAGAAATCATGACTAGAGTTCATATTCTTATCTTAGTTCATTTCTTAACTTTCGGGAGACATTTCCATAACCGACATAGACCATGTGAGCTACATGGAATCCGGTGTTCTACTCCCACACCAAAAAGAGAGGGTACTACTTGCCAAGGTAGGACCTGCATACATAATAGCTATCTAGTGGATCCACTAAGCTAAGACCTACGGGGGCACGTAGTTATGTAACAAAGAGATTGCTACTAGAAACCTTGACTTGCTAGGCGTGGAGGTTTCCATCTCATGAGACAACATCTATGTTGGGAACCCGGACTTGCTAAATGTGAAGGTTCTCTTGTGGGAATCCGAACTTGCTAAACGTGAAGCCCCCACTCTCATTTTTCATGTTCACTCGGTGCTAAGCTCCAACTCCCTTTTTAAACATCTTTAAGCCTTTATTTAACATTAGTTCATAAAATAGGCTTTAGGGACTTAATCACTCATATCATATAGCTCAAAGGTTTCTAAGATGAGAATGACCTTTCATCATAGAACCTACATTATGTGAGAATGACCTTTCACATAGTCATACGATATTCATAACACAGTCTAGTTTAGAGTACAATTGAGGAAACCTTTCAAGAGACTCACTTTCACTAGATTATCATAACCTTATTCATTCATTCATGTGTGTGTACATATGTGAGAAAGCCTTTCACATAAACACCTTTATACAACACATGTTCATACCTTGCTAATCATACACTTTGCATGCATAATAATATGTAAGGGTGCATTTAAGAGTTAACCTTTCAATAGACACCATAACACATCATATTCATAGCTATACATGTAGAGTGTGTGTGTGCATATTGGTCCTCATAGTGACATAATAGCAACAACATTGATATTGAGTGCACTTCCCTTCAAGGGATCACAACACATTCATAATGTCCCCAAATCATGAGCAATTCACATATAAATCCTTTAGGGATTCTAGACCACAAACCCACACTTCATCATAGGAGACAAGAACACATTCAACATTGAATAGGTACTCCTAACATGTATATGATCACACATTTATATAGGGGTCATGTAGGTAGGGGTCATTCCACAATAGTACTTAACATAATCAATCATGTAGACCACACATTATCCCTAACATTATTATTCACATTATACTCCTCATCATCAACACACTTTAAACATCATGCTAGCATTGAGGATTTCATACATAACCTTCATAGCATAACTTCATAAACATATGCATCATAGTCATCAATTCACTTCACATCTATTGCCTTCAAGGCCATGATATCAACATGCATAGATAGACAAGAAGTAAACACCGCCACCATAAGTGGACCAAACCACACAACATCAATTCTCATACTATAGACTAGAAATTAGGTCAACTTACCAATTCTCCAAGCCATGATCACCATGGATCAATCCTCAAAAATTCATAATCAATTGACATAGGTCGCAGTAGGAATCAATAATGTAATTCAATAACATAAACATAATCTAAGTACAATTCTATAAACAAAGGGATCAACCCATAACTTTGCCCATAAGGCCATAATTCTCAACTCATCGATATACCAACAATTCAACATGAATAAGTATAGATAAGAATAGGAAACATCAATACAATCTAATCTAAATATAATTTCACCAATAGAGATCATATTCACAAAGACCCACATCATAGGCCAATTTTCGAGAATTTGGGGATCATTGGTTCTTCAAGAATTCCTTTGAAAATTGTCTTAAAAACCTTAATTCCACATTAATTCATCAATAAAATGATTTAGAAAATTGTTTGACAAGGGACCTATGTTTAGATTGAAAATTGGGAATTTCGGTCTTTGAATCTCTTTTGAAAATCTTTGATAGAACTCCTTGAATGAGAGGTTATTCAAGAATCAAGAGTTACCATACCTTAATTATTGAAGACCCATGAAATTGAAGAAGAAATCAGTTGGAAACCCATCTTCTAGCTTGAGCTTCATCAAGGTCTTCAATGGAGTTTTTGAGAGAATCTATTTTGAGAGGGAAGGTCAATTTGAAGAATGGGGTCTAATTCCAGATTTTGGGGTTTTAACCAACTTAAAATACCCTAAAATAGATAGAATAACCGTTTATAATAATTCCCCAAAGTACCCAAACTTCCCCTCACTTAGTTGGACCTTTTAAACAAGTCAAACTTGAGTTTTATTTTCGCAGATTTCGTCGGGAACCAGGTCCGCGACGCGGAGGTGTTCCCACAAGTTTCTGGAAATTAAATTTTGAGACAATAGATTCCGCGGTGTCTCCGAGACGCGGAGCCACTTTTTGACCATTGGTGGAGCAGGTCCGCGACGCGGAGCCACTTCCTTCATGAACAACTTCAAGCTGTCTTGGCAGCTTGTTTGGCCAAGGGTTGGGGTCCTCCAAATGCCTTGGTCGTCCCTTGATGTTTGACTTCCAAACTCTTTAAAACTGACTAAAAAGGCTATTCTTCATTATTTTAACAAGTTATTAATGCATAAAACCCATTAGAGGCTCTACTTTATCCTACTCCATTTTGAGGGTAGTTACAATAATCTAAGTTTAGACTAGTGCTTGCCATAGACTCGTGGTATTTACATCCTTTTGGCCTTGTTTCATCTTCGACATTGATTTGGACGGCTTAGATCTGTGTTGACTGGTGTAGCAAACTTGAGTCTGATAAATTGAGTCAATTTATTCGTTGACCCTACTTTGACGACCTTATACACTTTATTCCTCTTTCTACGGCCCTATTGCGAGAATTGAGGTTTGGCACTTCTCTAGGCGACTTGGGATTGAGGTTGGTTCAAGCATGGAGCGTTTTGCTTATGAGTGGACATCATTCCACAGTGGTATTATTATTGGTTGCGATGAGATCCTCTTCGAATTCGACACGCTCCCCGGTTTACTCTTGCTAGCTGGGCGGCTAACGCCCCTGAGAGTTTACTCGTTGGTTGGGTGGCTTTGATTGGTTACTTAGGGTCAAAGACCTGGTATTATTGACGCCCCTGGTTTTACTCTTGCTATCTTGGACAGTGACATCCCTAGGACTTTATTGGCGGCTGGGGGACCCTCTTTTGTTCTATTGATGCCTTTGGGTTTACTCTTGCTAGCTGGGAGGCTGACACCCCTGGATTTTACTGTAGCTAGCTGGGCGGCCCCATTATTGAGTACTTGTGGTTCGAAGTTGTTAGTTGTTAGAGGCCTTCGCTTCTTAGGCCTAGATTAACCCTGCTTCGGTCTTAGTAGTTAGCTATTATGTGCACCTATCGAGCTTATGGGGGTCCGTTTGGATTTTATTTAAGCTTGTGCATGAGTGTATCTTCTGGGCTTATGGGGTCCAGTTAGGTTTATTTTAGTTGTACTTAGTCCTTATTACTGGTACGCTCGTATGTTTTTCTTTAAATTCCACTTTGACCTTTGTTTGTGTCTAGATTATATCTTCATATTGTCTTTACATTTCTTGTTCAATCGGCCTATGATGTCTACTGAGTATCATTGTTTTGGAACTCATGTTATACTCTGCATCTGTTTCATGATGCAGGTCCTAGTACCATCTACCAGCGATGATCGTTCGAGCTGGCAGCTTTGTGGATCGAAGGCGAGGGGGAGCACTTGGTGTTCTGGACTTGTCTGTCTCCTTTTGTATATTGTATAGCTAGTCTTTTGTATTTAGAGACAAGCTTTGCTTTTGGTCCACTTTGGTACTTATATTCTTTTGTTAGAACAACTATGTACTTGTGACTTCCAGGTTCTGTAAGAGATCCTTTATATATAGTTTAGGTTTGCTTCCGCTTTTATCTTGTTCTGTTGTTTAAATTAATGTTTCCGCTTGTTTCTATCCTCATACTCATTACTTATTATTATGGGTTACGGGTTGACCTACTTATAATATGTGTCATCATAACTCAAGGAATCAAATTGTAACAAGTTGGTATCAGAGCTCTAGATTGACTGGCATTGTTGGTATGAGGGAAAATGTCTAGTAGAGTCTTGCAGATCGGTGCAGAGATGTTTGTATCCTATATTCAGGAGGCTATAGGGCATTCTTAGGAAATTATGTTCTTGGCTCCTTATCTTGTGTTTTTGCTTTGATTAACCTCTAAAGCTGCTTCTTTGGAATCTACTCTCTCTTTTTTAATCAAAATTGGGCATAGCCCATTTATTACTTTAAAAACAATTTTTACCCACGCCCAAAAGTGACCCGAGTTTATCTTCAAACAACAAAAAAGCTAAAAAAAAAAGGAAAGTAATCGAAAGTAGAGGTCCAAGAACACTACTTCCAGAAATCACATCAATGTTCCTCCGAAATTGCTCCAAAATTCTTCAATTGTTGTTGAACCAGTATTGTTGAGTTTGAGTGAGTTCTACATATACACTTAACTTCTCACAAGGGCCATGGAATCGACCTCCTTGAAGACCTCTTCTGCTCAAAATGGGTTCAAACAACAAATCTAGGAGCTTGTAGCCATGACCCAACAAAAACTTCGACAAGAATCAGCTGAGGTGATAAATACTCTTGAATCTTTCCCTCTACATAGAATGAGCTCCGAAGAACTGATACAACTATGAAGAGATCCATCTCCAAGAGGTATTTTTGACTCAACTGACCCCTAGTTGTTCCTTCTTTTGCTATAAATAACCAGCAATCGAAGTGTGGATCATTTTTCGTTGTTACCGTCTCTCTTATATTTGCATCTGATTTTCTGATTCATGTTGACTTGTCACTTTAATCCTTGATTCCTTAGTTGTGTATTGAATCCCTTGTTTTGCATCTTCTTAATCCGTATATTTGAGATTTTTCTTTGTTCTATCACTAAGATTTTCCTTGCTAGTTGTGGTAGTTCGTGTATGTTATTAAATTTATTGACATTGGTACCTGCAAAATGATCAATGTGGTTAGCTAAGTAATCTGCCAATTTGTTTCCTTCATTGTATGTGTAAACCACCTCACCTCTTCTTGCTCCATCCATAATTTTATGCATTGTATGTCGACTGAGATTGATCATAGAATTTCCCATACTCCATCCAATACCTCTTTACTGATCAATGAATCAGTTTCCATGATTATAGGTAGCAAGTCATTCTCTATACAGTACTTTAATCCTGCCTTGAATGCCTTCACTTGTGCAACTATAGCATAACATGATTTAATAGTACTAGTTTCTGCAAAGATTAAGTTGCCTTCCCCATTTCGAATACAAAAGGTTGTAGAACTAGGCCCATGATTCCCTTTACTGGTGCCATCAATATTGCATTTATATCTTCCCAAGAGAGCATGCACCCAATACACAACTCTACAATATACTAGTGGTGAGTATTCTTCTAGTAATTTGACTATTAGAGGCCATGTATTAGGAAGGTTTTTCAGCCATGGATATCTATTTTTGGCAAAGAGATACAAAGAATTGTTAATCTCCCTAATCATGTTATGAGTAGACATACACCCTTCATGCTTAACAATATTCCTTCTCTTTCATCTTTACCAAATAATGAAAATGGGAACAACATGTAACATGGGTTTCAACTTACTTCCACAATCAGCTTCCCACCATAATTTTATCACAGGTCTTAGTTGAACCATTGGACCTTGAATACTTGTAGCCTCTGTAGAGTGTCTCCATAAACAGTATGTTGTGGGGCACTAAATAAAAAGATGATCACATGTCTCCTCTGCATTGGTGTTGCAAATACAACACTTGACAAAGTTGATAATTCTCATTCTCAACAGCACCTCTCCTATTGGAATTCTCATATGCCACAGTTTCCATAACAAAACAAAAAAAAAAAGATTTTAAAAGGAAATCTTTTCTCCCATATATACATGATCTTATCAAACCTATCATTTTTCGTTCTCAATAACTCCTAAACACTACTAACAAATAATTTACATGTACCGGTAGGCATTCACCATAGCTTGTCTCTTTCATCAAATCTTAGTATTCTGCCCAAATTTGAAGTAATGTGATTACTAACTTCTTCTGACAAATTCTCATGTAGCAAAGTGTTATTCCATCCCTCCACACGCATTAGTTGTTGCACCTCTTCTAGTTGACCATGATCATGGTTAATAGGAAAGTAGTAGTGCAGTGCCCCAACTATGTCCAATTATCAAACATTGCACTAACCATTTCTGGTTCCCACCAGATCTCTTGGTCCATGAAATCTCTAGCTTGTAGCATAAGTTTCCATACTTGAGATCCCCCTCTCCATTCTACCACTTGTGGCCTATGTCTTTTGTAGTGATTGTTCCACATAAAGTTAAACCATAATGTGTTGGTTGTTCTAAAATTTCACCATAATTTAGCAAAGATTGGTTTTGACACATCAAATAGAGATTTAAAACCAACCCCCCACCCCTCCCGCCTTTCCTCCTTTGGTAAACATATGTCATTCCAAGCAATCCAGTGTTTAGCCCTTCCCTCCTCCTTGGAATTCCATACGAATTTAGCAAAAATCCTATGTATATCATGTATAACACATTTGGTGGACAAATAGCAGAAAGGAAGTATATAGGAATACTTTGTAACACATGATTAATCAACACTGGTTTTCCTCCAAAAGATAGCAACCTTCCCTTCCAATCCTGCAAGATGCTTTGAATTTTCTTTATTAGCTCTGAATAATGGACCTTTTTCTTCTTAGCATGCCCAATCGGACAACCAAGATAATTCAATGGAAAGCTTCCTCTTATAAATCTAGTAGTATCATGAACTATGGCCTGTACAGTCTTGTTGAACATGTAAAATAAACTATTTCCTTTATTAATAAGTTGTCCTTATTGAGCTTCATACAGCTGAAGAGTTTCCATGATTAATTGCAGAGATTTTTTGTCAGCAGATGTGAATATGATGGTATCATCTGCATAAGCAAGATTTTTAATTGATCACTCCATTTGGGTAAACAAAAGCTCTTAAGCTCATAGTTGTAAAATATATGGTTAAGAGCCTTAGTTAATATGCTGATAATATAAAAAGAGCAGGAGATAAAGATTCCCCTTGCTTTACCCCTCTAGTGGAGTGAAAAAATCCATAAGCATGCCCATTAACAAGTATAGAATACCAATTATTGGCTACCAGCCTCCAAATCATATTCAACATCCTGTTATCAAAGCCTATTTTTTTCAAGACTTTAGAAAAAAACTTCCAATCCACCCTATCATAAGCTTTAGCCATGTCTAACTTGATGACCACATTAGCAGGTTTCCCCCTTTTTTCTGATCTCTGAGATTATTTCGTGTGCCAATAGCACATTTTCAGTGATATTTCTTCCTTTCACAAATCCTGATTGGTTAGGAGATATTAGTTTTGGTAGTATCCCTTCCAACCTATCATGTATAAGTTTGGAAATGATTTTATTAATACAATTGTTCAAACTAATTGGCCTAAAATCAGAAAAAGATTGAATAATATCTTTTTTAGGTAATAGGACAAAATTTGTATGAGTAATAGACTTAGGCAGTGAGTAGCCTGAAAGAAAGCATAAACCACTTTCAAAATATCTGAACCAACAATATCCCAACAAGTTTGATAAAAGCGACCTGTAAACCCATCGGGTCCATAAGCACTCTCAGCATTAAGCTCAAATACAATATCCTTATCTCTTCATCTTTTGGTTATGCATTCAACCTATCATGTTCATCTTGTTCTACTTGCGGATGTATACACTGTAATAAGGACAACCCAGAATTAGTAGCTCCCCCAGTGAACTTATCTTTTAAAAAAAGCACACAACCTCTTTTGCAACCTCTTCACCCACAGCCTATGAACCATCTACTTTCATCATTTTATTAATATTCAGCCTCTTTCTTCTTCCTTTTACCGGACAACGAAAAAATCTAGTATTTCTATCTCCTTCCCCAAACCATCATCCTAGCTTACTGACTCCAATACTCTTATTCATAGTGAATATAGAGCTTTAATTCGGCTTGTGCCTGCTGTAATACAACTCTATTTTCTGGAGATGGACATTTTTCAAAAAAACTCTTCTTTAATTCTCACAATTTCCTCTCTAATGGCCAATTGATTGAATATGTCTACAAATTTCTCCTTGCTCCACTTTGATAGTGCCTGCTTAGTCCTTTTCTTCTTCAACTTGAGTTGTAAAAATATATCCTCCACATCATCAGAAACCTAATTTTGTAGCACCACATCTCTAAAGTCTTCACTTTCTGTCCAAAACTTCAGGAACCTGAAGAGTTTAACAATATTACGATTGCTATTCCCACAAGTTAATAATAATGGAGCATGGTCAGACCCTGTTCTGGCTAGCCTTTGCAAATTTGTATCACCATATAAATCAGAAAACCTTTGGTTCACCACTACTCTTTCCAGTATTTTGAAAATACATTCACCATTTACTCTATCATTCCACCAAGTAAAAGGACTCCCAGAAAAGTTGATATCAGAAAGATCACAAAAGCTAATGTTGGAATTATGACCCCCTTTATTCTGTAAAGGAACATGTACTAACTACTTGTTCTTTACTGTTTGTGAGTTCTAGTAAATAATTTTGTAAAATAATAATTAGTTCACAACTTTGTATTATTTATCTCAACTCCAAACAACACAAAGATTACACACCTAGGTAATCTAAGGAATTATAAATTCTAACTCCTAGCTACCCAAGACAAAAAAAAACCCCATGTTTAAGTCTTCTGCCGTCTGTCAAGTTTCTCAAACTTGTTAGACGAATCCTACACACACACTTGATTGTAATCAAAACTCTTAACTACAATCTTACAACATTTTCCTCACAAACTCGCAACACTCCCCAAGTAAATCTCAAAACTCTCTCAAACTCTTGATCGTGTTTTGATCTTTTATCTATATATGTAAGTGCGCAAACTTCTTTGAAGAAGTTATTGCCCTATTTATAGATTAAACCTCCTCAAAGTCTTGTTCAACTCGAACTTGACTTTGATGCATCATCAACTCCTTGTTCAACTCGAACTTGTCTTCAGTTCTCTTTCTTGACTTCACTTTGATTTATTTCCTTCTTGAACTCTTTCTTTACGCCCCTTATTTCCTTCTTTGATCATGCTTCCTACTTCTCTTAGGATTTATACCTATGTTTACACTTTGACTTATTATGCGCTCCCTTTTCCTTGTAGGACTCCTTTATAAAAATGAAACTTTATGTACTAGTTGCTTGTCGAAAAAGTAATCCCTCCACTGCTTTATAACTTCTAATTCGCGTGGTTGACGTTCTCCTTATCCTAGTCGGATTCGATCTGAAAGAAACATGTCGCCCAACCGGTTCCTTTCATCTGTTTCTCTATTTGTCAATTATCAAAATCTTTCTCGATCTAACAAATTCCCCCTTTTTGAAGATGACAAACCATTGCTTCTTGTGTGAATTGATCAATTTGTGTTATGTCAGTTTCTTAAAGTACAACACACAAAGCAAACACATTAGAGGATCAACGTAGACCAATTGGGTTATAAATATTACACAAGCATGCACTTCGCCCTTTTGACATCATAAAACACCGTGAAGGCATACACCACACTAAGAGAAGCAAATTCTATACTCATAGCCACTGGGGCTATCACCTATACAAACACTTAAAAATCAAGAACTCAGTTAGCTATAGCAAAGCATTTGCACAAACATAGGAGATAGACATGAACCTGAAACTCAAACCCAACATTAGCATTAATCAAAAAGCATATACACCACAAATGTAATCAAAATTAAAGAGAGAATCAAGCACTTGTGATGAGAAAAAAATTGGAAAGTTAAAGGCTAGAGTGGCTAGGCAATAGCAAAAGATCAGGCATGAGAGGGTAAATAAAAGTCCTCTTTAAGCAGCTCAAAAAGCATCTTTTGGATTAACAAAATTAGTAGTCTTCTTAATTTTCAGGGTAGCCTTGGTCTTTGTGTTTTATTTTTCTTTAGCAGGCCTACATGTTCAGGATCATAGTTCATATGCAGCTGGTCCATGACATTCTAAGTTCCAACATGTTCCTTTAAAAGTATTTCTTCAGTCTTGCCTACTTTTCCAACTTCTTTGATTTGACCAAAATGAATTTTCACCACAAAAACTACTATTCCATCCTTTTCTTCTACAGGTGAGAGGAATTTCTTCTAGTTTCAATCATGTGTCTCAAGCAACAACTGTTCATATAGAATGTTGCTTTCTTCCTCTCACTTTTTCTGCAAATTCAAAGGTTAGATTTAGGAACTCATACTAGCTTGGGTCCTTTGTATTGATAAAAAGGATGAATAAGATCTCTATGTATCCATTTAGGTAGATTATATTTCTTTTGAGTATACATGTTCCTTTGAGGTGTCTTATAGGTGCCTTTTGTTTTATTGTTAATGGTGAATCTGTATTTAGGGCAATTTATCTTAGAGTGACCTGAATTACCACAGATGATGTATAACAAAGGGTTATCAATTCTGGACTGATCAAGGCCTATTCTAGTTTTTTTATTTCGGTGGTTATTTCCCAAATCTGATACAATCATAGATGACTTTGTCCATTTATTTTCTTGTTCAAGCTCATATTTAGTCCTAGTTAGTTCAAGTCTTATTTTTGTTGATTTTTCTCTCTCAGAACATAATTCATTTTTTAGCCTTTTAACTTTATGATCATCTTTTGACTTATCACAGATTTTGTCCTTACCTGTTTCTTTGAGTTTTAGGATTTTGATTTTATTGGACAGATTCCAAGACTCTAGTTGCTGAAATTTTTGTCTTTCAAGTCAGCATTGAGTTTTTCAAGATCTATATACTCAAATTTTAAACTGGTTAGGGAGGCAAGTATCTGATTCTTGGTTTAACTAGTTCCTGAATTGTGTCTATAGATGTAAGCATTAAAAAGGATATGTTTTTCTTAGAGAAATTTATTAACTTATCTTTGAGGTCAGAAAGGTTTACCTCATTTTCTACACAGTCTAAAACAGGTTCAGGTTCAGGTTTCGATTCTTCTATGGCCATCAAGGCAATGTCATCAGCATCGTCTTCATACATCTCTAAACATGTTCCCCAAGCAGCATACATAGCTTGCTCCTTCTCTTTGTTTTTGTTTAAAAGTTCCCCTTCTCCTTTTCAGCTCTTTCTTTTTTCCATTCTACCTCCCACATAGGACAATCCTTAATTTGATGATCAGTTTTTCCACACGCATCCTCCACTTTATGGTTTCTCTATATTCTTTTCTTTAGTGGGTGGTACCTTTTTTCAGAATTTATGCCCCTTTTGAAGAGTTTCTTAGTTTCTGCTGATAAGTTCTAAGTCTTCATCATCTATATCTGATTCATCACTTTCAGTTGCTTTGAGTCCAAGATTTTTTTCTTTGTTTCTCTCACCTCTTTTGTCAACATTCATCTCATATGTCTTGAGGTTACCTACCAGTTCATCCAAAGTCATATTGGTTAAATCCTTGGCTTATCTGATTGCAGTGACTTTTATTTCCCATGATCTAGGCAAGGTCATAAGCACTTTGTCTACTTGTTCCTCAGTGGTGTGTACTTTTCCCAAGGAGATTAGCTCGTTTACTATAGTAGTGAATCTAGTGATCATATCTTGAAGCGATTCACCTGATTTCATCTTAAAGGCTTTATATTCGGAGCATAGCCTAGCAATTCTAAATTTTCGAACTTGAGTTGTACCTTCATAAGCATTCTGTAGAGTTTCCCATATTTGTTTCACAGAGGTACAACTGGAGATGCGATTAAACTAATCAAGTCCCAGTCCACATACAAGTATGCATTTGGCCTTTGCATTTTTTCCCAGTATCTTATAGTCAGCTTCTCCATAATTTTCTTTAGGTTTTGGAACATCGTTTCCTTCATTATACTTAACGGTAGGGATTAAAGGCCCATCAGTGATTCTAACCCATAGTTCATAGTCTTCGGCTTGGATGAAATCCTCCATCCTTGTCTTCCACCAAGAGTAGTATTGTCCATTAAATAATGGCGGTCTGTAGATGTGTTGCCATTGACCATCCCCGAGAGGGGGTGCAGAATTCATAGTGATCTTTATAATCTTGAGTTATTAGACTCTTGATTAAGATAACTTTCTCTGATACCAATTGTTGGAATTATGACCCCCTTTATTCTGTAAAGGAACATGTACTAACTACTTGTTCTTTACTGTTTGTGAGTTCTAGTAAATAATTTTGTAAAATAATAATTAGTTCACAACTTTGTATTATTTATCTCAACTCCAAACAACACAAAGATTACACACCTAGGTAATCTAAGGAATTATAAATTCTAACTCCTAGCTACCCAAGACAAAAAAAACCCATGTTTAAGTCTTCTGCCGTCTGTCAAGTTTCTCAAACTTGTTAGACGAATCCTACACACACACTTGATTGTAATCAAAACTCTTAACTACAATCTTACAACATTTTCCTCACAAACTCGCAACACTCCCCAAGTAAATCTCAAAACTCTCTCAAACTCTTGATCGTGTTTTGATCTTTTATCTATATATGTAAGTGCACAAACTTCTTCGAAGAAGTTATTGCCCTATTTATAGATTAAACCTCCTCAAAGTCTTGTTCAACTCGAACTTGACTTTGATGCATCATCAACTCCTTGTTCAACTAGAACTTGTCTTCAATTCTCTTTCTTGACTTCAGTTTTATTTATTTCCTTCTTGAACTCTTTCTTTACGCCCCTTATTTCCTTCTTTGATCATGCTTCCTACTTCTCTTAGGATTTATACCTATGTTTACACTTTGACTTATTATGCGCTCCCTTTTTCTTGTAGGACTCCTTTATAAAAAGGAAACTTTATGTACTAGTTGCTTGTCGAAAAAGTAATCCCTCCACTGCTTTATAACCTCTGATTCACGTGGTTGACGTTCTCCTTATCCCAGTCGGATTCGGTCTGAAAGGAACATGTCGCGCAATCGGTTCCTTTCATCTGTTCCTCTATTTGACAATTATCAAAATCTTTCTCGATCTAACAGTTAATACAGAAGGAAAAATCTTCATATTCCTGAGGATACACAGGTAAACCTCCAATCTTCTCCTCTACCCCCATTATTACATTGAAGTCTCTGTCGCACCCCATTTCGAACCGGCCGAAACAGTTCACAACATGATATGGCTGACACTCTGATTTTGGAAAAAATTGTTTTGTTTTAGAGTCGCCACCTAAATTTTAAGGAAAATATTAGGAAAACCATTTTTTAAAATATGTAAATGTAAACTCTGTTTTGATTTGCGAAACCAGTGAGATTCTAAGTAAGGGTTTTGATTACTCGAGGGGAAGGTGTTAAGCACCCCTCAGAGCCTATCTGAAGATAGTCCTTAAACTCAATTTAGGAAAATATGATTAGGAAAACTTGTTTGTTTATTTTCTTTTAATGATTAAACGATAAGTTATTAGTTAGTTTAAGAAAAGGATACAATACAAGGTACGACATATATATGTCTTATAAAATATATTTAATAGTAGTATTGTAAAATAAAGAAATAAATGTACTTAAATATATGATATATTCATATATAAAATATATATAAATAGGTGTATCATAATAAAATTATCCTAAAAATATATAGATGTTGAATTTGCGAAAATCTATCGCCTTATTAAGACGTAAAAATAAGATAGTAGTTGAGTGTAAATATGTAGTAATATGTGATGTGTAATTTGAATGAAAATATATAAAATGGAGTTTTCTAAAATAAACAAACAAATACAATAAATAATAATGATACTAAATGTTAAAATATCATATAAAGGCTTGTGATTTTAAATATATTTATTATGAAGTGTAATATATACATATAAGTTGTTCAAAACATATGAATGTTTATCATTCTTTTTACATGTAGGGATAAGTTGATGATAAATTATATGTAATAAAGTAATATGTATATTTAGGTGTAGGCATTTATAAATTATAAAATAAATAAATAACATTCGGAATAGTAGATAAAATATAATTGATTATGTAGAGAAAATATAAAATATATACCTTTATGTGTATGACATATATATGTGTACCTTGTATTTGAACATGTTTGCATATCTAAAATTTGAAATAGCATGTTAAAAAGATTAAAATGTTATTAGCAATGTTTGATTAAAAAAAAAAAAAAAAAAGTAAGTATAGTCAATACATTTTATAAAGGGGTGATGTAAAGAGTATAAAAAATAGGCCTAACTATTGAAACTTATTCTATAGTTACATTTGTTTTGTTAAATATATAAGCCTACTTCCCTACTTATTTTCTTAAAAAAAATGTATATCTAAAGATTAATATATTTGCCTTAAGTTAATTTCTAAATGTAATTTTTTTTAGCCTTTAAACTAGTTGCAAAATATTTGAAGGTCCTTAAATGATAAGTTTTTCTTAACATAAAGGCCTGAGTAAGGGTCGATAAGTAAAGCCAATAAACATTTGGTCCTTCTCAAAATAAATAACTTAAGCCGTATGTATCTTTCAAAACTACAAAAGGGTAATAATTCTAGCAAGCCTTATATCATCCATTTTGGCCTTTTAAAATCACGTTTCTTCTTCCCTTTTGAGAATAGTGTTTGAAAACACTTTTGGATTCAAACTATTGCACTTTTAAACTCTCAAAGTATAGTGGTTAGTTCCAAAAAATTATACTTTTAGATCTCACAAAATGGTGTTTGAAACTAAAAGGAAAAGACCTCATTTTTACACAAAGAATATCAGTGATTTTAAAGCTAAAAATCTGCATTTTCGTACCTCAAAATCCGCATCATAAGACTCTCATAACAAAGCATTTTTTTTGTTTCAAAAATACACATTTTTGCACCTAAAATCTACACGTTAAAAGCTGCAATTTTTATCTCATGAAATCTGGAATTTTTAAAAGCTAAAATCTGCATTTTTCAAACCTGAAAATCTGCATTTTTTAAGTTCTAAAAAAAATCTGCTTGATAGAGCATGTTGAAACTGCATTTCCCGCGCTAAAATCTGCAATTTTTAAGCTTAAAATCTGCACTTTTTTTAAAAACTAGAGATACATCGTTTTAACCCAAACTAGCTTACCATAAAACTCTTGTAACGCAACATATTTTTTTTGTTAAAAAATATACACGTAAAACCTGCACTAAGGCTGTTGTACAGCTGCAGTTTTTTTTAGCTCTCAAAATCTGCAATTTTAAGTTAAACATTTGTACTTCAAAGTTCACAAAAAGGGGTTGTGTTTTGAGCCTCAGAAAACTTGCGACTTTTACACTCAAATTCCACCTCTTTTGAGCTCAAAATTCAGCACTTTTCAAGCTTGAAATGCTGTATTTTGAACAATAAAAAATGCACTTTAAAAAACCATACTTCAGACACTTCTTTGCAACTAAAATGTTGAGTAACAAATAAAACTTAACTAGAAAGTAACGCTATAAGCTAAGTGGCTATACTAAACCCAATATCTAAAGGCAAACAAGGTAGGCGACTACGTCTTATTATCATTCTCAATTGGTTTCTACAAACCCAAACAAAAAACAAAGCAAGCATAAATATAAATGTGAAAAAACATTAATATGGGAAATGTTAGTCAAAAATAGCAACACACATATATATATAAAGCACATGAAACTTTGAACTAAGAAAGAAGTGTTGGACATTATTGACGCAATGAAGGATGCTAGACACGAGTAGATAATGCAGTAGGCTGTTGGTCGCTTCTCTGAATTGGACAGAGATGGAGTAATATCACAACTCCGAACGCGCTCCCGAGTGTACATGTGAATTAAAAAAAAAATAGAAAGAGATTGAATTAGTGTCTTAATTCCAGATGGGTTAAATAAATAAGGATGAGGAACTTATAAGAAGAAGAACTTGCAGTGAAAATAAATACGCGCTATATGCTTCAAAAGAGGGAATGAGAATAAAGTTAGACATAATATATCAATAGGCAAAGATCAGTGATAGCATGCCAGACAACGATGTCCTCAGTCACAAGCAAAAATGTGCCTGTACCTTCTTATGTATGCTTGAAAACTATATCATGTTTGAGTATAATCTCAAAGGAAACAATGTAATTCTAACTCTACATATATAAATTTTGTTAACTCCAACTTGATATTCACGAGATTTAAAGACAAAAGTTTATAGGTTCCGGGGAAAAATTGTTATTTTTGGTCTATGGAAGGAAGGTCTGATTGTGTTTTTAATATTTCATGAAGCATACCGAAATTCTACCAGTTCGCTGCACTGTAAGTCAATAGAGGTACACAAATCTCTAAAAAAAAAAAAAAAAAAAAAAAAAAAGAACTCAAACATACTCCAACAAAATAGGAATCTTAAATGGTGAACTATAAATTGAACTAACTTCACTCTAATCTGGAAAGGATTCGATTAAATGGAAACAAAGGTGTATGTTATAAACTTGAAATCAGTGACTACAACATTCTGCCGCGAGTTATATAGATCGCGTCTATTGACCACGTAAGCATACAATCAGCCACAACTAGGTACACATAACAAAATGATTTTCAAACCATGTCTAAGTACTCATCAGTGAAAAATATATCAGATTTCTATTATCTTAAGGTTGCGGAATTTAAGACATGCTGGTTAACACAAAAATGACTCTTATTTTACTAGTATAAAAGTTTCTCTCAGAAAGCTCAATATTAGAACAGCCCCCTTGGCGATTTTTTGAGAAAAAATAAATAAATAAAAAGAAAACTAGGGACAATGAAATGATAAGGCGAAAATATATTCAACTGATCGCACATGTCTAAGAATTAGCATACTAGTTTCGACTCAACAGACTTCTTTAAAAGTAATCCCGATATTTTGGTTTCCATACAACAAAGCCATATTTCTTTTGATAGAACTCAATTCAAACAGAGCAAACACTAACATTTATAACCACCGTCCATTCAGTAACAAGCTTTAAAACAAAGTATCCGGCTTAAATTTGTCAACACATGAACACGAACCAGATTTCTGAAACAATGGTCGCCTGTTGGGACAGACAACTGGAAGAAAATTTGAACACAAAGTTGAGCAGTTTCAAACTTTTATATTAACATTCCAAAATTTTGAAAAGTTAAATACAGAAAGAGCATTATTAGACACATCTATAGAGATTGAGACATGCTATGAATATTGAGAACTCAAAACAAGCAGCAGTAATAGTGGCGTGGAGCAACATGTAGCTATGGACCTCCAAAAGGGACACGGCGGGAACTAAGTGACAAATCACACAACTAATTTGTGAATTTTCTGAATAGGTAAAGGGATCAAAAGTCATTTAAATTTAACAAAGGGATCTGCGAAGAGAGAAAATGAAGTTGTTACACCCAAAAGACAATAAGACAATTCCACATACAACTATCATATTAGGTAGTTTCCGCAACTCCTATGCCTATTTAAAATGATGCCGATAGTAGCAAGCCAAGTGAAGCCAAACGACTTCTAATCTTTTGCCTAATGTGAAACTTAAACATGGATAATGAAGAGAAAAACCCAACCAGGCCAAAATTTTGGAAAGAATCAGATTATGGAACTCAAATAGGTAGACCTAACGTGAAAAGAACATGACAATTGAATCCAAACAATAGAGAAGCTGACAATTAGAATTATTTAGATGCGAAGCGAATTTAGCCGAGCACAACTCATCACTACAACATGAGTAAGGTATAAACAAATATTAGACGACCAAAGATGTCGTTACCAAGATGCTACAACTAACAAACCCAATATAATTATTCAATATTTACTCATAACAACAACAGACACTCAGTTGGTAGAGGATCACCATACATTCAAACAGTAAAAATGCGGAGAACTATGAAAGATATCCAGATCAATATAAAAGCGATGGAAGAAAAAAAAATCTAAAGAGCAAGCCAGTATTTACATTTAGAGAAACAAAACACACATATAATCAGATTGGTAAATCAACAGCCCCTCTGATTGACACCAATCTTTACTAACATTTTTAAAACAAAACGAATTTAGATGGGCAAAATTGAGATAACGACACAGAAACTATATTCTTATTTCCAGAAAAATGAAAACCAAGTGTAAGACGAGGGTGATTACTGACCTTGTATAGGGCAGCAAACTAAAGCTTTGATGTCCAGAGATTTCAACTTCGAAACTCGAATTTCAACTCAAAGAAGAACAAAACAGAGAGCAGAGATCACCTTAAAATTTGTTGCACTCTCTCTATTGCTGGGTGATTTTCGAACCTTTTATGGATTGTTTTTGGATATTCATCCCCGGATGTCTTCCTCCTTTGAGAACCCAAGGGGTCTTTTTATATGTAATTTTTGGGGGGAGGCTTCCAACCTCAGACCCATTAGATTAATGGTGCAACCAATCGAAATCTGATGGTTCTTCGCATCCTCTGCTTTTCAGGCGGAGCAATGATGATGGTCGAGACTTCTAGGCCTGATTTGGGTCAGAAATTAATCGGAAAAGATGTAAAGTTGATAAAAAGGGGGTTGTGATTGATGGACGACGCGGGGAGATATATTGATGACCACCGGAAATTGTCATTTTCCGGTGGTCTGTAGGCGGAAACAATGGCAGAGGAGAGAGAGATCGATGGGAGAGGAGAGGAAAAGAGTTTGATGGGAAAAGGGCAATTTTTAGGAAGAGAAACGTATGGGGAAGAAGGAAAACGTTTCTGGGAAAGGGAAAAGGCTTGACAGGCGATGGGATTGTACTTATTTTGGGAAAAGAAAAAGGTCTTATTAATTTGGGTCGTCCGATCGTTTGATCGGACAGTTAAAATAAATCAGAAAATTAAAAGGAAAAGTTATATATATATATATATATATATATATATATATATATATTAAATAATGGTAAAAACTCAATTAACTAGACCGTTAGATTTAATCGTAGGGTCAAGATTTAAGCTAAAGAAACACAATCCATGTGCTCGCCTACGTGGCATACACGGATTGGCCGGTTTAAGGAGACTTGGATTGCCAAATTTGTTCAAATTAAATTCATTTAAATTACAACTACTTCTTTATTAAATAGTCATAATTTATTAAATAAATAAAAATTACTCTATAAGATTAGCTTGTCTGATAAAATTAGTCACTCTTAAAAATTAAATTAATATAAATTAATAACTCATTAATTAGATAAGCTTTCTAATTTTAATAAATGTACGAAAAATATCTATTGTGACAAAAAATAAATTATATTTGAACCAAAATAGATTCAATTCTTAAGAAGAACAACATTTATTTTTAAAAAATGAGAAAGTAAGTAGTAATATAATATATTTAATTTTTATAAGAAATAACATTTAAGAAATAAATTTATCAAGTCAAATAAATAATTAAATTTTTTTTGTATTCCTATAAAAATTTTCATAACATATATATTTTATTATTATTATTATTAGATGTGGAGAGCCAAAATTGGGTGTCGACAGTCTCCACCCACAATCCAAGGCAATGAAAAATTGTAGCTAAGGGAAAAAATCTCATCCCAAAGTCTTAACCTTTCATTAGCATTACATTTAGCATATATCATTGTTGTGATCACTTGATTACCATCCTTTAAAGTAAGATGTAAGGAGAGTTTCTATTCAGTGTATGAAACAATTCCCACCTAGATATGTTCTCTGATAAAAACCCAAATTCGGTCATTCCTATTATAATTCACATAGCTCATCCCCAACCTCCGTTTGTACCTTTGAATATGTCTAGTATTCTGAAATGGTTCCATTAGAGCAATCATATCAAATTTATGACGTCTATTTAACATGTGCACTCCGTGTAAAGCATTTTGTGTGTTCACTAATCTAATATTCCAAAAAAAGCTTTCACTATCATTGAGGTACTGCTTTCACCCCTCTTTTGGCATGTATCCTTGTTGGAATGCTACTGCTTGAGTTTTCTCCCTTGCTTTTACCTTTTTTGGATTTAGGAAAATTCTGGGAGATAGCCTTGCCTCCTTGCTTACTTTATTGATAATGTTATTGTTGTCTTCCTCTTCTTTATCTTCTTCTCCTGCGTAGTCAGCTCCTTTTCCATTATTTTCTAATGCTAAAATTTGTTTGGAATCTGCAGAGTCCTTATACTGGCCTTGGTGTGACACAAGAGCATGCAGCTTGTTCAATGGATGTGATTTCTGATCTGCACCAGCCACTCCCCCCACCATATCTGTCTGCCCAGTATCTCTCTCAATTTTCCACACTTGCTTCTGTATAAAGTCAGGTGGGAATCTATCTTCTGCTGTTGTGACCACTTTCAGTGGTCTCTGATCAATAACATTTGTCATCTCCCTCCTGTATGTGAGATCTGTCAGACCATTCTGAACTGTAGATATATGTATTTTCTTCTCTTTATAATCCCTTCAGTATTTTCCTCTGTAGGACCTTCCACTTCATCAGTTGTGATATATTCAGTGTTCACATTCCCATCTGCATATGCTTCCTTCATTTCACTCTCACTGACATGATTACTACTATCTATTGTGTATTAGAAGTAGTGAGATTTTTATATTCCTTTTCTGTGCATGCCTTTTCACTTTGTTGCCCTTATCATCTGCTCCTTTGTCCAGTATTGTAAAAGAATTACTTATCTCCTCATGATTGAATGTTTGCTGCTTTTTTGCCCTCAGTTTGATTTCTGTTTCCTTTTCTTGAATCTTTTCTATATTTATCTCCTCTTCATCTGCATTTAATGTACTTAACTGCTTTATCTTATTTATGTCCTTTGTACATCCTATATTGCTTTAATGCTGAACTTCCTTATCTATGTTGTGATCTGCTAATACATTATAAGTGTTAGCAGTGATAACACGAATTTTTGACCAAAGTAAGCTATTATAAAAATTAATTTACCAAAATAATATGTTTTTTTGAAATTTTACAATACTAGTATAAACGTAGTTCACAGTAACGTTTTAGGTTATATTTTATTCAAAAAATTGAATAACAAAAAGACAAAAATCTGACAGAGTAAACAGACATAAAACGTTATTGTCAGTAACGTTTTATATTTCGTTACTTTGAAGCACGTTTTACAGCTAAAACGTGACTCACAGTAACGTTTATCAATGGTGAAAATTGAAATCCAATCTTCTACATCTCTCATTCATTATTCAAATTTTCACTATTAAAATGGATAGATATATTTTGTACATACCTTCATTTGAAATATATATGATTTTCTCTTTTCTTTCTCTTTTCACATAGACAATACTTTTTTTAAACAAAAGGAAAAAAAAAGTGAGGATGACTTTACACAAATTGGAGTTTGTCTTGTATCAATTCAATTTCAAAATTTGTAAATAAATCATATGACAGATCTTCTTAATTCAAGCCTAAGATAGCATCCCTTTCAAATATTAGACCAATCGATTTCTTATCATTATTAAATATTAGACTATCAATAAAGAAGATATTGAATTAAAATTGATGTAATTAGTAAGCAAACCAATTATTAAAAAAAAATATGATGGCTACATCATAATAGAAGAGACAAAGGAATTAATTGATATTGTAGTAAAGTCTCCTCACAACTTATTTTTCTTGCAAAAGTATTATCTATGTATGAAAAGAGAAGAAAAGAGAAATTTATATGTGTAAAATATATAGATTCATTTTAATAGTGGAAAGTTTAATAAAGTTGAATGAGGCATGTACGAGATTGTTTTTTAAATTTTCAGTCATTCCAGAAAAACGTTACTGTGAGTCACGTTTTAGCTGTAAAACGTGCCTCAGAGTAACGAATTATAAAACATTACTGACAATAACGTTTTATGTCTGTATAATCTGTCAGATTTTTTATCTTTTTGTTATTGAATTTTTTTTAATAAAATATAACCTAAAACGTTACTGTGAACTACGTTTATACTAGTTTTGTAAAATTTCAAAAAAAACGTATTACTTTGGTAAATTAATTTTAATACTGGCTTACTTTGGTCAAAAATTCTGATAACACCTTCCTCCCCTCCTGCGACTTTATTTTTATCCCCTCCATTATTACCCTTACTCCTAGAAAATATTTTATCAGTAGGATGCCATCTTTTAAATTGCCTTCTAACTCTAATCACGGGCTGCTCATTATTTTTAATGTTACCACCCTCTTCTATTTCTTTCCCTTTTTCATTGTCCTCCAAATATCTCCTCAATTTTGGATGCAAAATTCGATATTCTTGTTCCGCATGTTTTTGTAGCTTGCATTCTTTACGGTACTTAGGTATCATATCATACTGTACCTTTACTTTCTCAATTCGAGATGTTGTTGAAACCTCATTGACAACCTCTAACTCAACAAATTTAGGTAAATCACCTAATAAGTCTATTTGTACTTTGACTCTAGCATAACTAGGTCTCTTGTTGATAGTAGTTGAATCTAAATGCAGAGGTTTTTAGATTCTACTCTCTCCTAGATGGATAGCACGAAATATTTGATAGACGTGGATGGGGTATCAGCATATCCTACCAGAGTTTCAGCACGTGGTCGGATTAAAAACCCTCAGTCGAGCATGGACCTTGAGCTCAGATGCATTCTTCGATATTCAAAGAGTCTGGGGGAATTGACTACCTCGGTTCCTCGTTATTCAGTTGTAGGAGATCTGAGTTTCTTCTATGGTTTACCACAGACAGGTGCAGTTCTTGGTGCAGCGGATGCTTCTCAGAGCAGAGTTGGATTGAGTTGTCCCCAGCAAGGTTCGTTGTTTATTTCTGACTATGTGTTGGGATTTCTTGAGTGGACGGGGCTTAGCCCACATTGTTTCCCTCAGATCAAAAGTTGAGTCAGGGTTGGCCTTGCCACTTCGGTTGGCGTCGGAGCATCTGATATTAACGGGGTCTACCTCTTCCATGTTGTGAGTCATGTGATCAGGGTTGTGGAGCAAGCGTGTCTTAGGACTTACAAAGATAGTGGTAAGAGGCACTGTCATCAGTACAGCAGTGATAATCTAATTTGCTCATAAATTATATTTGTACCATTAAAATACATGGTTCTTAAATATAAGAAGTTTATACTATAATAATAAGGAGTGATATTAAAATAATGGAAAAAGATCAAAAATACCTCTACACTTTCATTTATTAACTAAAATTTGTCCTTTGTTATACTATCCGACTACAAATACTCCTACTATCTTGAAACTTAACAAATTTTGTTATAAAATAAGAGCAAAACATATTAAAATAAATGGTGAAAACAAAGAAAGAGGAAGAGGAAAGCAAAGAGTAATAGGAACTTTTTCTCTTGGTGTGTTTGCTTTAGTATTTCCAAAGCCTTTTTATAGGCATTAGGGAGTACTAATATTACTTGGAGAAGATAGCTTTCTATAGTAAAGGTGGGTCACATGGACATCGACCTATTTACAACACTCCTCTTTGGATGTTCATGTACAAAGAACGAAAGAAATTATACATAATTATTTGTAATACACATTGTTTGTTGACTTATTTCAAGCTGCTTGAAGGAAGATATTTATAAGTTGATTGTAGGAACCTACTTGAAGAGCTACTTGTAAACTGTTTGTAAGGATCTTTTTTGTAAGCTGCTTATAAGAACCTACTTGTGGAGTTGTTTGTAATTTGATTATAGGAACATGTTTGTAAGCTGCTTATAGGAACTTGCTTGCGGAGCTGCTTCTAAGTTGCCTTCTCGATTTCAAGTTTATCCAGAGAACTGTGTAATTTGTATCCACTATATGATGTATTTACTACTCGTTGGAGCTCCTCAATAGATAATGTGTCACGTTAAAACCTTACTAGGAAAAATTATGTGGGAAAAAGTCCTAGTGAAGAAAAAAAGAGTATGCATATCTTTGTAATACGCTTTGAGAGTTGCCTCATTAAAAATCTTACCAGGAAAACTCAGTGGGACAAAACCTTGGTTAAGGAAAAAAGAGTGCAGCGCGTATTTTATCCCCTTGATTAAAACATCATTTAATTCTTGTAAAGGATGTCTCCCAATCTTATACTTGGTTTTTCAAATATTGATATTGATTGTGTCTTTGTGATCAAATCACATTCATAAAGATGTTGCATCCTTGAGCTTATCTTGATTCATCGTTTTCTTGTCTGTTGGATATGTTGAGTTCATCCAAATACATTTTTGACAATCACTTAGTTTGTGACCTCATCGGCATAGACAAATTGCTCATTTGACTTGTTTGTAGCAATATCCAAATAACAAAGACTTTCATGATAATAATATTGACAGTCTTGTACGATAATACGATATGACAGTATTTCCACACGAAAACATACATCTCTTTTGAAATCAAACTTGGTATAAGCCAAATGATTTCCTGCAGTTTCATAACCGATAAACTTTGACAAGATTGGTTAGAATAAATAAATTTATAAATCAACTAGTAAAATAATCCGCACTTCGCACGGCAATTTAATATAATGAAATATATAAAATAATACTTAAAACTTATCAGTCACTAAAACACTATATTATCCTACATAAAAGATTATTAATGTAAAGGAAAATGAAAATTATTTCATCTTATCATTTATCCTTAATAACATAAGCATAAATTAATGACTGTAAAAAATACATACCATGATCTGAAACATAAGCAATGGTGTCACTGAGCCACTCAACATGAGTAAAGTACACAAATATGTAATTGTGAAGAAGAAGAAGAAGAAGTTCAGAATTTTCGTTGTTTTAAAATGAGAGGAAATCCCTCTATTTATAGACAACAAATGGTAGTGTGAACAAATATTTATTGTGCCTTATCGGAAATGTTACAACTATTTGGAAAAGTTGCAACCCTTCAGAAAGGTCACAATCTTTCATAAAAGTCACAACTTTTCATAAAAGTCGCAACTCTTCATTGAAGTCGCAACTTTTCATAAAAGTCGCAACTTTTCATAAAAGTCGCAACTCTTCATAAAAGTCGCAACTCTTCATAAAAGTCACAACTTTTCATAAATGTCACAACTTTTCATGAAAGGGGAAGGCTAGTTTTGTAAATAAATAAATTAAAAGTGAATTTTGGTTTGTGGTGGCGCCACGTAGGCGGGCCTAAGGTTCTCTTATTTATCTATATATATATATATGATATTTGATAGTTGATTCACTTTGATATCTCTATCGATAAGAGTAATGTTATATTTGCATGCACATTCATAAAATTATTATACCATAACTAATAATCGCAGGATACATAAGTGCACCAATTGCCTATGACATGGTACTTTCTAATCATTTTAATGGAATCAAAATTGATCTTTATGTTAAGCGATCTCACATCCATTGGGATACTATTCAATGGAATCGCTTTTGAACCTTTTAAATTCTTCAGGGATTTTCATATAATATTTATAGTGTAGCTAGACATGATAATACTCATTATACACATTCAAGTTTTTCATATATTGTCAGACTGAAAGAAATTTCATTGTATCCACCATAGGAGAACACATCTCCATATAACAATGTCAGAACTTATCGAAAAATCTTTATATCCCAAGACACAAGCCGTACTTTATGTTTTACCGTTTCACTTGTCGCATAATAATTAATTTGTACCCTACTGACATTATATCTTGGTATATGGATCTTAAGTCCAGAATATCACTATTTTTAAGTGAAACAAAATATACTTAAGTTGCATATTTTATTGGCCAATTATTGATTTGTTCATACCATTTGACAAATTTAAACTCAAGATCCTCATTACATTTATAATTTTGAGCGCTATATTATAATAAAGATACCGTCGATGATTATTTGATATCGATTCTAATATGACATAACGTGTCGAGCTCTCTTTATTTTTCATCATTTTCAGGTACCTGAACCTTTGCCAAGGTCTTATAAAGTGTTATGTCATGGTGCTATTTCTAAAGCATTTGCCTCATTATTATGACCATCTTGATCATTTGTTCCTCTTCGTTTTGTTCTTTAGGATATTTTATCTTTCAAATAGATTTATCTATTACGCTTCAAGCGTACCATAAATTATGTCTTTCAAAAACTTTTCTTTGGAGCATTTATAACTGGGTTATAACATAGGGCCAACAAATACGGCTGACAATTGACTTAAATTATCTTTTCAACGAGGACCATACCAATGACAATTCATTATTTATAACTTATTTTTTCAGTTGTTTATCATCTTTCCCCCTAATGTTAGAGAATCTAACATTTACCCAATCTTATTTGGGGACTCATCTTTGTGCATTGCATAATGGTGGAGCAATTGAATAATATACCGCACATTTAAATTTCTAGATGAGAATTATTTTGGTTTCTGATCCTAAACCAATCATGATAGGGGAACCTTGTTGGCATGATATGTACAAGTGTTGCTATATTTTAAATAACACATCTAATACCAAATTTCTTTTGAGAGTTTTTGTTCTCATAACCAATGGTTTAGCTATAATTGGAGGCATATATTTTTTGCTTAAACCACTTGAATATAAACCAACATCATCATTATAATTTTATAATTTGAAATGTGTTGTTGATTTAACAATTCAAGCAAATAACCTTTGCAAAAATCAAATTGCAGGTTGATAATAAAGCACATGTGACCACACCATAGATGCATCTATTAAAATCATTTAATAGTAAATAGTCCACATGGCGGGTGAACGGGCACATATTCACCTTCTTTATACATTTCAAAATTCAGGGGATACAATTCCAACATTAGCTGATACAATGATAATTTTATCATGACAACAAACAACACAAGAGAATTTTTGAAGAATTTATTATTTCTTCAATATATAACCACACGAATTCTCAATTATTTTCACATCATATTTGAATCGAGATGATCAATCGGTCATGCCAACTAATATTTATTTCAGTAAATCTGTAGTTTACTTCTACATGTGATTCCATCATCATGCTCATATTTATGTACCACAAACAATATGAGAAATGGGTTATCTTACACAAAAATATTTATAACCCACTTTGATTGTAGTGATATGAAAATCTTAAATCTTCTCATAATTCGTAGTCTCAATATAATTTTTTTTCATTGACTATTCCTTTGAAACTTAAAAAGTTTCTTTTGAGACTTTACAATTTCAATACCATGGGCAATTTTATTTTCTTTGGATAGTATCAAATTAGCTCACCAAAGCTCACAATTAACATTGGATACTACGACATATTTCATAACATTGTTTGTGTGGTAAACATCTCTTTCAAGGAGAAATTTATATTATTATTGTCATGGTCAAAATCATTACAAGCAAAAGTTGTTTCTTGATTTACTTTTGTCATTAGTATCTCCTCCCTTTTGTTTAATATTAGGTAAAATATTTTTGACGTAAAGAGATACATAATCAATGACAAATTTTCGTGGTCAAGAATTATTTCCTTCTTTTGTCATTTTGATAGTTCATCAAAAAATGTATCACAATATTTGTGATGTACTAAAAGTACTTGACCAATGACCATTTATTCCAACATAAAATTTCTCTATTTCTCTCTAACCTCCCATAGGGGTGAGTTGTGGTATTTATTAAATCATACATGAGTATGTCTTTATATATAAATTTCATCATCTCTTGACACAATCACTTTCAAGAATGGTCAACTTTTCATGATACTTATCACAAGTCACATTCTCTTCAAGGGATTGACCATAATCATATATACATGCTTCATAATTATTCCTTTCACTAGAAGTTTATTGACATGCTTTGAAATTTATCATATTCATATGACATACCTCGACATCACTTTTGATGTGTATCACCACTTTTCATCCTTTTCTTTGATGGGAAATTTATAAGCTTATCAAGTTATCAGGTCTCATAACAAACATGTTTCAAATGACCTTTCATATCATTTTGATAACAAAAATTACCTTCATATTTTGAAGGACTATTTGAAAAAATTACAGTGTTCTTCACTTTTTTCACACAATGATGACTATTATTATTTTGTCTTTTGTCACACCCACATTCATTATACAATCTCAATAGTCATCTTTTAGATTTATCATGTACTGCTACAACATTCATTTTTGAGAATTGAGCAAAATCATGTATTTTATAATTTTCATCAAGAGCACATTAGTTTGCTTAGTCATAATTACGTCATCACTATGGTGCATTAGGACTTAAATTCAACATCTTACCCTCTTGATTCGATGAAACATGAATTCATCATTTTATCCTTAACCAATGAGGTAATAAGCCAAGATGTAACATGACTCACCCATGAGCCTTTAAAAGAATATTATGTTTAGTTATAGAAACAAAATAAATTTGTTTCTTTGTACTTCAATTCTCTTCTGAAATAAAATTGTTAGAATTACACAAATCAAAATCTTAAATTGTTGGGGTAAAACAAATTAATGTATTCAATCTTTATATAACACATGTAATACAATTATAAGTCATTCATATAGAAAAAATTCAATGTAAAAGTCAAAGCAAGAGGCTTAAAGTGATTTCTTCATATTATAGTGAAAATAATACTAAGACAAATTATTTTCAAGTTATAGTTTTCCCCTTTTCTTTTTCACAGTCGTACAACTCCTTTACAAGGAGGGAGTGGAGTTGTTTTAATAATTGCAACTTTCCTTCAATAACCCACATAACCTTTATAAGGAAAAAATAATATGAGATTTTCAAAAAATGGAGAATATGCAATCAGATCTCAATAAGACATAATAATTGAACAATAATACCATTCTTTTTTGTAAATTAAGAAGTATTTTCACCAATTTATTGACAAGTATGTGATTCAATATGAATCTTATGTGAGATGCCTATTAATTGTGGCAATATAAATATATTGATGATAAAATTCAAATCCTTTATGTGGTTCTAAAGAAAGTAATCTCATAGCAAAAATCAAATCCAAACTTGACTTACCTTGACTCACATCTTACAAAATGTGTTTGTATAAAATATCTAAAAGCAACAATAAATTATTCATGGTGGCAGATTGCAATAACAAGATCTTCAAGAATCATACTCTATTATCAAAAGAACAAGAAACAACACAACAATTTGATTAAATTCATATTATATATTATTGACCTTTTCAACTTCAAGAATCATGTTAAAGAACTTACTAGCAATGGTTCAATTAGTCCAATAATTCCATCTCACCTCAAGAAAATAGCAAATTAGAAGTAACTATAGATTTATCCAAAAAAATCAAGAACAAATGAATTTTAGTGAAGAATATAAGAGAATGGAATTAATATGAAATTATATCAAACATATTACTTTTAATCACCCAGATCCATAAATTTATAAACTACTCAATTATGATATCTTTTTTTCTTAGTGAAGAAATTAAATTAAAAAAATATTTGGGGTAAGAGATCAAAATGTGGTTAAAACTTCGTGCTAATAAATGTGTTATAAAACAAAAGCAAAACATATTAAAATAAATGGTGAAAACAAAGAAAGAGGAAGAGGAAAGCAAAAGATAATAGGAACCTTTTCTCTATATTTTGGTGTGTTTGCTTTAGTATTTCCAAAGCCTTTTTATAGGCATTAGGGAGTACTAATATTACTTGGAGAAGATAGCTTTCTGCAGTAAAGGTGGGTCCCATGGACATCAACCTATTTACAACAAAATTAACATTATTACTCACTAATATTACTTGGAGAAGATAGCTTTCTGCAGTAAAGGTGGGTCCCATGGACATCAACCTATTTACAACAAAATTAACATTATTATTAATAGTTTTCCATCATGGCCTATTATGATCCTATATGACTGACGTGAGGGTGAGGTGAATGCCATGTGGCATGCCACCTCACCACGAATTCTCATTATTTAGAAATTCATTAAATATATAAAAAGATTTAGTGATTTTTCTTTTATTATTAATTATTTTATATATCAATCCTTGGTTAACTTGAAATCCTCCGATAACTATAAAATTTAATCAATCCTTAGTTAACTTGAAATTCTTGGTTATTGCTTCCGATTATAAATTTTGTATGGGTTCTTCACCTTTTTTTTTTTTACTTTTTTTCCTGAAATAGCAAATCGCGACAAGTTGAAACTCGAGAAATAATTTGTTTTCTTATCGCAGTCATGGATTAGCTTGAAGAATGAGATGTTCTTTTAAACGATAATGTTATGAAATGAGTTTCTTAAATAAAAAATAAAAATAGAAAACTATCAAAAATAAGGATAATTTTGTCAAGGCTTAAGTCATCCACGACACCTTAAAGTTATCCGCATAATTCACTAGGACACCTCAACTAGAACTTGTACCTATTGAACACCTAAATTATTCAAAACATGTACCTATTAAACACAAAATGTCGATGTAACAAAATAAGTGTAACTCAGTGCTACTGAGCACGTGAATGATTTATTTTATTTTATTTTAAAAATCCATACCTTTTTTCTTGACACTTTGGCATTCATTAATTAAAAAACTTAAAACTAATTTAATTCGTCGATTACAGGAACATCAAAAGAAAAGGCCAATGATGCTCCTGATAAAACTTATTTTGGTTCTTTTTAACACATCAAAAGAAAATAACCCCACCCCAACACCCATGTACCAGTCTTCTTCTTCTCAACCCACCATTTTATAGACTTCAAATTCTCTGTCTTTTATTTTGTTTTTTTTTTCATTCTTCGCAATAAACAAACTGCTAATTGAATTCGCAAGAAGAAAAAAAAAAATTGGGCCATTGATGTTAAAATGTTAACGGACATTCATGCATCTCTATTTTCAATAACTTTGATAGAGCAATCATTACCATTCATTAAACTTATTAAAATGATATAAAAAAAATTGATAAAATTTTGATTTCTCTTCGTCGTCGATTTTGAAATAATTTATGACATCGATTATTTTCACAAAAATCTCAATAATCACCGAAGGAATTGAATATAATGGGTGACAGCCGACAAGGGAAGAAAAAGAAAGAGCAAAGGATTAGATGGGGTATTAAAGCTGGGGTGGGGGAGATATTTTCTTTTTTGTTGTCACTGAGGAATCGATGGTGGAGTGACATGGAAGAAGATGAAGAAGAAAGGGCAATGGGTTAGGTGGGGGTGGGAGGGGAGGGGAGGATTTTCTTTTTTTATTCTTTTTGTTAATTTAATTTTCTAGGTTATTAAAGGCTGGAAAAATATTTTTCATTTTTTAAAATTAAAAATTTGGGCCTATGTGCCACTTTTCATAATTCTATTAGTGATTTTGTCAAGATAATGTGTGTGAATTACATATACAATATTTTTAAAGCTAGTTCTTATTTTATGTTCAATAGATAAATATTCATTAATATAAAAGTGTATAATATGTACGAGTCCTAATTGAGGTGTCTAAGTAAATTATGCGGATAACTTTAAGGGGTCGTGAATGACTTAAGCGTTTTGTTAATTAAGTTTCAAACCTGTAGAGGTATTCTTAACCGGATAATATAACGAATGAGAAACTTAGCTAATAAATGAAAGTATATATATATTTTTAACCCTTTTCCTTAAGATAAAATTATATATATACTACTTGTAGTATAGATAAAATATTGATATGAATATTTTGAATGCGTATAAAGAAAGAAAGATATGATATTCTTTTTATGATATAATTTTTGTTCAAGGATGAAAAGGAATTCCTTATTAAAAATAAATTAATAATTTGTTATAGTATTAACTTAGAGATAATAATTATCTCTTTTTTTTCTTATAAATTTTTATTTACATAAAATTAAAAATAAAAACTTTTTTTTTTTGTAGCAGATAATTAAGTTGTGGCCTCTGGGGTAAGCCAACAAAATTAAAGCTAAATATTAATGTCAGCCACTACTCAGCTAAAATTCTTCGTTGTGCTAAGGGGGATCATTTTATAATAAACAATCATAAATATAGAATTTTGTGAAATATATATAATATAATTTTTCGACGTTAATTTCTTTCCATCAACTGTCACGCTCCGAGCCTACACCCTGGGCGTGGCTGGCACTCGAAGACCATTGTTGGCCCCAAGCAAACCCTTGGTCTGGCTTACTTAACTCAGCGGAAGACTTAACTCATCACATACACATTCATGAAGTAACTAGAATGTTATAAAGGAACATTCAACTGGCCATAAAGGCAAACTCAAGTCTTTAACATATGAAATGAAAAGTAAAGACAACTGAATTGACTAACTGACTGTCTATCTATCTATGAAGCCTCTAAGCAACTGAGATGGATGTCGGGACAGGCCCACGACATCCTAATGAACTAATACTAAAATTGAAAACAATAAATAGGAGTCCTCTGGAATGCAAAAAGGCTCACCAACAGACTTTGAACTGCTCACTAGATCAACGATGCGCCGAAATGCTGATCCTAGTTACCTGTGTCTGCATCATAAAACGATGCAGGCCAACTGGCATTAGTACATTGAATGTACGAGTATGCGAGTTGGAATGCTAAAACAACAAAGGCTAGAAAGAATTTGAGAGAAACTGAAGAACTTACCTGGCTCAACTCAACTCAACCTGACTGAACTCATTCCAATATAAAACAGTTTAAAAACAAGTGCAATATAAAGAATAGCTATTTGAAAACATGATATCAACTATGTATGTATGTAAAGATACAAATAACTCTGAGATGTATGTAAAATTACAAATAAACTGATGTATATAAAAATACAATACTCTGTGGGAGTTTCTCTAACCGACAACCATCACTTAAAAGCTATAGTGATGATATAACGATCTCCCTCACGCTGCCAGCGCATCTTATACCCGGCCAAAGGTATAAGACCTGAACTGCTTAATGGATCCAGTAGTCTATTGCGAAAATGATTCATCTAAAAAGTATGATCATTTTCTACCCATGGTGTCTACATGGTTTAAGGGGGCTGTGAGTTGTCTGAACTCTTCCCCCAATCGGTGCTCAATACTACTCCCAAAATACACTAGCTCTTATGTCTTAAAAACATACTTCTTCTGTGATTTGAGATTAGTGCTCAAAAACTTAGCTCAAATGCTATCTTGGAAATCTCAGTTTCCCTGCTTACTTCATTTAGAAAGCTATTACTCTTTTCTGAAAACTAGCCTGAAAGTTCTTTGGAAATCTCAGTTCCATTCTTATTTAAATGTGAAAAACAGTTAAAATCTCTTTGGGAAATACTTAGTCCCCATACGCTTCTTTGAAGAAAAGAACTTCGACTTTACTCCTTAACGAACTCAGAAACTTCCCAACTCAGGCAAATTCGAGAACAATATATGAATTCAAGACTAGGTATCAAGATCATCAATATTCATATGCTTTTAGGACGAACCCAAACTGAAATAAATATGCTTGGCACGTGGGAGAACGATCCGAACGTTATGAGAGCCTCACATACCTGATCGAAGCAAATCCTTAGCGAAAACACCAACGTTCTTGATGAAATTGCCCTTTTCTTCTTCCTCTTTTCTCTTCTCCTTTCTCCAGAGTGAAAATTGTGATTTTCTAAAACTGACTAAGTTCAGTCTTGACCCTTATTAAACTCCTAAAATTGGATTAAAATAATAGGGTAGTGAAAAGACTAAAATACCCTTTAAAAATCCCGGTTTTGGACATTTCCTTAATCTAACAGCCTAACTTCCAAAGGGCATAACTTGCTCAAACAAACTTGGAATCGCGCAAACTTGGTGGCGTTGGAAAGATCATTCCAAGAGCTTTCCAACCATATCTGGAATTACACCTAACTCATCCTGATCTAGGAATTATGGTCGTTTGAAGTTGACCAAAAACTCACTTTTCCTAACTTGACAAATTTCCAGTTTTTAATTCTTTAAAAAAATTGACTATTTCCAATTATAAGCTTCTTCTTAGTTATATCAAATTGCGAGATGTTACATCAACCTAGATTAATCCCGTTGTAGAGAAAATGGTCAAATGCCCCCCAACTTATAATCGGATTTCCAACTACACACTTAAGCTTCACGGGGTCCTATCAACCCCCTCCCCCCTAAACTGTTTTAAAAGAGAATAAATAAACCCTTAATACTGAGTTGGCTGAGAAAGTGCATTTCACTCTCTTTGAGAGAGTGAAAAAAGAGTAAATAGGACTGCTTTTCTTTTTCTTTTTCTTTTTCTTTCTCTCTTTCTAATTAAATCAAAATAATCTCACCCCACCCCAACGCCCCACACCACTTCTTCTTCTTCTTCTTTATTTTTATTTTTCATCACAAATCTCTACAAATTTCTTTAGGAATTCTATATATTAACCGTCTCTTACCCATAATCAAAGAACCTCTAAATAAATTTAGTTATTACTCCCAAATCAAAGTAATAAAATAAAAAAATTTAAAAATCAATTTTTTTGCCGGAACCCATTTCAAACAACACAATTTTTTCAATTTCCAACACCTTCACAAGATCTTCTCTCAAATGTTAATTCAAATTTCACATTCTTGAATTTAATCACAAATTGGGGTATTTTCGAAATGGGGCATAATTAATTCGAATGGGTCATAATTATTTTTTTCAATTGGATTAATTTCAATGTTTTAATTTGGTTTGCTACTTTCATCAACATTAAGAAAAGAAAGAAATTGAGTTGAAAATTAATGGCATGCCCATATATTACTTTTGGTATATCCCTTCATAAGCCCCCAACAAGAGTAAAATGTGTAGCAATAAACTTTGAGAGAAATTGTGGGGAATAAGATAAAGATATTGGTCATAGAGACTTTATACTTGTCGGAAAAAAATTACCGTCTTTTCTCGAAATGTCAATGGATGAGAAGTGAGTTTGACAATGGTGATGTTCTTAATGATAATGGAGGGTTTCTAATGGGGCATATAATTAAAAAAAAAAAAAAAGTAGGAAAAATAATTCATTTATTATATTTATTAGATGGCATTGACATGGCATTGGCATGGCGCTGACATGACATGTGTGTGTTACACCACAATACACTAGAGTGACTATGTCATTTAGAGTGAAATTTATTTCCTTATAAAATAGTTCTGGGGGGTAGTAGGACCTTCGTAAAGTATGAGTGTGTAGTTGGAAATCCGACCATAGACTGGGGGCTTTTGACCATTTTCTCTCAGCTGTACGTTGACCTTGAATTACTGAGACACCTATTTTTTTACCGCTAGAAATGTGCACCTTCGCCTGATACAAAAATAGAAGGTCCTATATTGGTTGGAGATTTAAAAATTGAATTTCCTACATAGCATTGATAAAGTACCTTATTAGCTAATTTTTGGTGTTAAAGTAATATCAACATCGTTCATTTTCTTATAAGAATAACATTCTTGGTAGGGATGACAACGAAGCGAAGTGAATATGAACAGATACGAAGCAAAACGGATCTAAATTAAAGAATTTAATTTTGTGCGGGTGCGGGAGGGAGGGGGGTGGGTGCAATAGTTTCATTGTTACTTCATATTATTAGTCTATAACTGAAGGCTAAACGTTGAGAAAATGATCAAAATAGTCCTTCATCTAAAGGGGTTGAATTATTTTGGTTCTTTATATATATATATATATATATATCACATTATCCAAGTAGTCCTTAATGTATATAAAAATAGTATCATTTTGGTCCTTAGCCCTAAAAACTAACTAAAAAAAACGGTTTAAACTTAAATGTGAGTCCCACACTTGGTGGATCCTTTCTTCCACCCTCTTTCTTCTGCCATTTCTTCTTTTCCATCTTCTTTCTTCCACCATTTTTTCTTCAATTTCCAATTGATTTATTCTTCTTTTCACAGCCAAAATCCTCTATTACATACAAAAGTTTCTCCAAATTTCAAAAAAAATGTTTTTTTTTTTTTGCAATTTGAAGAAAATTTTGAATGTAAGAGAGGATTTTGGCTGTGAAAAGAAGAATAAATCAATTGGAAATTGAAGAAAAAATGGTGGAAGAAAGAAGATGGAAAAGAAGAAATGGCAGAAGAAAGCGGGAGGAAGAAAGGGTCCAACAAGTGTGGGATCCACTATTAAATTTAACAACTTTTTATGTTTCAGTTAGTTTTTAGGGCTAAGAATCAAATTGATACTCTTTTTATATAATTAAGGACTATTTGGATAAGGTGATATATATAAAGGACCAAAATAATTCAACCCCTATAGATTAACGACTATTTTGATCATTTCCTCGCTAAACTTTACACAGTTAGAATGGAAATTATAAGAATATCAAATACATTAAGTAAAACTTTCTTTTTCATACCAAAAAAGAAAAGATCCCACCTTAATATTTCTATTCCTCATTTTGTAGATTAAATAAGAAAATCACAATTGACTATCTCAAATTTAAAATCTAAAAGTTCATGTATTATTACCAGAACTAAAATTGTATTCTTATGAAAATATAATTTACAAATTAAATAACAATGCTAAATTGTTTTGAGATGGCTCAACATAATGCATAAAAATAAAGATTTTTAGATTCACAACTTTTGAGGTTCTAAATTTTTGTTTAATCAAATTTTAATATTATAATAGTCGTAATACTAATTGAAATGGATAAATTTATGCTAAAAATAATATTTTTTTGCATGTGGGGCGGGATGAAGTGAGTTTCTGCGAATTGATGCAGATCAGATTAAAATCCAACATTTTTACTATGCAGGGCGGGTTGGAATTTTTTTTGGATTAAAGCTCAACCCACCCCACAACTCCCCAACTGTCCCATTACCATCCCTAATCCTTGGTAATAGTATGTAAGCAAAGGATCTAAAGATAATTATTCCAATTTGGAACATCTAATAGGGAAACCTTGGAGCCAATAATATTCATGAATAGCAGTAGTTGCCTTGTCTAACATGCAAGCACTATCTTTATTCCATATATTGCTTTCTTATTATTTTTGCTTTAAAGCAAGGACATTCCTATTTTAGAAGCTAAGTGATACAGTGGTGCCGGCCGCAGCTTTGAGTACAAGGAGCGTCACGTTCCCAAATATATTACTCCCTTTGTCCTATTTTATGTGAGTTTAAAAAAGAAATAAATACTTTTAAAACTTGTGGTTCAAAATGCATGATATAAATTTTTGTGGCTATAAATCATTTTATTAAGGATAAAATAGACATTTTAAAGTTAAATTGTTAATTACTTACTATAGAAATATGTCATTCTATTTAGAATTGATTAAAAAAAAAGTAAGTCACATGAATTGTCTGACAGAGGAATTACTATATTTTAATGATTTCAATTTGGAGTAATAAAGAAGCAACTACAAAACATAGAATAAGTTCTTGATGAAATTATGGTTCAGAATTTGGTATAATTTTCTACAATATTTCACGTATATATTTGCCCAACTGAGGGTTCATATTAAAATCCCACGATATATCACTTGTTTATTAGATCAACAAGGCAACGACAATAAGGTTTGATGAGGAACTGGTTTAAAAGAAAAATGAAGAAAAGCACAGAGAAGACGGATAGTACTATAGCAAAAAGATGGATGATTCTTAGTGGGAAGAACAACTGGGAAGGCCTTATGGATCCTTTAGACTACGATCTACGTCGATATATCATTCACTACGGAGAAATGGCTCAAGCAAGTTATGACAACTTCAATTCTAACAAGGCTTCCAAAAATGCAGGGAATAATCGATATTCCAAGAATAATCTCTTCACAAAAGTAGGGCTCGACAAAGATCACAATCCCTTCAAGTATCGCGTAACAAAATATTTGTACGCAACATCTTCAATTCAGGTTATATATAAATAGATATTTGTTTGCATGATTTAAGAGAAGATTAAACAAGTAGTGGTTTTTAATTATTTCATCCATCCAGGTACCTGAAGCGTTTATCGTAAAATCATTGTCAAGGGAGTCATGGAGCAAGGAATCAAATTGGATAGGTTTTATTGCGGTGGGTACAGATGAGGGAAAAATAGCATTAGGAAGAAGAGAAATTCTTATTTCTTGGAGAGGAACTGTTCAAACTTTGGATTGGGTAAATGATCTTGATTTTTTTCAAGTTTCAGCACCCGAAATCTTTAGAGGTAACACTGACCCTCAAATACATCGAGGCTGGTACTCTATTTATACTTCAGATGATCCACGATCACCCTTCAATAACACAAGTGTCAGAGACCAGGTAAATATTCATGACCTTAAATACTCTCAACATTTTAATTTATATGAACATGTTCGATCGCTCACATGAATTTGTTATTAGGTGGTTGAGGAAGTAAAGAGATTGGTAGAAGAATACAAAAGTGAAAAAATGAGCATAACAATAACAGGTCATAGCATGGGGGCAGCAGTTGGAACGCTTAACGCAATTGACATAGTTGTGAATGGATTCAACAAAGGATGTCTAGTGACAGCGATTTTATTTGCAAGTCCACGAGTGGGAGATTCAAGTTTCGTGAATGCATTTTCTAAGCTAGAAAATCTTAGAATTTTACGCGTTACAAATTGCCTTGACATAATTCCAAATTATCCCTTGATAGACTACTCAGAAATCGGAGTTGAACTAGCTATTGATACAACAAAATCGAAGTATTTAAAAGTACCTGGAGATATAAGAAGCTGGCATAGCTTAGAAGCTCACATGCATGGAGTTGCTGGATATCAAGGGGCAAATGGTGGATTTAAGCTTGAAGTACGACGCGATATTTCACTCGTTAATAAGCATTTAAATGCATTGAAGGATGAATATTGTGTACCAACTTGTTGGTGGGTTGAGAAGAATAATGGAATGGTACAACAAGATGATGGATCTTGGAAGTTGATGGATCATGAGGATGATGATGATTCTGTTTATGCATAAATGGACTTTTGTTTGTATTAATAAAAAGATGTTATGTATTCGGCCGTTTGAGAAATATTATACGAGTGTTGACAATTCTTGAACAAATTTGGTAAAGTAATATATATGTAGGGACTTAAATTTAATAGGATTAAAAATAATTTGAACTATATTTTAAATACAGATTTAATCCAAATAAATTGTGTAACTTAATTTAATTACATCAATTATTCAAGTATAGTGAATGTGGATTTAACAGAAACTCCAAGTTCATGAGGCTTGTCTATTTTATTGGGCTACAAATGATGAGTCCAGCACTATATGAATGCAATGTCCAATGAATGTCATCTTATCTTACAAATTTATACCCTGCAGAGCGTCAAGTTATAAGAAATAGGAGTAGTAAATATATGAGATCACATCACATATCAAAGGATGAGTAATAATGCGCAACTTGAGAGAGTGTCCTTCGTCCTCTTTGCCTTCGGGACATAACAAAGAATGGGTGTCACCTTTTTACTTGAAAAAGCATCATTCACGTTAGGCATCTTGTTCGGATTGCCAAGCTTTTATCTTCCTTGTTTGCGACTTTTGGCTTACCGACAGCTACCTTAGCCATCTTGTTAAGGAGTCCGACATCTCCGGATGCAATGTCATCAACTCTTATGACATATTTCTTCAAGTAAAACTTTGCGTCAGCAAAGTGTGATTCAGCTTCAATGAATGGATTATCATCTGCAATAATCCTCTTTGCAACTCCATCCACATAATACTTCAAACATGGGTGGTAGGTAGATGGGATTACTTTGTTCTCATGTACCCACGGCCTACCAAGCAAAATGTTAAATGAAGTCTTTGCATCAATTACATGTAACCACACGCTTGACTGCAATTCTCTGATGGCGAGGTCTATTTTGACTGTCCCTATGGCCCTTTGTCCTCCTTGATTGAATCAGTGGATCATCAAGTGACTTTAAGTAAGATCTATTGTTGATATCCCAAGTTCTTTCATTGTGCGAATCAGAAGGATGTTAATTCCAGATCCTCCATCAACTAGGATTCTGTTCACCCTTTTCTCACGTGCAAAATCAACCATGAATAAAGGGTGATTATGAAGTATGTCACCAAACTGAAGATCATCATCAGAGAATGTGATTTTGGCCATACATGCATTTTCGACTTCAGGAGATGACTTTGGAGCATCTTTTGGTGATGGGCATGATAGAGTTGCATCTTTCACTTCCTTCTCATCGACATTACAACATAGAGCTTTTGTGCCATCGCATGTGAACTTGATGTAAAACAAATTTGGCAAATATTCTCCTAATGTAATTGGTCAACGCAACTCTTGGTAGTGGTGCACCTTTATTACCTCCTTCTTTGAATACACAATCTTTACCTCTCATATTTTCTCTTCAAAAATCAAAGTTCAAGAACACTGAGATGACTTCCAAGAAGATCAACTTAAAATCTACATCTGCATCGAAATCAAAATCTGCATCTGCATCAAAATCCGCATCTGAATCTATATCTGCATCTGGATTCACATCTACATTTGTATCTGCAAAAACTGATGGATCCAAATTCTGCATCGCTGTGGAAAACATCATTGATGTTATTGTGGTAAGCATGAAACCTATCATAAGGAACCAAGCCAAATTTTGGGACAACAAGCCTCACAAGTGTCGTCTGAATCTGCTATTGTCTTTGGTTTGTCTCCAGAACATGTGAAGTCTCCTGCAAAAGCCACAAAAGAAGACATCGCCGAAATGGTCGAGAGGGTTCTTGCCCAATTGAGCCTATCTACATACAAAAAGCCCTTCTCTTCGGTTGACAATGATATCTCAAGCACGGGATCTACCCCACATAACATGTTTACATCTCATGTTTGGAAAAATCAATGTTAGTCTCCATCACCTACTATGGTAATGCACGCGATGGGGACTAACACTTCATTCGTAGAAGAACAACTTGTGAGCTTGACAAGAGCTATTGAAGGCTTGACCAAGTATGATTAAGATCAAGATGCTTGAATTGTTAAGCTAAATAATAGGGTGGAGGGCATGATGGATGAAGAATCAAGTCATACACTTGGAAAACATCCGCAAGCACAAGAGACGGTTGATCGTCCACAAAGCAAGTGGAACATACTAAAGAGATCCAAGTTTCCTCTGAAGGAACGATCCCGATCAACCAAATCAAGGAGTTCATCATGGGGACCATTAAAGACAAGTATGAGGTTGCTACAAAATCCTCCTTGACATATGCAAGGCCATACACTGCAAGGATTGATAGCTTGAAAATGCCTATCGGTTATCAACCCCGAAAATTTCAGCAGTTCAATGGTAAGGGAAGCCGAAAGCAACATGTGGCACACTTCATTGAAACCTGCAACAATGCTGGAACATATGGTGATTACCTCGTCAAACAATTTTTCCGCTCCCTTAAGAGCAATGCTTTCGATTGGTACACGGACCTTGAGTCTGGTTCCATTGATAGTTGGGAACAAATGGAGCAAGAATTTCTCAACCGCTTTTATAACACAAGATGTACTGTAAGCATGGTGGAACTTACAAACACACGACAGCGAAATGAAGAGCCGATCATTGAATTCATTAACTAATGGAGGCATCAAAGTCTGAACTGTAAAGATAGACTTAGTGAAGTTTCGGGCATAGATATGTGCATTCAAGGTATGCATTAGGGTCTCCACTATTTTTTGCGAGGCATAAAACCTAAAACTTTTGAAGAATTGGCCACTCACGCTCATGATATGAAGTAAACCATTCGCTGATTGGAACTGAAACACCACCTGTCCACGAATTTCACAAGGGTAAATAACGATAAGAATTCAAGAAAGTGGAAAAATATTTGTCAAAGACTGAAAACGAAGAATACACGAATGTCACTGCTTCTCATGTGAAATTCACCACAAAGGTGGGCAATACGCAGAGTGCAAAATGGCTTCTTTTGAAGTAAGGACAAATCAAAAACTCACTTTGAAGGAAATGCAGTGGAAGGACTTCCCATTTCTTGACTCGGATGTTTCTGCAATCTTTGATGAACTCCTTGAGATGAAATTTTTTGAGTTACCAAAGATGAAACGATCAAATGAAGAAGGGGGTAGTGATGATCCAAAATACTACAAATATCACTGGTTGGTTGGCCACCCTATCAAGAAATGCTTCGTCTTCAAGGATAAAATCATGGACTTAGCTCACGAAGGGAAGATTGAACTTGAAGATGAGAAATTGAGTTAAAGTCAGTGTTGCTTATGACTTACCTAATCTGGTCAGGACCTATAATTTTGTTCAAGGAAATAGGGAGCAAGACATTCCAAACATTAATCAGATAAAAATGATTAAGTTTGGAGACTTTGAGCCCATTGATGTAAATAATATGTTGTCTCTTCCTATACTAAGTGATGTGGCTTCCGTAGGAGAAGGATCGACAAGAGAAGATGAAGACCCAATATATTATCTTGATGATTGGGGTTGGACTCTCGTGACTCACCGTAAACACCAAAAACTGAGTTCGCATGAGGAGTCAACAAAGCAACACATTAGGGAAAAGATGGTAAGGAGACCCAAAACCAAAGCTTTGATTGTGCATTCAAAGAAGGAGGAAATAAAGGTGCACTACAACCAAGAGTTGCGTCGATCAATTACATTAGGAGAATATTTGCCAATTTGGCTTTACATGAAGTTCACATGCGATAGTACAAAAGCTCTATGTTGTAATGTCGATGAGAAGGAAGCGAAAGATGCAACTCCATCATGCCCATCACCAAAAGATGCTCCAAAGTCATATCCTGAAGTCGAAACTCCATCATGTCAATCACCAATAGATGATCCAAAGTCATGAAGGACACTCTCTCAAGCTGCGAGAAAATGCACTAGAAGGGTTGACCTTTCCTGTAAGAAAAATTGTTATGATGAAGTTATCCATAAAATTACTTAGGAAGTCTATGGCTCCTAAGTCATTACTTTATGGAAAATTTGTGGCCACTAAGTCATCCCATAATGAAGCACTCCCAATGAAGTGTACAGAAGAAGGTTTCGATCCTAATGCTTATAGACTACTAGCAAAGGCTGGATTGGATCCTAACGAACTATCAAAATTAGGAAAGCTTCTGTCAGAACCTTCTATGAGGCAACATCGTGAAGGGATGGGTTACAAACAACCTCCACCTATCTGCATTTCCATAAAAAGGGTAAGAAAAATCTACATCACTGCGGAAGATGAGTCTGCTAGTTCTAACAAAAGGTTTTCTGTCTTCGATCGACTTGGAAGCCCAATGAAGAGGATTTCCGTATTTGATAGGTTAGGGCCATTGAGGAAGAAAAACAAGGTTTGAAGAAACAACAAGATTATGGAAGCCTTTGCTTTACACTACTAAAAAAACTGTGAATACCGACCTATAAATACCGACCTCCGGAGGTCGGTATTCCTTGAAATACCGACCTAAAACCGACATCCCAGCTTAGGTCGGAAAAAGCTTGGTCGCTATTCAATACCGACCTCTAGAGGTCGGTATTTACTGACCTTTCGAGGTCAGTTTTTATTTTATGTCGGAATATTCATTTTTTTAAATTCCGACCACTGGAGGTCGGTATTTTTATTTTTGTAATGTTGAAATTCCGACCTCCGGAGGTCGGTATTTTTATTTTTGTATTTTTGAAATTCCGACCTTCGGAGGTCGGTATTTTTATTTTTGTAATGTTGAAATTCCGACCTCCGGAGGTGGGTATTTTTATTTTTGTAATGTTGAAATTCCGACCTCCGGAGGTCGGTATTTTTATTTTTGTAATGTTGAAATTCCAACCTCCGGAAGTCGGTATTTTTATTTTTGTATTTTTGAAATTCCGACCTCCGGAGGTCGGTATTTTTATTTTTGTAATGTTGAAATTCCGACCTCCGGAGGTCGGTATTTTTATTTTTGTATTTTTGAAATTCCGACCTCCGGAGGTCGGTATTTTTATTTTTGTAATGTTGAAATTCCGACCTCCGGAGGTCGGTATTTTTATTTTTGTATTTTTGAAATTCCGACCTCCGGAGGTCGGTATTTTTATTTTTGTAATGTTGAAATTCCGACCTCCGGAGGTCGGTATTTTTATTTTTGTATTTTTGAAATTCCGACCTTCGGAGGTCGATATTTTTATTTTTGTAATGTTGAAATTCCGACCTCCGGAGGTCGGTATTTTTATTTTTTATTTTTGAAATTCCGACCTCCGGAGGTCGGTTTTTTGCTGCAAAACAGGCAGCAAATTGCTGCAATTTTTAATTGCCCACCTGCATATTTATACCAAAACAACCAAAGCCAAATAAGCTTCATCCAACCAAAACAAACCAAAGCCAAATAAAATTCATTCAACCAAAACAACCGAAGCCAAATAAACTTCATCCAACCAAAACAACACAATATTTTCAACATATACAAACTATTTCAAAATAAACTTCATCCAACTTCAAAATAAACTAAAATACGATCAAATTAAACAATTCTAAAAATATAGAAGTCTAAAATGTCAAATAGATACAACTACTCTTCATCACCCTCACTCTCCTTATCATTCTCATCACCCTCCTGATCAGATCCATCACTGCTAGCCGGACATGGAAGAAGAATATTTCCTGATTCAAAAAGAAAAGTTAGTTGGGCCTGAAGCGCTGCATACCTCTTGTTCTCTACCTCATTTGCTACCGCAATCTCCTCCTCTCTCTTCTTCTCTCTTTCTTCTCTCTTCTTCTCTCTTTCGGCTACAGCAGCAAGCTCGGCATTGAGATAAGTTATCTTACTCTCCATTGCAGATATTGTCTCTCTATCCCCACCATCAAAGCTTGAGGATGATGAACCACAATACCAAGACTTCTTCTTCTGATACGCCTTTTCTGGATAGCCGTAGATTGAACCTCTAATCGGTTCACCAGCACTCTGTTTCCAAAGATTCTCGTTTTCTTCTTGTGTAAATGGTCTGTCCTGACTCTCAAGAGGTAGAGTACTACGATATTCCTGAGATATTCGCATATACCTATCCTGTAATTTAAACAAAGAACTCAATGAATAAGAATGTAATATATACAAGGAAAAGAAAAAAAAAATTAGTTTGAATGGAGTTCTTACATATGTCTCTTGAGCACGTGGCTCAATCCATCTTTCTTCTTCTGTGGGGTTCATACTCTTCTTGACGTGAGTAACCTTGAACATCTCTGGTACAGCTACCGGCCTACCCAACTCTTTTTCCTGCAAATAACATATATAGAATTTGATCTCATTAATCTCCAAAAAGTACTTATCAAAAAAGAAAAAAATTATTTTACTAAATTAAGAAAGTATACCATTCTTTCCTTCCTAGTAACCTGGCTAATAGCTCCACCAGTGTGCAAAGAGCCTCCCTTTTCTGATGCGCGAGCCATCTTCCCAATCTCACTCCTCTTTTTAAATTTTTCATCAGTACTCCAATGTTTCAGTAACAAAGCCCATCGCTCCGGAAACATAAACTTAGGCATTCTATTTTTTTTTCGACAATCACAAAATATGCTAGAAAGCAACTTTGAAGCTTTAAGCTTGAAGTTCACTTGAACGTCATCCTCGTGTTCGGGAGCCCATACATAATATTTCTGTAATAAAAAATTACTAAATGTTTATTGTTCAAATGACTAGAGAATTTAAATGTATATGATATGAATTTAATTTATATATATTCTTACCTTAAATTCATTGAACATCTGCCCTTGGTTGTTAAGTGGAATCGAACTCTAATTCGGATACACACCATTATAGTGAGTTCCGATGCACTTTAAAATAATCTTTGCCATACCCACATCCGGACGTAAGCTGAAATACGAATTCATTGACGAAGTAGAGTAAACAAAAAATAATCAATCAATTAAAATATAAATAGATAAATGAAAGATGAAACGTAATTAAATCATACTTGTATCCTAATGGCTCGATGACAAATCTCCGAAAATTGTATCTATCGCCTGGCTGAGGACCATGTGCATCTGAGTGCTGGGTGGTAGGAGTATTAGGCTCTGAGCCATTGGATTCAATATGAAGATTGGAAAGTCCAATTGATCCACTACTAGTATTCAAACTATTGCACTGACTAGCACTAGCTGATGGTATGTTAGACCCACGACCAAGATGTGAATAGCCCTGCAATGTTTGGTAACCCGAACTAGGTACCACAGTGGGTGTAGATATAGTATAACCAGATTGTGGAGACACATGAATAGAGGCATTATGTGACTGGTGTGTCGAGTGAGTAGTTGAAACTGAGGCTATTTTTGAAATATTAACTCGAGAGGGCTCATCAGATATCATGACCCCAGTGGGCCTTCTCATAGCATTGGCCTTAAATTTCTTTTTCGAATTATCAGATTTTTTTGATTTACCCTTGTCTTTATCTACCATCTATATCAAATAAATATAAAGATTAAAACAAAGTACTACAAAATAATGTCACAATGTCGAACAAATATATCAAACAAAGTTATCATAACATAAGACTTAATCCAAATAGTCTTTCACAATGTCAAACAAATGTTAAAACTACTAAAATATAAAGTATACTCAAATATGAATAGCTAAAAATCCACCAACTAAACATACAAATTGTTATTCATCCTCTTCGGAAGTTTCTTCATCATCTATCCATTCACATGCATTATCTTCGGAAGTTTCCTCCTCATCTATCCATTCATCCTCTTCGAAAGTTTCCTCCTCATCCTTCTCCATATTTGTTGGCATATCTAACTCTTCTCTATTAACTTCTTCTAAAATGTGATCAGGATGCTCCAAATTCATTTCTAACTCAGCATCCACTACTTGATGAACACTTGATATTTCATTTTGATATGCAACATCCAATTCATTCTCAACTTCCACTCGCCCCATCGGTTTTGTTTTGATTACAACCCACCAATTAGACTTATCCCTACGCAATGGATAAGGAGCATAGTACACTTGCTTAGCATTTTGTGCAATAATAAAAGGATCATAAGCCTCATACTTCCTAGTGTGATTGACTTCAATGATATTATGCTGCTTAAGCTCTCTCGTACCTCTTGGAGTTGGATCAAACCACTTGCATTGGAAAAGTACTATTCTTTTGATTGGCCAACCCGAATACTCCAACTCTACAATCTCCTGTAGGACGCCAAAATAATCAACATTCTCATTTTGATTTCCATTATCACCTTTAACCCAAACACCACTATTATTAGTTTTCTTATTATTTGAGTATTTCTCTGTGGCAAATTTAAAACCATTTACGTTATATTGGGACATTGTGTGAACTGTAATCGGTCCCCAAGAAATATCCTTGAAAAATTGATCAAATGTGGCGGCATTTTCTGAATTGTAGACCTATATATAATTAGTAAATTAAAAGCAATGTTAGTAGAAGGAAGAGTACACTAATCTCTTAGTAGGTGTATATATTACAACACTTACCCAATTAGTATACCACGTTATAAATGATGGAAACACTTGATCATCACCATATTGGCTCACAAAATAACTGTAGAATCACATTGAAAATACAGTTAGTTTCCTTAATAAAATCGGAGTTGAATATATGTTGTTTACATATTTAATTTTCTTACTCTAAGAAGGGTTGGACTTCTGGACAATTCAACAAGACATGAAGCTCTGCAGATTTTTTCTCCTTTTCGGTAAGTTTGTGCAATGTACGCTTTTTTGAACCCTTACCCGGTTGGTTGAAGATTGATAATGATTGTACTGCAGGATCATTCCCAGTAACATCATGTCGATTAGGTCTGTTTCTCAAACACGACACATAATCATCAAAGTAGTAAGAACAAAAGTGGGATCTTTCTTTAGCTAGATATACTTGAGCCATACAGCCCTCCACCATATGTTTATTCTTAATACCCCTTTTAGACTTGCCAATGCTCCTGTAAAATCTTATATTAGATATATAATTTCAAAAATATATTAACGATTTATGAAATAAGAATAAATGTGTTATAGTTACTTACCGCTCAAAAGGATACATCCACCTATATTGAACTGGACCTCCTAGTAGAGCTTCATGAACAAGGTGAATAGGAAGATGTTCCATCACATCAAAGAACCCAGGTGGAAGAATCTTCTCCAACTTATTACTAATAACAACTATATTTTTGGCCATCCGAACCAGATTCTCTACTATCAATGTGCTGGAACACAAGTCTTTGAAGAACAAACTGATTTCTGCCATCGGTTTCCATATGTTTTCAGGCAATCCACAAAAAGCAATCGGAAGTAATTGTTCCATAAAAACATGACAGTCGTGACTTTTCATCCCATGCAATATTCCACGCTCAATGTCAACCTTCTTTCCCAAATTTGAGGCATATCCATCTGGCATTTTCAAGCTTTCCACCCACTCACAATTTTTCTCTTTTGTTCCATTGTGAATGAATAACTAGCCTTGGCTTAAGTAACTTGTTGTTGGCAGACTCCTGTAAATGCAACTCCGGTCATCTACAATGTTCTGGTAAGTCAAGTCTAGCCTTAACATTATCTTTTGTCTTGCCAGTTACATCCATTACAGTGTTGAACAAATTATCAAAATAATTCTTTTCAATATGCATAACATCGAGATTATGTCTAAGCAAATTATCCTTCCAATAAGGTAACTCCCAGAATATACTCTGTTTAGTCCAATTATGTGCAACACCATACCCATCAAATTTGTACAGTGGTTCCTCAGTTACCTTTGGAAAATTTTGAACCCTTTCCCAAATATCATCACCCGTTAATATTGGGGGTGGACCATCTCGTTCAGTTTTATTCTTTTTAAATGCATATTTCTTTCTCCTAAACTCATGATCAGGTGGCAAGAACCGACGATGACAATCAAACCATGAATTCTTTCGGCCATGTTTTAATGTGAATGATTTAGTATCTTCCATACAGTAGGGACATGCTAACTTTCCAGCTGTCATCCATCCAGATAGCATTCCATAGGCAGGAAAATCATTAATAGTCCACATTAAAGTAGCACGCATGTTGAAATTTTGTTTACGAGAAATGTCCCATGTTTCTACCCCCTCAGACCACAACAATTTCAACTCATCAATCAAAGGTTGTAAGTACATATCAATCTTGCTTTTTGGATTACTCGGACCAGGAATGACACAATTCAGAAATATATACGGGCTTGTCATACACATCTCAGTGGAAGATTATACGGTGTAATAAACACAGGCCAACAAGAATATGGTGTAGCCCCAACTGAAAAAGGGGTGAAACCATCCGCACACAAACCCAGCCTAACATTCCTTGGTTCAGCAGCAAAATCTGGATAAGTTCTATCAAAATGTTTCCAAGCCTCTCCGTCAGATGGATGACACATGACACCAGGTGGCCTTCTATTTTCACGGTGCCATCTCATATGAGGAGCAGAGCTATTTGATGCATACAACCTTTTCAATCTTGGTATAAGAGGTAAATAATGCATCGCCTTAATAGCAAGTTTCTTTCCGGTAGAACCAATCTTATAGCGAGGGTGACTACAAAACTTACAAGACTCTAGATTGACATCCTCCTTATAGTATAACATGCAACCTTTTTCACAACAATCAATTCTTATCGAGGAGAGTCCTAACTTAGACACCAATGCATTTGCTTTATAATAAGAATCAGGAATCTCTACATTGGGATCAACTAATTCCTTCATAAGTTCTATCATAGAGTCCATTGCTCCTTGAGAAATATTATTGTCAGATTTGATACTTAACAATCTAACTGCAACAGACAATTTAGAGTGTTGACTCCCGTTGAACAAAGGACTACTACAATCACGCAATTGTTCATAAAAGATGTTTGCTTCTTCATTAGGAGCTTCTTCTACATTTTCTCCTTGTTCAAAATCAGAATGCATCCCAAAAGCATCATTAATCATATCTGACATTCTAGAACCTTGGAAATAATTATGTTCGGTAGATCTACTACTTTCACCGACAACAAAGTTATTAAACATAGTGTCACTTTCAACCTCACCATGGCTAGTCCAAACGGTATACCCTGGTTTGAATCCATTCATCATAAGATGCATAGCAACAGTCTCTGTTGTATGATATCTCACATTTTCACAATTAACACACGGACACCTAATCAATCTTGAATTTAAAAAATCATCAAGTGTCATTGCATGATTTATAAATCTAGTGACACCTTCTGCAAATTCTGGAATCATACCCGCTCGACCAGGATTGTTTCTATTATACATCCAACTACGATCAGGATTCATCTACACAAACAATAATGATAATTTTAATTCCATCAACTAAATAACATTTGAATTTATTTAAACAACTTAACCACTTTCTAAGTCTAACTAGTTTTGACATATTTATTTTAACTTATTTAAACAACTTAACAACTTTAACTAGTTTAGTTTTGACTTAATTCGAACAACTAAATCCACCAACTAAACCACAATATTTATTTTAACTTATTTAAACAAACTTAACTTTTGAACTTTAACTACATTAGTTTTGACTTAATTCCAACAACTAAATTCACTAACTAAACCGACATTATTTATTTTAACTTATTTAAACAACATAACAACTTTTGAACTTTAACTACATTAGTTTTGACTTAATTCCAACAACTAAATTCACTAACTAAACCGACATTATTTATTTTAACTTATATAAACAACATAACAACTTTAACTAGTTTAGTTTTGACTTAATACAACAACTAAATCCACCAACTAAATCACATTATTTATTTTAATTTATCTAAACAACTTAACAACTTTTTAACTTTAACTACATTAGTTTTGACTTAATTCCAACAACTAAATCCATCAACAAAACCACATTATTTAATTTAACTTATTTAAACAACTTAACAACTTTATAACTTTAACAACTTTTTAAAGCTAAGTGTCAACACTAGATGGACACAAATCGATCTTCCAAGAAAATCAATTTTGTCATCTATAGGATCAACTAGTGTTGATACTTATGCTTAACAAACACATTATTCCTAAATTAAAGCTTAATAGCAACACTAGATGGACACAAATCGATCTTGCAAGATAATCAATTTTGTCATCAATAGGATCAACTAGTGTTGATATTTATGCTTAACAAATTTATTATTTCTAAATTTAAAGCTAAGTGTCAACACTAGATGGACACAAATCGATCTTCCAAGAAAATCAATTTTGTCATCTATAAGATCAACTAGTGTTGATACTTATGCTTAACAAACACATTATTCCTAAATTAAAGCTTAATAGCAACACTAGATGGACACAAATCGATCTTGCAAGAAAATCAATTTTGTCATCAATAGGATCAACTAGTGTTGATATTTATGCTTAACAAATATATTATTTCTAAATTTAAAGCTAAGTGTCAACACTAGATGGACACAAATCGATCTTGCAAGAAAATCAATTTTGTCATCAATAGGATCAACTAGTGTTGATACTTATGCTTAACAAACACATTATTCCTAAATTAAAGCTTAATAGCAACACTAGATGGACACAAATCGATCTTGCAAGAAAATCAATTTTGTCATCAATAGGATCAACTAGTGTTGATATTTATGCTTAACAAATATATTATTTCTAAATTTAAAGCTAAGTGTCAACACTAGATGGACACAAATCGATCTTGCAAGAAAATCAATTTTGTCATCAATAGGATCAACTAGTGTTGGTACTTATGCTTACCAAATATATTATTTCTAAATTTAAAGCTAAGTATCAATACTACATGGACACAAACACATTATTGAAAACAATTGTACTTGAACTTTAGAAATTTAGAAGCACCAACCTTATCTCATACTTTGATGAAAGAAGCAATATAGTCTTATATCAACTTTTTTAGATGTTAAGCTTCCTCAGTTGCCTAGCACGAAAAGTTCTAAAATTAGTTATATATAAACTTCAAATCCAAGAATATTAGTTTTATATATATATATATATATTCAAGTTTTAATAAGTTCAAGTTTTCAATTCAAGTTCATATCTAATTTCTAAAATTAATTAGTTATATATTCAAGCTAATTAGTTCCAAGTTCAAGTTCAAGTCTAAGTTCAACTTCAAATTTTAAGTTCATGTTCAAAGTTCAAGTTCAAGTTCAAGTTCTAATTTCAAGTTCAAGTTCTAAGTTCAAGTTCAAATTCTAATTTCAAGTTCAAGTTCTAAGTTCAAGTTCAAGTTCTAATTTCAAGTTCAAGTTCTAATTTCAAGTTCAAATTCTAAGTTCAAGTTCTAATTTCAAGTTCAAGTTCAAGTTCTAAGTTCAAGTTCAAGTTCTAAGTTCAAGTTCAAGTTCAAGTTCAAATTCTAAGTTCAAGTTCAAGTTCTAATTTCAAGTTCAAGTTCTAAGTTCAAGTTCAAATTCTAAGTTCAAGTTCAATTCAAGTCAAGTTCAAGCTCTAAGTTCAAGTTCAAGTTCTAATTCAAGTTCAAGTTCTAAGTTCAAGTTCAGTTCTAAGTCTAAGTTTAAAGTTTAAGTTTATATTAAGTAAGTCTACAAGTTCAAGTTCAAAGTTCTAAGTTCAAGTTCAAGTTCTAATTTCAAGTTTCAAGTTCTAAGTTCAAGTTCAAATCTAAGTTCAAGTTCAAGTTCAAGTTCAAGTTCAAGTTCTAATTTCAAGTTCAAGTTCTAAGTTCAAGTTCAAGTTCTAAGTTCTAAGTTCTAAGTTCAAGTTCCTAAGTTCTAGTTCAAGTTCAAGTTCAAGATCAAGTTTTAAGTTCAAGTTCAAGTTCAAGTTCAAGTTCTAGTTCTAAGTTCAAGTTCAAGTTCTAAGTTCAAGTTCAAGTTCTAAGTTCTATGTTCTAAGTTCTAAGTTCAAGTTCAAGTTCTAATTTCAAGTTCAAGTTCAAGTTCAAGTTCAAATTCTAAGTTCAATTGTAAGTTCAAGTTCAAGTTCAAGTTCAAGTTCAAGTTCTAAGTTCAAGTTCAAGTTCAAGTTCTATGTTCAAGTTCAAGTTCTAAATTCAATGTTCAAGTTCTAATTTCAAGTTCAAGTTCTAATTCAAGTTCAAATTCTAAGTTCAAGTTCAAGTTCAAGTTCAAGCTCTAAGTTCAAGTTCAAGTTCTAATTTCAAGTTCAAGTTTTAAGTTCAAGTTCAAGTTCTAAGTTCTAAGTTCTAAGTTCTTAAGTTCTAAGTTCTAGTTCAAGTTCAAGTTCAAGATCAAGTTTTAAGTTCAAGTTCAAGTTCAAGTTCAAGTTCTAGTTCTAAGTTCAAGTTCAAGTTCAAGTTCAAGTTCTTAGTTCAAGTTCAAGTTCTAAGTTCTATGTTCTAAGTTCTAAGTTCAAGTTCAAGTTCTAATTTCAAGTTCAAGTTCTAAGTTCAAGTTCAAATTCTAAGTTCAAAATTCTAAGTTCAAGGTCAAGTTCAAGTTCAAGTTCAAGTTCTAAGTTCAAGTTCAAGTTCCAAGTTCTAAGTTCAAGTTCAAGTTTTAAATTCATGTTCAAGTTCTAATTTCAAGTTCAAGTTCTAAGTTCAAGTTCAAATTCTAAGTTTAACTTCAAATTCTAAGTTCTAATTTCAAGTTCTAATTTCAAGTTCAAGATCAAGTTCTAAGTTCAAGTTCAAGTTCTAAGTTCAAATTCTAAGTTTAACTTCAAGTTCAAGTTCAAGTTTCTAAGTTCAAGTTCAAATTCTAAGTTCAAATTCTAAGTTCAAGTTCAAGTTCAAGTTCAAGTTCAAGTTCAAGTTCAAGTTCAAGTTCTAAGTTCAAGTTCAAGTTCTAAGTTTCTAAGTTCAAGTTCAAGTTCTAAATTCATGTTAAGTTCTAATTTCAAGTTCAAGTTCTAAGTTCAAGTTCAAGTTCTAAGTTCTAAGTTCAAGTTCAAGATCAAGTTCTAAGTTCAAGTTCAAGTTCTAAGTTCAAGTTCTAAGTTCAAATTCTAAGTTAACTTCAAATTCTAAGTTCAAGTTTAAGTTCAAGTTTAATTTCAAGTTCAAGTTCCAAGTTCAAGTTCAAGTTCTAAGTTTAACTTCAAATTCTAAGTTCAAGTTCAAGTTCTAAGTCACGTTCAAATTCTAAGTCAACTTAAATCCTAATTAAGTTCATGACATTCAAACATTCATCTTCTACTCATAACACTTCAATTACTAATTTCTAACTTCAAATTAACACTTTACTAACTAGTCCTAAAATCAAATCCAAAAAAATCTCAATTTAACCTCAAATTACATATTCTCAAGTTTAAACTAGTTCTAAAATATAAAAATGCTAATTCTTCACTAACTAACAATAACCAATTTAAAAATGTCTAATTTCTTTTTAAAAAACCTTAAAATACAAAATCTTCAATTATCTATACCTAACTAACAATAATCAAATCAAATTAACAATTGAATAACACAACCAACAAACAAAAACAATAATATACTAACAAATAATCAATTATAATTACAGCATTAAAGCCAAGTATTAATACTAGATGGACACAAACACATTATTCAAAACATTGTACTGAACTTGAGAAATTTAGAAGCACCAACCTTATCTCCAACTTTGATGAAAGAAGCAAAATAGTCCTGTATCAACTTTTTACATGTTGAGCTTCCTCAGTTGCCTAGCACGAAAAGTTCTTAAATTAGTTAAATATAAACTTCATATCCAAGAATATTAGTATATATATATATTCTCAAGTTTTAATAAGTTCAAGTTTCAATTCAAGTTCATATATAATTTCTAAACTTAATTAGTTATATATTCAAGCTAATTAGTTCCAAGTTCAAGTTATAATTTCAAGTTCATATTCCTAATTAAGTTCAATTTATAGTAAATTCAAGTTATAATTAATTATAAGTTCTAATTAAGTTGTAATTCAAATCCCTAAAATTCTAAATTCAAACTAGCTAGCTAGTGTCCCAACTTCAAACTATTAAATTAGTCCTAAAATATCAAATATAATTCAAACTATTAGTCCTAAATTCCAAATTCAAATTAGTCTTAAAATCACAAATTGAAAGTACTCCTAGAATTCAAAAATCAAACTATAGTGCTAAAATCCCAAATTCAAACTATTAGTATTCCTAAAATCTCAATAATAATTCAAACTAGTCCTAAATTCAAAATTCAAACTAATCTTAAAATCACAAATTCAAACTAGCCCTAAAATCCCAAAATCTAACTAGTACTAAAATCCTAAATTCAAATTAGCTAGCTATTCCTAATCCCAAATTCAAACTATTAGTCCTAAAATCTCAATAATAATTCAAACTAACTCAAATAATACCCAAGTTCAAACAACTCCTTAAATACCCTAATTCAATCTAATCTTACAATTCCAAAATCAAACTAATTAACTTAAGAAATACCGAATTTCAAACAAATCCTAAGATACCCTAATTCAAACTAACCCTAACATTAAAATTTTCAATTCACAATCAACAAACACAAACTAACAATCAAATAATACCTAATTCAAACTAACAATCAAAAACCCTAAATCATTCACTTACTAACTAACAATCAATCAAACTAACAATCAA